>NW_028250147.1:0-335933 GCF_964263255.1 Lissotriton vulgaris
ATGCTTAAGATAATCGAAAAATCCCCAACAATATTAACAAATTCTGTCGATAATAAAATATGGTCTATATATGACCCTGTTGCGTGACCTTTAAAAGTAGGGGTTGAAAATACAGTTTGTTCCTCAGCTATTGACATAGCAGTGAAAAGATTATATTCATTCATTAAGTCATTTAAACATGAACCCCTCCGCGAGTGATCAAAGTGAATTCCTTCCAGGTTATTACATCCCATTTGACCAACAGGACTCAGGCTAGGGTTCCCACATAAATGTGTGTTGAAATCACCCGCTATTATCTTAAGGCGGGGGAGGGAATCATCTTTAGCCCTTAGGAATTCACGCAATGACTCAATATTGCAATCTCCGGACTGACTCACTGCATTATAGAAATTGATCAGAACAAAACTTGTACTGCCCCTCTTAAATTCGACAACCTGAATATTGTTATTGCCAGAGTGATGTTCAGTTTTAAGGCATATAAGTGACAAATTAACCAAAATTGCCAAACCCCCTTTGGCTCTACCACTAGGTGAAGGAACTGCCGAAATTATAAAACTCTGATAACCGTCAATGTGTATATTTTTCCCCACTACCCAGGTTTCTTGGAGGCATATAACGGGGTAATCTTTAACAAAAGATAACCAATCTTTATTAAACAGTTTATCCTGCAGTCCAGCTATGTTCCAGGATAATAGCCCCTCCTTATATTTAATTGGTTCGTGTTGTGTTATAGCCACATTTTCACGTGCAATTTGAGTGATAGGTGTTAAGCCTGTACAGCAGCGTACCCGATCTATCCCAGGGTTAGCCGAAGTACAAACTAGGAGAGAGGCTGGGTTTATATCAGTAGGTAAACCTGGTATATCAGTTTGATTCATAACACCCGAACCCCCATCCTTACCGCCTTGCGGTTCTAACACTTGAGGAATGTCTCCTAAGTCTGTATCTTCTGACAATCGGTCGTTGGGGAGGAGGTTAGAAGGTGTGTCAGGTAGTCATTCCACCCCATCCAGCCCCCCCTCATCTGAGAAGATACTGTACCTATTGGAGATGGGGATGTTAAAGTGATTATTAAAATGGGTAGGGTAATGTTGATCTGGAGGGGGTAGCCGTATTGGGCGTTCCCTTCTATCCTGACTATAGCCCCAGTTATTAATTGGTACCTCAAAACCCCAGCCATTAAGTGTTGCTGGCCATGTAGGCCTGGTAAAAGTATGAGTAGGCTTAGGGTAGGTCATGCTCCGCTGTTTTTTGCCGAAGAATTCTAGGGTGAGAGGAATGATGGTACCTCTTCTGCGCTGCGGCGGCAAAATATTTGGCAGGATGTTTGGTAAAACTGCAGAATTGGCAAAATTTATAATAATGCAATCACCTTTGAATTTTTTGGGGTTTTGACCTATCCATGGGACCCTTCTGGCTGACTTAATGTCTCCAGCTAGCTGTTGTTTCCCCCACGGGGCCAACTGCATATTGCCTGATAACCAGTGCAGGGCCTTACTTGTTATTGCCGGGGGGGATTCTGATTGGTCTGGGGCTAGTGGGGGGACATTAGCCAATACCAGCACTAATGGAGCCGCATCTTCCAGAAACTGTACAGTGACTTCTTCTGTACTAGGTGCAGGTATTACAGGCGGATTTGGGGGTAATGTATCTCCTGGCAATAAGTGATGTGACACTGTAATTGAGGTCTGTTCCTGTAAATTTGCGTGTGTAGTGTTTGAAGTAGTGCCTCCCTCAGATGAAGGACAAAAAGCCTCTTTTACGGGTAGAACCAGGCTGGTAACTGTGTCTGATATATTAGACACAGCTTCAACTAACTTTTTTTGATCTGCACCTAATTTCTTTATATCTGCAGTTAGCTTGTCCAGTTTAGTCACTACTGGTTTAATTAAGATTTTAAATTTAGTGTCAATTAGATCAGCTAACCTAGATAATAGCTCCTCATCCACGTTATACTTCTCGGGTTCTTCTACTTTCCCCCTGCTTTTATCCCTACTTCTCACGGGTGACGCAGCCCTCTTCCTCCCTAAATGAACTCCACCACGGTGTAATTGAGTTTTTCTACATTTTCTGATAGCACGTGGCGCTTGATCTTGAACTGGGGGATCAATTTCATTATTTGACTGCTCACTCTCCTGCACAATTTGATCTTGATCAGTGTCAACTAACTGGGATTCCGAGTCATTAGCCCGAGCTATGTCTTGTCCCTGTATTGTGTGAGTACTCTGGTTTGAGATGCCATTTTCTAAAGTATCAGAGTCTAAAACTGCACTTCCCTCGACCTGGGAAGGTATATCAATCCAGGGTGAGTCAGGTGATGGACTTAGGGGTGATAAGTTAGGGGACAGGCTAAGACCTAAGGATTCGCGCCTCTCATTGTTAATCTTTGAGACTACTTGTATCATATAGTTTTCTATAGAGTTACCTCCCGCCGCTAAATTCTTTTTAGGCATTCTTTTTAAACTAGTAATAATAACCAAATATCAACAATGTTATAGTAAATGACGGTATGTCTGAGATGTGAAACAAGAATGAATAGTCTTACTGCAAACCAAGCAGATCGAAGACAGTAAGGGCAAAGTGGCGTGTCCAGTCCAGTCTCAGCCTGTCTCGGACTGTCTAAGACTGTCCGCCCTTTGTCCGGGCTTCGTCCGGCGTCCCGCACACGCGTCCCGCTATGCGTCAGAGGCACGTTTTTATAGGAGGAGCAGGGGGCGGGAAGAGACTCCAGGTGCGCTGCGTTGATCCTGCGTGGAACCCTGGGTCTCGCAGTCCCGGCCCCTGTTGAAGTCGCCTCACACTTTCCTCGGCGAAGGTAACAGGTAGAAAGCTCCTCTCCACCACTTCTGCTGGCAAACGGAAAGGTTTTCAGGGACAAACACACGAACTCTGCACACAGCTGCGAGCGGCTCCCGCGAAGCGGGGGCCGCGAGCTGTTATGAAGGCACAGGCCAGGCAAGGCAAACGGGGAGGAGCAGGGGCGGGAAGAGACTCCAGGTGCGCTGCGTTGATCCTGCCCGGAACCCTGGGTCTCGCAGTCCCGGCCCCTGTTGAAGTCGCCTCACACTTTCCTCGGCGAAGGTAACAGGTAGAAAGCTCCTCTCCACCACTTCTGCTGGCAAACGGAAAGGTTTTCAGGGACAAACACACGAACTCTGCACACAGCTGCGAGCGGCCCCCGCGAAGCGGGGGCCGCGAGCTGTTATGAAGGCACAGGCCAGGCAAGGCAAACGGGGAGGAGCAGGGGCGGGAAGAGACTCCAGGTGCGCTGCGTTGACCCTGCGCGGAACCCTGGGTCTCGCAGCCCCGGCCCCTGTTGAAGTCGCCTCACACTTTCCACGGCGAAGGTAACAGGTAGAAAGCTCCTCTCCACCACTTCTGCTGGCAAACGGAAAGGTTTTCAGGGACAAACACACGAACTCTGCACACAGCTGCGAGCGGCACACTGGAAAGTGTTCACCTGCCCTTGTGCCGCCGCTGAGCGTGGAAATCCGGCAGTTATTCCCGCAGCAGCATCCCGGGCATGGTTCTGCGGTTCAGGGTAGGCAAGCGCTGGGCTTGCAGTACCGCTACTGCCCGTCTCCCTCCGCTGGCTTCTGCCTTCTGAAACCCGAGCCTGTTACTGCAGCAACCCCCGATAAACACTACCGCAGTATTTAACTGGCATTTGCCATATAGTGTACACCTCACTAACAGCCAGATGTACCGAACTTTTGAGTGGTAAAGTTTTACTGACTCCTAAAATTAATTTAGACATGGGTACCGATTTGCAATTTGGAAGGGTGTGTTTTGGGCACCCCTTCCAAATCACGATTAGGCACCAAATGTAATTATCAATGGTTTGGGACTGTTAATCTGGCCTCAAACCGTTGATATTTTCGACTCTCAAATTGGGGTGGTCTCTGAACCCCGCCAGACCGTCATTTCATAGGAAAACAAAACCCCCCTTCCTCCAATCCGCTCAATCTGAGCATACTGGGGCTCTCCCCACGGCAATAGAGGCTTTCAACTACTAGGCATTAATCAATGTCCTGATTATGGTCCCCAAGATTATTTAGTGGGACTGAAACGCCGTCGACCCATATGTGCACTGTTGGACAGGCCTCGTGAAGGGCTCGCTCCCTCCCCGCATGACAGAACCTGGGCACCGGCTCTCCCGGTGCCACCAGAAGAACAACCCCTACGACCCACAGAAGCAACCCGCAACCCGTCCCCTACGGGACGCCTGCTCCCGGACATCTCTGTATCACTGGCCCGGGCCACCGTCAGCACCATTGCCCGGCCCAGCCGCCATCTTGGACACTGCACCACGAGGCCGCGTGGCCTCAGCTCGACCCCAACCCTGGGCCTGGCCAGGCCCCGACATCCCGGCACCACCATCCACCCAGGAGGTGAACGGACCACTTGGCAGGTCAATGGGAGAGAGGAGTGTCGATGGCTCTCCCCCGCCAGGTGCCGATCGCCCCCAGCCTCCCCGGGCGCTGGCTCCACCCCCCTGCTGGGTGTCTGGACTCCCTCATCCCGGACCTCCTGACCTCGAAGAGCGAGGGTCCGGACATCAAAGGAGGCCAGACGTATAACTGGGGCAGCTCCAGAGCGGGAAGGCAGTTGTATCCTGGAGTCAAGAGACACCTAGAAGAACTCATCCTTGACGGACTGTTGGCGCTGCCGCAGCCCTGCCTTGTGAACCATCGTCCTGCCTGCTGGCGCTGCCGCAGCATTCTGCAACCTTCCTCCTCGACGGGACCTGCTGGCGCTGCCGCGGCCCTCTGCAACTTACATCGTCTTCGGGACCTGCTGGCGCTGCCGCGGCCCTCTGCAACCTACATAGTCTTCGGGACCTGCTGGCGCTGCCGCGGCCCTCTGCAACCTACATCGTCGTCGGGACCTGCTGGCGCTGCCGCGGCCCTCCTCAAGTGAGACTTGCCATCCGAGCCTGCTGGTGCTGCCACGGCCCGACCTTCCAGAACTCCGAGCTCGAGGATTGTGAGCTATCCATCAAACCACCTCAATACCGGAAAGGTATGAAGACTGTCCCGCTACCCCCTTTCCCTTCCAGAGACTAGAATTGAGAGGATCCTCGTGTCCCGATCTCACTGTACCGTGATACTTTGCTTCGAGAACTGCATATAAAAAGCCTTAACCTTATCTCTGTGTGGTGTCCATCTTTGGGGGGGGGGGAAGTTACTTGTCTGTACGATCGCTGGAGACGGCCCTCACCGGAGGCCTCTCCCCTTGTCCTCGGCCGACCCTCCAGGTCCCCGTCTAACATGCACCTTATGCAAAAACGTAAAACTATATGCTATGTATATGCGAAGGTGCCCGCCGGAATTTTCTGTGCATTTGTAAACTACAGAAATCTGCAGCTTTTGCCTAAAAAGCCCTGTTTTGTTTCTTGCTTTCCTCACTGTATTGATTTGTATGTGCTCGGGTACAGGCTTGTGCCCCACTACGGTGATTTGTTGAAGGAATCCTTTTCCGTGCAACTTCTATTAAGTAAAGACTGAGACCCCTGTCCGGCTGGATATGTCAAACTTAATATAGAATCAATTGTGTCTATATTTATTGCTTTTGAACATTTCTTGTGCATGGAACCATTGTTGCTTTGAAAAATTATGCTCTCTGAGGTTCTGTGCGGACTCGTTTGGGGTCCCCTTGTTGACTTGAATATGATTCCTTCAAGAATTAGTAAAGCGTTGGGCCAGAATTGGATTTGTACAGGATATTTAGGCTGTATTTTGTTAGAGGTGAGCATCTTTTTTTTCAAAACAAAATCATCCTGTTTAATTATATGAGTGATGCTGATGCATCACCTGCAAGCAGCATATTTCAAAGTTTTTCATGCTCTCAATCTACTTTTTAGCATATGGAACACATTACAAATGTCAACAGTGTAGGGGAAAACAATATTGCAGTACACACTTTAGTCAGGAATGGGTTCCTATTTGGCAATTCTTCTTTATCCTCTCAAATATACTGTGCATGTGCTTCAATTACTGGGCATATGATGACTGCACCTGGTACATACAATACAATGCTGAACCTACTTCTATATTGACCACATCTTATCTAGGTATCTGGGCACCATCACGTCTTTCAGCATACTTGGGCACTGAGCAGATCATCCATCATCAATAAGAAGCCTCAATCACTAATCCAGGCCCAATGCAGAAGATAATTCTATCTTCTCCCTTACTCTACATTTACATGATAGTGAATGATTCACTGTATTTGTGGTGCTCTTTTGCTCCTTAGATAGCTTTACAACATTTACATGCCAACATATACCTATATGGAATGAAAGGACCTTTCCTCTGCATTGATAGCTGAAGGCGCGCAGATGTATGGGGGATACTTAACCGTAAGAAGCTGAATATAGTGTATAATGACTGTTTCCTAGGGAAATGATGACAATTCCTGATAAAGATTAGAAGTACATGGGCATGTGAAGCTGTAATTATCATGAAACAGGCCGATAAGCTACTGAGTGTCTTTACAAGGTGATTTAAAGTGCAGCTTAGGTCTGGTCTGTACCAATAATGGAGAATGTCTAGGCAATACATGTTATGTTGGCTAAGAAACGAGGAATTCATGAGGTGAACAAAGGAAGGGACAGGATAAACTGGATATCCTAAAAAGGCACTTATTGATGCTAAAAAAATAATGGGAAAGGGACAAGTGGGAGCGTTTACTGCAAGCTGCCACCTGTAAGGATCACCATCGGTTCTGGAACATTATCTTTAGTGGTACTAGGGAAGGGTCCCATCCCATGAACGTTAATATTTCAGCAAACGACTGGGTAGCCCATTATTCAAGCCTGTATGTGCAGAATGGAAAACAGGCCCCTGCTGTTAATGATTCCTTGGGATTAGGGAGCCAGAGTCATCAATTAATTAAGGTTCTAAGAGAAGAAGTTGATATCTCTGAAGCAGCAGCTCTGAGATGTGCCCTCAATGACCAGGGGATAACAGAACAGGAAATATGTCTAGCCATACAGAGTATAGTACCCAATAAAGCACCAGGACTAGACAAAATTCCTGGTTATGTATTTCAGGGGGAGGCAGAAATCTGGGGCGCTTTCTTTTCCCCATTATACACAGCTTTTCTAAAAGGCGCCCCCTTGACCCCCCCCTTGGGCTGGGTCCGATATTATAACCATCTACAAGAAAGGGCCCCACAATAAGCCATCTAACACTAGACCCATAAGTCTTATTGACAGCTCAGAGAAGCTGTTTTGTAGGGTCATACTCTGTAGATGTAGATTGCAGAAGTGAAGGGCTAGAAATGACATTCTGTCCCCCCCCCCCCCACCGGCAGGTTTTAGAGAGGCCCCAAGCATGATTGATCAGGTGTTCCGGCTCCCGATGGTGTATTAGAAGGTGGTCACCTTGGGGGAAGGACACCTGCATGTCGTGTTTGTCGACCTTCGTTCCGCTTTTGATCTGGTCCCCAGACCCACCTTGTGGCAGTATTACAAGAGATGGGAGTACCCAGCGATTTACTTGACATTATTGTGAGGCTGCACATGAACAACTATGCGCAGGTGAGGTGTGGCCATGCTGGTGAGCTGACGGAGCCCTTTCCTGTAAAATGAGGGGTAAGACAGGGCTGTGTACTTGCCCCAACACTCTTTTCCCTTTATATCAATGGCCTTATAGATTTTCTGGTGCTGATTAACAACGATGCTCCCAGATTGGTGAACATGAAGATTCCTGCCCTCATGTTTGCGGACGACACTCTTGTTGGGCGTACAAAAGTTCCTGGATCGCTTTGAACAGTTCTGCTGGGATTGGCCCCTGGAAAGTAATATAGGCAATACAAAGTACATGATTCTAAACCCAGGGCATTCCACCAGGGCTAAACCAGTTTTAGCAGGATCTCCATTTGAAAGGGGACATTATTTCAAATACTCGGCTATTACAGTCTCAGAACACATTGGGTGGCAGGTGCGCATCACCCAGCGTAGACTCAATCTAGAGCAAATTGCGGAGGGGATTTCTAAGATGGCTGTTTTTACTAGCAAGCTCGTCCCTGCAACTTTATCAATCGCAGGCTCTGGGGTCAGCTTCGTATGGTGCCGAGTTGTAGGGCCATGTGGATGCGACTATGCTTGATTTAGTTGAAATCGGTTTATCAGACAACTGCTAGGTGTCCCCTTAAGTACCCCGTTACTTTCCCTTAGACTCGAACTTGGGATGAGACTCTTATCTGCCAAATTTGGTGTATGCCCTATCTAGTACTGGAAGATGTTCTGGACTACTCCAGAGCTTCAACAGTACCGGTAAGGAGTAGTAGAGATTGTTAGCCTTTCAGGCTCTAGTAAAATCCCTTGGATCAGGTATGTGAGATCCCTCCTGGGGTAAATTGGGTTTGTAACTCTGTGGAGTACTCCAAACGGGTAATCGGGGATCTCCAAGAACAGCATCAAACAAGCTTATTGGCAGCACATAGACATTACAATAAACTCCAATGAAAGTAGAGGTTCTTTGACCAATGCTTTTCTTGCAGTTAAGGATGTTTATAGCAGAGAAAATTTAATCGAGGAGTATGAACCTCCTATGGCCAGGCGCCTGTTCTTGCAGTTACGCTATGGGACTCTTCCTTTCAGGTCTTTTACAGCTAGATGGGCTAAAGTACCTAGTGTGAATTAGAGGCAGCTCCCGGCATGAGGTGCTCCCAAGTAGACTATAGATCATGTCTTGTTTTTCTTCCCAGCATATGAGAACAGCAGGCGATGCTGGATATTACCACTGTGTGGTCCCTAGGCACTAGAGCATATAAAAATGCCTTAAGGAAACTAAGAACTGACCTCAATAAGCCTCTTACACCTTCCCGTAGTTGGAGCAAGTGGAACTGGGCCTCCAAAGAAGGAAAACCTAAGGTCTACCCATTCCTAAATGATTCAGGTGGATCACCGGTTTGGCAGACAGGGTACTCTGTAGAGTTTTCGACAGAGTACCTAGTACCCTTTCTGGCAAGCTCTAAATTGGGCGACAAAACCTATATATTCTGATGGTGATTATTTTTACTTTTTATTGGGAACATGGGAAAATATATGGCACAAGACATGGCTGTACAGTGCTTGGACTACAAACCAGACAAAATACCTAAACAAATGTTCCTAATTCCACGGAAGCACCTTGAACGAGGTAACTAACAAAGTAATAGGACATATGGGCTTTGAAGATTTGTGCCAAACAAATTTGATGGCTTTCTTAAAAAAAAGTTAAAGCTGACTTGCTTTTATCTTTAAAAAAGTTACTGACTTGCTTCATCTTGGCTTTAGGAGCGCATATGATAATTTTCCATGTAGAACACTGAGAGTCTGACACTGAGGTTGTACTGTAGGTGAAAAAACTTGAGTGTGAGAAGGTTACAGGTAAAGTGCTCCTGAAATGGCAACTAATAATGTGGTATTTGAAATTTTAATACATTTTGGAAGGGAAGGCAGAGAATCTTACAATTAATGGAATAAACTTAATTTTAGGTGGTTTGAAATGCATTTCTCATACAAATTTTGAACAGCCTTTATACAGAAAACAATTTAAGGAACTGTACTGTGCATTACATACTAGGCTACCATACTCGAGAGTAGGACAGGATGATTAATTTCAGTCTCCTCAAAGTCGAAGTTTTATATTTAGCATTTGTGAATGATGCACAGTAACTGGAATGTCAATGGACTTTGGGCCTGATTACAAGCTTGGCGGTCCTGGAGCGGGCCGTGATGCCAGCTCCCCGCTCCAAGGCCACCAAACTCGACGGCCAGCCGTCTGCCAGATTACAAGTATTCTTGTGGTCTGGCAGGTGGTCCTTTGACATTCCCATGGCAGTGCCTGATAAAAGGCACTGCAATGGGAACGCCAAAGCCCGTTCCTGGTGAACAACCTTCACCTTGAAACCGTCACCTTGCATGTTGATACAACGTGGTCGTTACCACGACCACGTTGTAACAACGCATACCATTACATCGCAAGTCGTAACAACGACTTGCGGAAGGGGGAGAAGGTGTTGGATTTAAAATCCAACACCTTCCCTACTGTCTGCACAGACTGGAGTTGGAATAGTAAATTATACTATTCCAACATCCAGCGCCCCCTTACGCAGGTTGTTGTTATGACTTGCGCAGTAATGGTATACGTTGTTACAATGCTGTGGGAAAAACAGACATATTCCCCGTTCCTGCATGGCATGGACTTAAAAGTCCATGCCGTGCTGGGCCTGTAAATCAAATGCTACTAATGGGCCTGCAGCACTGATTGTGCCTCCCACATGAGTAGCCTTGCAAACATGTCTCAGACCTGCCACTGCAGTGTCTGTGTGTGCAGTTTTAAACTGCCATTTTGACCTGTAAAGTGCACCCACTTGTCAGGCCCAAACGTTCACTTTTGGTACATGCATGGCACCCCTAAGGTAGACCCAAGGTACCCCCATGGTCAGGGTGCAGTGTATTTAGAAGATAGGACATGTACTGCTGTGGTTTACATGTCCTGGTAATGAAATACTGCCAATTTCATTTTCCACTACAGCAAGGCCTATCTGTCCCAGAGGTTAGCATTAGAGCTACCTTGTAACATCTTACTAGTGTATCTTCCATTTGGAAACTGATAAAATATTGAGGTTTGGGGTCTCTGGGCTCACAATTTAAAAATACATATTTTAGTAAAGTTAGTTTATAAATTGCAGGTCTGAAAATGCCACTTTTAGAAAGTTGGCATGTACTTACTTTAATCATTCTGTGCCTCTACCTGTCTACTGAATACAAGTCTGGGTTATAATGACAGTTGGGCTGTTTGTGCATTCCCTCTAGGCAGTCACGCAAAGGGAGCTGAGGTGGCCTGCTGGCCCATCACCAGGCTGATGGGTCTTCCTGAGATAGAGTGATGGGAGGAGTTGACACTGACACCTGAAGAGGGCTGTGCCTGTCCTCAAATAAAGAAGTCTCCACCCCCTGTAGTGTGTTTAGAGCCAGGGCAGGGAAAGACAGGGTATTGTGCACTACAAAGACTGTCCTTTGAAGTTTGCCTACTTCAAATACTAAAGTGGGTATAAGTATTGGACCTGTGACCCCATATCTTTAGAACGCTTCTGGACTGAGGAAGTTCTACCAGGAAGAAGTGCTGGATAAGCTGTCAGAAGAAACTGCCACATTGCTGTTTGCTTTGCTGTGTTTGCCTGCTGCTTTCTGTATCCTGCTTCCAAGGTTCTACTAGGGCTTGAGTTGAGCTTGCCTTATGCTAAGAAGTCTCAAGGCCATCACAGACTTCACCTGCCAGTACCCGGTCTCTTCTGCTGAGAGTCTTGACTTGCCATGTGGTGCCAAATTAAGTTCCTGGGCCTTTGGAAGTGAATTCTGGTGATGTCAAGGAGAAAATCCATGCATCGACTCCCAGCGGCATTCCAAACTGATGCATTGCTGCAAATGTGACGCATCACCGCTGCCAGCGCCGGAGCGTGGTCCCCGCTTGACAAGCGCTAACCGATGGTGTAGCGAGCACGGGACCCACATCTGGGCATACCCTTCCCACTTAGGGTGAAAATGCAGCACAAAACCATGTTCGCCCTAAGTTGGCAGGGTAAGCCCAGACGTGGGTCCCTTGCTCACTTTACCACTGGATTCAAGCTAGCCTCGCTGATGAGGGGTGTTACCCAGAAACCAGTCCCAAGGATGGTTGTTTCCAGTCCAGGGAAGACCTGGCTTGGCAGTTTGGGCTGGACTGCTCTCCTAAGGAACAGGGTTAAGATGGATTTGCATATGGCTTGGTCTGAACTGGTGTGGTGAAGGGAAGTGCTAAAGAATGATGATGGATTCAACCCAGATGTGTGACTGGGGGTGAGTGTCTGAAAAGTTCTATCATCTCCTCATGTTTGCTATGGCAAATCAGTGGCTGAACCTTTAGCACTATTGGAAAATTTGCCAACGCAAAGTAGAGCTTTTTAATTTCAGGGTTTATGGACCTTAGCAACACATTTCATTGTGCCTTCCATGGCAAATATTGCCAGATTATGAGATCACTTGGGGGTACCGAAGATATTATCCATCTTTTAAGTCCCATATATCGGAGTGCTACTCCTAGTCCGATATGGGCGCATTGTGGAATGTTTCAAACCCCTAAGAGTCAAAAGGGTGGTCAGAAACAAGTGTATTTTAGCCCCATTTATATTTATATTATACATAAATTGTCTTGAGCAGGCCATAGTCAAAGGTGGTTCAGATCTGTCCAGAATAAGCACTTGCCAAATCCCCACCCTATCGTATGCTGACGATGCCGTTCTCATGGCCAGAACGAGAAATGTTGCTGTACTCTTTCACACATTATTTGGGAGAATTTAACCAAAAAGTAAATCTTACTTAATCCTTCACCCTCATATGTGGCAACACCGAAGCTGCTGCTCTTTTTAATAAAGGAGATTCAAATACCCAGAGTTAATAGCTTTTCGTATCTAGGTATACAGTTTGATCAACATGGTAATTGGAGCCACTTGGATAGGGTAAATATTCAGCAATGGTAGATAAACACTGAGGCAGTGTTTCGATTCACCAATAAATTAGGTCTTCAGCCAGTTAAGGAAATGTCTAGAATATCTAAAAGCAGTTGTGTTGCGGCTGCTACTTATGGCTCTGGGATATGGGGATATACCCCATGCAAACAGCAGAGATTCTTTTAACAGAAAGTTGCTTGAGGTTCTGTATAGTACTTCCTCTTTTATTTGTCACACAGAATTGAGGATATCTTTCATGAAAGATCTTAAAAGGATGCAACTGATGCTGTTGCAGTACACTATGTGGTCCAACCTTCAAAAATATTTTTAATAGACTTTTCATTAAAGATTGCTTCTGTTGGGACCATGTTTTTAACATTCACTTGCTGAAATCTATTGGAAGCACCCACAAACAGTTAGGCGTTGTCCCAAACTGTATTTTTGCTTTGTGTACTGGAAGTGAAATGTCAATTAAAACAAGCATACATGCAGTTGCTGCACAGAGTTTGGGGCCAGATGTACGACCATTTTTAGTGGTCGCAAACGTGAAATCAGGCCGTTTGGCACAGATTAACCTGTTTGTAACATGTAAAAACCCTATTTTGCGAGTCAGTAACCTATTACTGACTCGCAAAATAGGTTTTGCGAGTCGCCATTAGCGAGGAGTGTGCCAAGGGCGTCCCTTCCTAATAGCGAGTTGCACTGGTATGTGTGTTTGTTTTGCAACTGCAAAGGCGGTCGCAAAACAATAAAAGTTACCACCTACTTCAAGTAGGTGGTAGGCCAGTCGCAATAGGAAGGGGGTCCCCAAGGGCCCCCTTCCTCTTTGTGAATGTATGCAAAAATATTTTTTAAGAGCGGGTTGTGGTTCCACGGACCACTGCCTGCCATTAAAAAATTAAAAGAAAAATTTTACTTTTTTTCTTTTAAACCACCCCGTTTCCCTTTAAGGAAAACAGGCTGCATTTGGGGGAAAAAAGTTGTTTATTTAAAAAGCAAACACAGACATGGTGGTCTTCTGTCCCCAGCAGGCCACCATCCCTGTGATATATGAGATTCAAAGGGGTCGCAAATTGTGACCTGCTTCATTAATATTAATGAGCTAGGTCTTTAGCGACCCCATTAGGATTCTGGCCCTTGGTTCTTTTCGGAGAGCGCATGCAGTCACACCTTGAGTCTGCCCTAAACCACCATTACTGATACTTTTGACGTGGTTCCTGTAGAGCACCATCATTTTCTGGTGGCCTTCGCGAACGTGTGAATTATCTAGAGACAGCAAAGTCTACCCTTGTGACGGTCGCTCTTTCCAACGCACTTTATTCTTTTTTGCTGTTTTTATAAAAATCCCAGATCCCGTTTCCTAAAACCTATTTTATTAAATTTTACAAATCGGAAGCCAGCCCTATATTGCTTTAATTACTGGACTCTCTTCTCAACTATGTGGCCATACTGAGTTTTAATAATTGGGCAGTCAAAGTAAGAACACGTTTAACAGTGAACTAGAGCAGGTATGTTATAGGTAGCACAGTATAAACAAACTGATTCTGTTTGGTGTTACATTTTTGGTATCTTGATTTTATTTATTTTAAGATGTGTTTAATGTTTTAACAGTGTATATAATTTGTCTTTTATGGTTTATGTAAACCGAAAAAAGATTGTTTTGATTTGATTTGAGTTTAAAGAGGTTGTACATCTGCTTTACAAAGAAACAATTGTCATTAAACATAGCCAAGACTAACATCCTGTACTTTGGCAAGGACAATACGAAAGTCAAGTGCAAATAAATAGGCTGAGAGGCAACCTTGTGAACCAGTAAGGCTGGCGCAAAGTTCTCTAGTTCGGTCATCTGGTTAGTGCACATGGAGAGAGCATAGATGCAAGTCAATAACGTGGGTGGACTGATTAGGTTATCACCTATAGTTTGTGCGCTTGGTTGGGCCCTGTATCAATGTCTTTAAAGACATAGTTCTAATATATGTTTTAAATGTCTTGGGACACAAATGTGCCTAGAATAAAAAACATTCAACATACATTTATTGCAGCTATGAGTGATCCCGAGCTTCTTTATCATAGTGGTTACTACTGCAAATGTTGTTTGTTTACAACATAGTTTTAACAGGGAGTAGTAACTTTACATGCCATAGAGGTAGTCATTGTAATGACCTTAAGGAAGGACAGATTGGGTTGGCCCTTGCAGGGTTGATGCAGGGTTGACTTGATGAAACTTGTATAGGTCCGGTAATAAAAGTGCACCAGGGTATATTCTGTTTGTCGCACACATAAAAGTTCTACACTTGCTACCTTGACTGTTAACTTCAAATGTGTTGCTGACAGTTTCCCTTTTCCCTTGCAAGTGTTCCCTGATCTTCTGAAAACTGTTGCTGCTGTGGCCTTTAGTACTCCTACAAACTTAAAAATACTACACAGTTCAGCAAACTCTGACTTAGAAGACTGTTCAAGGAGTTCTGTGGTTGCTCAAACCTATTTATCTAATGAAATAACATGTAATAAATGTGCCACCGTCACCATTAGCTTCTTTGCAGCTCTAAATCCAGAGTTAAGCATGATTGCATGTGCCTGCAGGCAACAACAACGGCGGATTACCCACCTCTCCATTTATGGATCCAGGCCTCAGTCAAAGGCCCATGAGGATGGTGAGGGTGAGTGGAATAATTAACAACTGTAAGTGCCTGCAGCCAAGGGCAATAAGGCTCAGAGCAACCCTTCGTGGAGCAGAGAAGAAAATGGCTTTGGATTTCTGTGATCAGAAGCTACTCTCATTGACACACTGGACACCCAACCACCGCCCTACCCCCTCCCACTTCTGGTTTTGCAATGGGCGAATGTAAGACTTAATGCTGCAGAGCAGTAGAAAAAATATAATAAACGTGTTTATTTATTTTGTTGTTTCGTTTCACTGGTTGTATATTTGTGTGTGTTCATTATATGAGCTCTGGTGCTGCCTTTAGTCAGACATAAAAAGGAACGCACCAGCCAACAGTTTAGAGCCAAACGCATTCATGATCAAAACTGTTCAAATAGGCAAAAAATCCGGTTTTAAAAGTCTGCATCAGAATTGTAGTCTCATCTGCATACTTTATTTAATGTTAAAAATGTAGACCAGAAGCTCTGTGGTCCACATATTGAGACACCCCTGCAGCTCAGCTGCCTTGCCTTGATTCTTACAACGCTTAAACCAACCTGATCGCCAAACTCTTCTCCTGTGTCCCAGTTGTCACACACATCCAGTTGGGTTAACAAACATAGGACAGGCTTCAGATTTAAACGCCCCCCCGGCATAAACTGAGACATGATATAAACTTTCCAGTTACTCAACAAATATTTTTGCAGTCAAGCTAATCTAGATAGCTACCCTGATAAGTGGGGTTTAATGAATTGTTTCTCAGCGGCATTTATACCAACAACAAACCATGACAATCATTATGTCTTTTATTCCCTATGATATGCTCAGAGGAGCCTTGTGGCAAAACATTTTTTTAATACTAGTGGCATACTGATTACACAATGGAAGCATCTTCAGTATCGGGGAGGTGTGCGTCCTCAAATCCGTGTATGTCATCAGGGCCGGCTTTAGCGCTGTTGGTGCTCGGTGTGACAATCATTTTAGGTGCCCCCATACTCAATGACAGCCTACTCGGATATTCTCACTACCACGAGGCAAAAGTGACCCTCATCTCTCCAATCATAAGTTACTGCTAAACACAGTGCCCCCCTCTCCCCCCCCCCCTCCTATACAACTCAGCTCCCAATGCGGCCTCACCGGTTGCACTGCCATAGGCCCTGTAAGTCATCGTGAAAACACAGTTTCCTCTTTGCAGCATTATTTAATATGCACCATGCCATGTCAAAGAAGGGGTTTTACAGTTTTTCACAGTTACTCAGAGTGCCTTGTAACATATAGCCAAAGGTTACCTAATTTGTACAAGGGTCATAGGCGGAGCGTGTTGCTTCCTTTTGTACTCACATTATGTTACTCAAATTGTGAAGCTTTTTAGAGCACAAAAAGCAAGAAAGATCTATCCCTGCCTCTGGGTTCAGGTAATTCATTATGATAGCAACCATATTAGTTTCTTCATCTGCGTGTTTATGCCGTGAAAAATAAACCATAAGCCATAAACAAAAACTTTAGTAAAAACAAACCAGTACCTCCTTTTCATCCTCTGTGCCTTTTCTTGTTTTTTGAGTACTTATGGAGCAGAGAGAGAAATGTTTTGAAAATACAAGTGCAGCAAGTATAATCCACCATTCCTCTGGCATGCATCCCTCCCATCCTCCTCCTGTTTATATGGTCTATGTGACTGAACCAAGGATGGCTCATCCCTGCCGGCACATCCTCCCTCCCTCAGATGCTAAAGTAGCTGAGAAAGGTGCAAGAAGTAATGAGACAGAGAACTTGGGGTTGAAGAGGACATTCTGAGTTTTTCTTATAGTTTAGTGGCCAAATAAAGGGTGCAGTATCATCAAACCTTTGTGGTAAGGAATAAGTTGCTCTTCTTCAGTCAGAAGTGGGAGTGATCAAGACAGTCTGTAATGCTGTTATTAAGATCTGGAAAATCCGAGATATCGCAGAGGGGAACTGATACTGTCGGTGTAACTGTCGGTTTACCGAAGTCGAGCGATGATATGGATTTTAACCATTAATGGAGAAAGTGAAGTTGGCTTAGGCCCAGATGTATTTTTTTTTCTTCAAAGGAACGGGGGACCCCACATCAATATAAGGCAGGTAGACGGGGAAAGTTAAAGTATCAAAACAGGAAGGAAACCTGCCCAGTGGTTTAAGCAGTTGGCCTACAATAGGTCCAAAGGATTACATATCACTCTGAACCCTACAAGAATATCTCATAATACATTACAACATAAATTTTATCAAAAAAGTTTATTATAAATTATTACGGTTCATTTTTTTCATTTTCATTTAGTATTTCATAGGTACAGACAAACATGTTCAACGATAACAAATATAAATATGCAATAAAACGTTGAGTAGGAGGGTTATTTCCTAAACAAAGACAATATTCCCACAATTAATATCACCAACACACACACACAGTCATTCACAGTCATTCACACTTTGCTTCACACAGTTGCCTTAGATTTATATGATGGACATGGGACAGATGGCATAGAGTCCCAAACAGATTTTTTTAGTGGGTTCCATGGGTGGAACAAACGCCGACGCGCGTTTCGGTGTATAGCCGGGCCGGGCTACACCTTCATCAGGGCGGAGGTGAAGTGGAGGGAAATGGGGGCCACAGATGAAATGATGTTTTCTGTAGGGATGATATATTTAAAATAACATTTGTTTAGAGAATATCCAAGGAGGGGTTCAGAGTTACACTATTTCACACAATGACATTTCAAAAAAGAATACAAAAAAGTATAGTAATGACATCCAGGGGTTCCAGTGATCAGTATTGCCAAAACACACATTACAGCATAACATTTACATAAGAAACTCACACATTCATGGACAAAAGAGAGGACCAATTTGGGCGAGGGTTATACCTTAATGAAGGGGTGGAGGGCGAGCTGTAATTCCCTGCTCGCTAGGAGGTCAAATTCAAAGGTGGGTTTAGCTGGAAAGTATAGAATAGAAGCCTAAAGGTTAGTGATGGAGTCCCATTAGGATTCTTGCACCTGAGAACATAGGGAACATACTCCTACCGTAATAAGTCTGAAAGACTTCAGAAAGTTGAAAGACCACCGGGTAAGTTCAGGTTCAATATCCAAATTTTAGGGAGTGGATAGGTAGTGCTAAAAAACAAAAGGACAAAGATCAGTTTAAGTTGAGGGGAGGGCAGAATGGAAAAATCAATAGGTCCACTACGGTCTTTTCAAGGGTTAGATAGGTGGGGAGGGGCACATCATCCAGCAGGGGACATCCTGGGAAAGGCTTGGCAGGGAGCGCGGCCTGGATAAGTTAGATTTCTAGCGGATAGGGAGTCTAGCGGGGATGGTTTAAACGGCGCTCTTTTTAATCTAATAAGTCAACAGATTGGAAGGAGGATGGGCGGCGCGCGTTTAAGGAGAGTTTCAAAACTTACCCATTTAATGGACAGTACTGGACCCTGCGTAGGCTTTCTTAGACTGTCGGCGTCAGGGGGGTCGAGGGCGGAGATGCCGAGGTAGGTGGAGGCAACTGTGTGAAGCAAAGTGTGAATGACTGTGAATGACTGTGTGTGTGTGTGTGTTGGTGATATTAATTGTGGGAATATGGGCTTTGTTTAGGAAATAACCCTCCTACTCAACGTTTTATTGCATATTTATATTTGTTATCGTTGAATATGTTTGTCTGTACCTATGAAATACTAAATGAAAATGAAAAAAATTAACCGTAATAATTTATAATAAACTGTTTTGATAAAATTTATTTTGTAATGTATTTATGAGATATATTCTTGTAGGGTTCAGAGTGATATGTAATCCTTCGGACCTATTGTAGGCCAACCGCTTAAACCACTGGGCAGGTTTCCTTCCTGTCCAGATGTATTTTTTGTCATGGAGAGCTATAAATAGCCTATCTGAAGTTCCCGCCTAAAGTTTGAAACAAAAATCGACTCGATTTCAGGGTGTTCCAAATTACCTTAGTCCAGTCTTACAGGCTACCGAGTTGGAACTTGTGGGTGTTTATATCTGATGCTGGGAAAGAGGTTTTGAAGTTTTCATAGTTTTTTCATGTTGTATTTTGATTGTTTTAAGATGTGGCTTTTCTCCAGTGCAATAATATGAAATCATTTGAAGTGTATCCTGCTTAGAAATTCGCTACATTTATCAAAAATGTTTTGTGCTGTCCGGGTCAGCCTCCTGCTATGTGTCCAGTTATGAAATGGGCACTTTTTATTAACTGATAATACTTTGAAAACATCCTCAAGATCTATATGTTTGGAGCTTCCAGCAGACCACTGTAACCAGCTGAGCACATACTTTCTTAAACGCATTTATCCCTTTTAATAGAGATTGTTTTAATTAATGGAGTGTTTTATTTCACTCTGCCTAAGCAGTAAATACAGAGCATAAATTGAGACCTGTTTCAAAACATTTACATTGAAGCTGTCGGGTCTCGGTGAGTAGCACCGTGCATGTGTCACCAGGTCTGTCATCAGCTGTGGGAACAGATTTCAGCACTGGAGATTGCCACCGCTTCCTGCACCGCACAGCAGCTCCCTTCACTGTGGCAGCCTTACTCCAGGTGGCCTGCTAAGAGTCTCTTTAATGACAGGCCCACGCCGGGGAGGAAAGGAAAGCAGTATCTTGCTTATGCAAGTTAATTGCGAGGGCCAGTTAATGAACAATTAACAAGTCTTCATTATTATGTGTTCTTTAGTGTACCTGATGCATATAAAATACATTGAAATCGAAAGGTTCCACTGTATTTTAATTAGTCAGCAAGTATGAACTCTATTAAATGTGCCCAAATTATCATATTGTTTCAAACTGTGTTTTCATTTTTAGAATGTTCCCATAACTAGGTGATAACATAATTTTTAAGTTATCTTTGTTATCGATAGTGGGTTTTGCAGAGTAAAGAAGACATAGTAAAGGGCTAGTTTTGCGTAGGAAACTATACATGTAGAAAAAGCCCTGAAGCACTGCCCATTTTAAAGTTCATGGGTTGAGGGTCTATTTTTCAGTTGCTAATCTTCTCTTGGCACTATTTGCGACCAGAGTAGATAATCATTTTAACGCGTCATCATATGCCTGACAACGTTACACAGGAGGGCTTATTTTAAAGGTTTGCACTAACTCCATAACTTTATATTTGTTCCTGTTTCCACACATATATTTAGCAGTAATACTACTGTGGATGATGCGCTTTTATTACCTTAGTGTCGTGTTTAGTGCGCACCACTTGTACAGTAGCCGCATCTCTGCTAAACCACAGAGGGAAATGTGAGAAAAGGGAGGAATGAGGAAATAGGGCATATGATAGAGAATAGAAGGAACAAAAAAACCCGAAAACAAATGGGAGCATGGGGCGACCGAGCTAAAGAATAGAACAAACCACTAAGCAGGCCTTCTCCAGGTTCAGAACTCCTGCACCGCGGCAAAAGTTGCACTGCAGTTAAGGAGTTTAGGGGACCTTGTGTAAGGGATGGTGAGGGCCCCCATGGCAATACCCATACACTTGAGCTGACAAGCTGAGGGGGGGGCATTTATTTATAGAAAACTGCCCCACTCCCCCCACCCACTGCAGAGGTGTCCATTATGCCCATGGGCTTAACCCATTGAACTCAACCATAGGGAAAACTCAGTGCTCAATTATCTGTGCTTAGACCTTTCTATGAACAACCCTATGGAAGTCCCCCTCATAGGTAGAATGGATCTGCACCAAAAAGCGCTTGATTAAAAGTGAGTAGCATACAAACAGTTGCCATTCAAACGAACACAATACTGGGCCATTAGTGGGGGGGAACTAGTGTTACTTCATCATCATTAAACAAGATTTATAGGTTGCTGCTTATCACCCGAGAGGGTATCCAGGCACTGAGAGCCCTGCTGCAAACCAGAGATCAGTTGAACATCCATGTCTTGAGTCCTTTCCTGAATTCAGCAGTGAGAATGATGTCGGAGGTGAAGAGGCACAGCGAGGTAGAAGAAGGAGCGTCCTCCACTTTTACCTCGGTGTATGCAGGGGTGTGAGCAAGGCCAAGGGAGGAAAAGCGCAGGTCTCATGGACAGTTGGTAGAAATTCAAGCGGTGGTGGATGACAGCTGGTCCTTGGTTGTGTAAGGGTTTGTAGTTGTGGATCAGCATCTTGAATTGACATCTCTTCTGGATGGGGAGTCAGTGGAGCTTCTTCGAGTGGGGGTTATGTGCATCTGCTTAGGGAGGTCAAGGATGAGTCTTGTCACTGAATTATGTATGGTCTGCAGTCTCTTCAGGAGGTGAGAGGTAAATCCTACTGTTAGAAATGGGGGTCTCTGGCTGGCAAGGGTGTGCGCCTTTGTACAAGTAGGGACCCTTCCTTTTTGTCAGGATAAGGGAGTTACACTCCTAAAATAACCCCTGCCCACCCCCTTGGTAGCTTGGCACGAGCAGCCAGGCTTGTCTTAGAGGCAGTGTGTAAAGCATTTGCACATGACCATCAGCAATACAGTGAAAGCACTACAAAAGGACACCACACCAGATTAGAAAAATATCCAATGTTTTTATATATCCAAAACAAGAGCAAAAACTATAAAAATCCACCATATAGTCCTCCGGAATCTTCAATAATCAAAAATAGACTTGAAATACAGTTCCTTGAAGTCAATAGCTCCGTCTGGGGCTATCACCGCGTTGTGAACAACAAATCCAAACCGTTCTGGCTGAAAGCGGTGTCGCATGCCAGCTACGGTGTTGGGAAGACCTGCAAAACAGTACCTTTAAAAATGCAGGGCGTCGGCGACCTCTCGATGAGGCCCGAAGGGCCGGTGTCCGCAGGCCTCGGTTCCGCAGGTCGGTGCAGGAGTCATCAGGCCCTTAAAGTCACATGCGTTGCAGAACAAACTCCTTGCGGTTGAAGTCGGGAGCGCCGTACAGCGGAGTGGCGTGCCATGCCCTAGGTGAGCTGTGCAGGCAGCGGCTCGGTGACGGTCGTCCAGCGGCGCCAGTGAGACCAGGGCTGCGATGGGAAGTGATGCGGTGCTCGTCGTGGTGCTGTCAGGTCGCAGTGCAAGCAGCGACGTCGATGTTTTTGCTGAAGCGCTGTCGTCGGCTGACGAACTGGAGTCCATGGCGCCAGTAGGCCAAGGCTGCGGTGCGAAATGTGGACGGTGCGACGTGTAACTTACGAGTGGTGCCCTCGAACCACGGGCAAGCAGAAGCCCACTGTTGACCCCTCGCTTCCCGGTAATTATAGACTCATCTCTCTTTTGCCTAGTTTGGCCAAGGTTTGCGAAAAGGCGGTCACTTTGCAGTTAACTAACTATGTGACGTAGTCGGGCGCGCTACATCCTGCGCAATCGAGGTTCCGGGCCGCCCATAGCACTGAGTCGGCACTGCTGGAGGTGGCTGAGGCTATCAGGGACTGTTTTGATGCCGGTTGGAGAGCAGCTTTGGTGATGCTTGATCTCTCGGCAGCATTCGATATGGTTCCCCACTCTCTCCTCCTTGATCGACTTGCTGACATCGCAATTGCGGGTACGGCGTGGAGCTGGCTGCAATCCTTTTTGGAGGATAGGTCACAGCAAGTCTGGCCCCCCCCGTTTGCCTCGTCCCCCTCCCCTCTCTCCACTGGTGTCCCGCAGGGCTCTTCCCTCAGCCCCCTTTTGTTTAACATCTTTGTGACTCCCCTGGTTTACCTGGTGGAGTCACTGGGGGCTGGGGTGATGCCCTATGCGGATGACACGCAGTTATTGTTTACCTGGAGAAGGGGCGAGGACTCGGTCAACTCGGCTCAGCACTGTCTTTCCGCGGTGTTTCGCTGGTTGGCCAATGCACAACTCAAGTGCAACGAGGAGAAGTCGGAGGTGCTCCTGTTTGGAGCGTTTCCTGCGGGTTTTAGAACCAGACTGTGGCCTCCGGACTTTCCACCCCCCAATCAGACAAGGGCCTTGCAAAAAATTTGGGGGTCTGTTTGAGGAAAATTTGAATTTTGCGACGCATGTCAAAAAACTCACAGGGACCTGTTTTGGCATACTTAAAACCCTGCATGAATTTCTCCCCCTTCTGCCTGTGGAGGCCAAGGAAACAGTAGTCCGGGCATTGATCCTTTCTCGGCTGGATTACTCCAACGCGCTCTTAGTGGGATGTCCAGGCTATCTGATAAAAAATTTACAGATAGTCCAAAATGCAGCTGCTCGACTCCTACTGGGTCTTTCTTCCAGGCAGAGCGTGCGGGTCCATCTCCGCCACCTTCATTGGCTCCCAGTTGAGGCCCGTTTGAAATTTAAAATGCTGGCCATTGTCCATCGGGCCTTGTATGGATTGGGTCCACTCTATCTGCAGAAGCGCTTTGCTTTCTATACCCCTTACAGGACTTTGCGGTCCTCGGACCAACTCCTTATCCAGAACCCGCGCTTTTCACGCCAGAGGTTAGGTGGCTGCTCTTTCACCCGTAAGGCTGGCCTAGCATGGAATGAGCTTCCTCTTGCTCTCAAGAGGATTTCTGATCCGGCTGTCTTTAAAAAGAACTTAAAAACACTATTGTTCTGAGCCCATTCTCTTAGAGGCTCTTCCTGCTCAGCTGGTGGGTGGGGGTTCAGGGTAGCAGCGCCGGGATACTCTGAGTAGCTTTGCGCTTTAGAAATGCAGTATAACATAACATAACATAACATAACAATGCCGACCTGAAGCAACGTCGGTGATACCAGGGCGGTGGAGTGAAGCGAGGCCGTGCGGAGTGCTATGCCCACAGGTCGCGGTGCAAGCAGCGGCTCAGTGGCGGCGTCATCCACGAGACCAGGGTTGTGGTGCAAAGTGCGGCGGTGCCCTGTGCGGTGACTTTAGGACACAGAGTCAGCAGAGGCGTAGTTGATGGCGTTGGGGTGCTTTTTATTCTGTTGTATCACAAAACGCACAGTGCCCAGTACTGGTAATTGATTAACTTGAAATCTTTGCTGCAGGGCCAGACTGGGAACCGAAACCGGCCCTGGCAAATTTCACAGCCGCCCCCAGGGTGGGGGGCGGCCGAGCTGTTTGCTATGGCCGGTTTTTGCCAATTTTGTTACATGGGGCCGACATTGCTGGCCCGGTAACAAAAACGCCCCGTGTCCGCTGCAGCCATTCCGGCCCTACTTTGCAGTTCCTGAGACTTCTTGAACAGGGGGCAAGCTCTAACTCAAGCCCTTGGAGAAACTCACAAAAAGGAAGCTGCAGAACGTTCAGGCCAGTCCTTTCACTGCCCAAGACCGAAGCAGCCACTGTAGGCCAACACAGCAAAGCACATAGCAAAGTGGTAATCCCTCCTCAAAGCTTCTCCAGCTCTTCTTCTTGGAAGTTTTCTTGGTTCCAAAAGAGTTCTAAAGTTTAGGGGTCTGGGACCCACTTTTTATAACCCAAAATCCTTTGTTTTCTGGAGGCAGAGAGTGTGTTTGCCCAGCCAGAACCAGTTCTGTCCTCTCTGGTGCAGTCTCCTGGCAGGAGGTGGAGACTGCATTGTCAGAGGCAGACCAGGCCCCATTCAGGTGAAAGGAAATCTCCTCCTCCTACTCTAAATGCAGCCCATGTCTTCAACCCAGCCCTCACTCATCCAGACTCTCTGGAACCACTGCTCATCCACCAGTCCCTGTCACCCTATAGATAGTCAATCCATAGTCCCAGCAGAGGCACACATGATGGCTTAGCAAGAAAATACCTACTTAGTATTATCAAACACAGAGTGTAAAAATCACCCTCACTAAAAGATGCATTTTAAAATTCTGAGTTCAGGCATACTAAACTTTATTTTCCTACCTTGTTCCCAGGGGAATTTATGGTTATAAGATGTTATAAGCGAACTCCCCCTTCTATCCTATGGGAACAGGTTGCCTTGCAATAGTGAAAAATGAAATTGGCGGTATTTCATTATCAGGACATGCCTACACACCAGGGCATGTACACATGCACTGCAACATGCCCACTGGCGTACCTTGGGCCTATCTTAGGGGTGCCTGACATGTAAGAAAAGGGAAGGGTAGGGCCTTGCAAGTGGTTGCACTTGCCAAGTCGACATGGCAGTACTAGACTTACACAGATACTGCAGTGGCAAATCTGAGTTAGATTTACAGGCTGCTTATGTGGGTGGCACAATCTGTGCTGCAGGCCCACTAGCAGAATTTGATTTACAGGCCCTGGGTACACACAGTGCACGGTATGAGGGACTGATTAGTAAATTAAAAATGCCAATCATGGAAACACCAATCCATAACAACAATATACAATAGGAGCAATTGCACTTTAACACTGATTAGCAGTAACAAAGTGCACAGAGACACTAAAGCAGCAAAAACATAGTCAAAACCAGGAGTCCGAAAGCAAAAAGATAGGGGAAACACGCCAAAAGATGCCACGTCTACCACCTAACATAGAGTGCTTTTCCATAGTACAGTTGGCTGGTGAGAAGGGCTTGAATGACAATTTGTCTGGTGTTGCCAGGGAGACATTTGAAGATCTTACGGAGCAGGCGAAGGGTGAAGAAGCTGGCGGAGCAGACTGTGTTGAGCTTGCTATCCAGGATGATGCCATGGTTTCGGGCATGGTCTGTTGGCCTGGGTGGGGGTCCTAGTTTGGAAGGCCACTAAGAGTTGCTTCATGGGGAGATGGTGTTCCCGAAGATCAGCACTTCTGTTTTCCCCGTCTTGAGTTTCAGGCATTTGTCTTCCATCCAGTCACTCACACTTGTCATGCACCTCTAGAAGTTGGTCATCGTGCTAGAGGGTCTTCTGATGGTGAGAGGCTGAGCTGTATGTCGTCAGTGTAGGATATAATTTTCAGTCCATGGGTTCTGACAATACTGGCCAAGAGGGCAATGTAAGTGTTCAACAGAGGAGGGCTAAGGGACGAACCCTAAGGGACGCCGCAGATGAAGGTCTTCGGTTCCGAGGTAAAGGGAAGTAGGCGGATTATCTGTGTTCTGCTGGTGAGGAAGGCCGCATTCCATTTGAGGGCGTCTCCTTGGATTCCAATGTGGTGAAGCCTCTTGAGATTATGTGCTGGGACACGGTGTTGAACGCTGTTGAGAGGGCGAGGAGGATCTACCCCAATCAAGAAGCCTTCTGGTGTCGTTATTGGCAGGGATCAGGGCAATTTTGTGCTGCTGTTGGTGTGGAATCCATATTGAGAGGTGTCCAGAAGATTGTTTCTCTCAAGGTATTTCATGAATTGGTGGTTGATGGTCGTTTCAAAAACTTCGACGGAAAAGGGGAGCAGGGTGATGGGACAATAGTTCTTGAGTTTGTTGGGGTCGGGGGAAGGTTTCTTGAGAAGGGGTTTGACTTCTGCATGTTTCCATTCTTTGGGAAAGGAGGCTGTGGTGATGGATGTGTTGAAGATGATGGTGAGCTCGTAGCTGATCATCTTGCTCCCGAGGTTGAAGATGTGTGGTAGGGACAAGGGTTTGTGGATGCTACTGAGTGTTCAGAGTTTTTGATGACTTTGGTGTTTTGAGTGGTGACCTGGTCCTAGCAGGTGAGCAGGCGGTCGGGGTTTGCATCTGTGAGAGCGAGGAGGCTGAAGGTTTCGGTGATGGTGAGCTGGGGTGCGAAGTTTTTGTAGATTTTGGAGATCTTGTTGTGGAATAAGTCTACTCTCTTCAGTCCATATTTTTCGTAGAAATCCATAAATCAAGAGGTAAAACCAGTAATAACCTAATTATCAAGCCATTTCATTTCCCCAAGAATTTGCCTCAAGCTCTAAATGAACTTCTGAGAAAGGATGAACATTGGGAAAGTTTGCCATATAAGTGTATGTGAAACTAGCATTATTGTTCTGTGACATATCCATGTGAAGTAAACCAGAGGTTGTGGTTTATTTGGGGCTTCTGAAAACATAGAGAAAATATAGGGTGTATGTATCCTGATTTAGTCGTACTCGGGCAGGTGCTGTACAATAAAGTATAGATGCAGTAGAAGTTTATATTTGTGTACAATTTAGTGAGCACAAGTAATTTCTGAATTACTAAAACATATGTTTTAGACCTGACATCCTCTGTGTAATATTCGCCCAAACTTTTTGGTTTCACCCCTCCTGTTTGCTGAGCTTTACCACTTCTAACCGGTGCTAAAGTGATTGTGTGCTCTCCTTCAAACATGGCAAAATTGACCTACACCTAATTGACACATTTAATCTACTTGTAAGTCCTAGTAAATGGTACTTTATGTACCCATGGTCTGTAAATCAAACGCTACTAATGGGCCTGCAGCACTCATTGTGCCACCTTCTAAAGTATCAACTTAAAACATGCATCCTGTAGTGCAATTTTAAACTGCCATTTTGACTTCGCAAAATAAACCTTTTGCCAGTCCCAAGCCTTCCTTTTTAATACTTAAAAATCATGTAGTAGTATCCCTGCAGGTACATAAGGCAGGGTACATTGTATTTAAAAAGGTAGAACATGTCCTGGCAATGAAAACTACTAAAGTTGTTTTTCACTCTTCTAATGCCTATCTAGCCCATTGAATAACACTGGGTTACCGTATTACATTTAATAGGTGCTAACTTTAAATGGAGAGCAGCAAGAGGTATGCTGTTTACACTCAAGTGAATTGTAATTTTAAATACTTTTTAATGTTGAAGACGGATATTAAGTTTCAATTCTGAAAATGCCACTTTTAGAAAGTTGGCTTATTCATATCCCAAACATCCATGCCAGCGTCCTGTGTCACTTGACTTTGATTGCTCTGCTGTTGATGTTTGTGTATTGCTTCCAGACAGTAACACAAAAGGGGCCAAGTTACCACAGTTTAAGCACAGGTTCATTCAGTGTATTTTGTAGCTCACCCTCTCAAGGATTGTAATTAATATTTGAGTAAGGCTTCCACCCCTATTCATTAATTAATCCAGTTTCTTACAGTGCTGCAGTCCTCAAGTGGCATTTCATTTCCAGGCCCTGGATACATTTTCTGCATCATATGCTAGGGACTTTAGGTGAGTTAAATGTGTTAGTCAGGGATACGCCATTTTAGCCATGTTTAAAGGGAATCATAGACACTTTACTCCTGTTTTACAGGGAAAAATGTGCACCGAGTTCAAAGTCCAATTAAAGGTGAAATATCTGGGGTGACTATGGGGAAAAGGCTGTTTTGCTACACTCACTAACTTGACAGGGAGATTATATTCTATTAACGACCTAGAAGTCAAGACTATCACAAACAGAAAAATTACCGCCACTTTTTCCAAAATGGAAGAAAAATGGTGCAGAGTAAACACCGTCATTCACACTCTAGTGTTCCAAGTGCCATTATTTCACACCAGGTCCACAAATCATTTTTCAATCCGTTCTTCAAAAGCCTGACCTGATGCCACTCATCCTCTTCTTTGCTGTTTGAATAGCAGACCACAATTCTACCAGCTGTATTGGAGAACCATGACTGCACATCCCACACTAGAAACAAGATGATTTAGACCATTGAGTTCTTCATTCTCTGTCCACTGAGACCAAACTACAAATGAGAAACAGTTAAGGGGGATTTTGGGAGGGATACTCCTTGCCTCTGTGTCTTTAATAGAAGCTAACCTCCTGTCACATTGGTGAGAGAGTTTTCATTTGATGTTAAGACCAGAGGTTCAATTATGACAAGTTCAAAGCCTGTCACGAACCACCAGTTTGTAATAGAATTCTCAAATAGTGTGTTCAAAAAACCAGACTACAGCATTAATAATCTTTCCCAACCTTCCAGAAGTCAAAATGTTTGTGGATGCGTTTGCCCACTTAGCTGAGTGTGCACTAGACATATATGTTCCTGCCTTCGCTTTTACCCAGATTGCGAAGAAATAGATGGAAATGGTTTCTGCAAAGAGATGTAACCTTAGCATTCGAATGAGGCCCGATAGTGCAGTCTGGAGTCTATGCTTCACTATAGTGGTCGAAAATGATTTTGTATGCTATTCAATATAAAATAACACCCCTCAGGTGGCAGATCTCTTACCAATACTTTCCTTTCTTATGCTACCATAGAGCAAATCAGGCTCTTGTGGAAAAGAACATTGTCCATGTAGTAGACAATTGGTTTAAACAAAGACTTTTATGATCAGGGTAGCGCACAATGATATTCAAAATCACCCAACAGACCACAGGAGGATATATACATATACGCTCAAGCAAACCTTTTAAGACAAGAGGCTAAATACATGGCTTATGACCATAAAACTGTTTCCTCTTGGTTCACCTTGAACTGAAATCTGACCTACAGATAGAAGTTATATATGTATTTAATGTCCTGACTAGAATCGAGCATTGTCAAAGCCAGCAGGGTTTGTGCCCTGACTAAAATATTAAAGAAACATCTGATGCAGTAAGAAATCAACAAAACACATTTCTTTCTAAATAAAATGCATCTATGAAATAATTGTTAAACTGCTGCACAATGAATTACAATATAAAATGAAATACGTAGTGAATTTCAGATAGAGAACAGTAAGAAGAAGATAAAAAAGCAGTTTTCCAAGTGTAAAAATCATGTGAACTTCATATTCCTGAGTTCCTTCTTGAAGGTTTGGTAGTGTGTAAAGTTGTGATTAAAGAGGGGGTAAAGTTCCAAATCTTAGAAGCATTTCCAGAGAAGGATTATTTTTGAGTCTTTTCTTGAAGACTGGAATTTTTAGCAACAAGGTGCTTGTGCTTCTGCAGGCATGCTGCCCACCTGTTACGGTCAGTTTCTGGTTCAGGTAGACCCTGACATTTACTGTGTAAAGCATTGTAAGTATTACAACCTACCTTGTGTTGCCATCTTGCATTAGTTGAAAGTCAAGTGAGTGAGATCAATAGTGGGGTGAGGTAGTACTATTTTTGTACCCTGTACTGCCCACCCATTTCTAATTTACCTGCATTGATGAAGTCGAAGGATCACCGATGACTGACAATTCCTGCAAAGGACCCCATGAGCCATCAAGGAAAATGTCCCAGAAGCACAAACTTGTGACAAGTACATAATGGATCCACCTACAGTCAAGAAAAAGATAGAAATAACCTAAGTAAATCTACTGGCAACTCCAGCTGTTCATTGTTTTATTTTCGACAGCTCAAGAAAAGTACCAACACTGCCTTGCTCCTTAGACCTGGGCCAAAATTGTCAGTATCATGGAGAAAGAGGGAATATATACCCTCAGACAACCTCAAAGAATGGTTGGGAAAACACCCTCAAAGCTTCTGATTCCAGATCCGACGTCCAACTGAAGAATGACAAACCCCTGATATCATCTCAAGCTGATTGAGTTTCACTCTCTTATTGTGCTCTTGTAGTGCTTATTGGCGTTTATTGGTGTTGGCTATTCAGGTCAATCAATCAATCAATCATCGCATTTATATAGCGCACTACTTACCCAGTGGGTCTCAAGGCGCTGGGGGAGGGGGATCTGCTACTGCTCGAACAACCAGGTATTGAGTTGCTTCCTGAAGGCGAGGTGGTCCTGGGTCAGGCGGAGGTGGGTGGGGAGGGAGTTCCATGTCTTGGCGGCGAGGTAGGAGAAGGACCGTCCCCCTGTGGTGGCTCTACGGATGCGGGGGACGGTGGCGAGGGCGTGGCTGGTCGATCGAAGCTGGCGTTTGGGAGCGTAGAAGTTGAGGCGGCTGTTGAGGTATCCAGGGCCTTGGCTGTGTAGGGCTTTGTGTGCGTGGGTGAGGAGACGGAAGGTGATTCTCTTGTTGACCGGGAGCCAGTGCAGGTCTCTCAGGTGTCCGGAGATGTGGCTGCGGCGGGGGATGTCCAGGATGAGTCGTGCTGAGGCGTTCTGGATCCGCTGGAGTCTCTTCTGGAGTTTGGCGGTGGTTCCGGCGTAGAGGGTGTTGCCGTAGTCCAGACGGCTGGTGACGAGGGCCTGGGTGACCGTCTCCCTGGTCTCGGTGGGGATCCACCGGAAGATCTTACGTAGCATGCGCAGGATGTTGAAGCACGACGAGGAGACGGCGTTGACTTGTCTGGTCCTGGAGAGGGAGGAGTCCAGGATGAAGCCCAGGTTGCGTGCGTGGTCTGTTGGTTTGGGTGTGCTGCCTAGGATCTTCTGAGATATGAGGTATTCTAAAACATCTCGAACTTGAATTGTGCTCTCCAAGCATGTTGAATTGTAGGTCTAATCATTGGATAACCTATCTCGCTCTTTCCAATGTTCCAGCCATTCCTACTCCCCACCATCTTTTGACTGTGTCATATCTCTGCTTTCCTTATAGTGAAATATCTCTGCTCCATACTACAATTACTTGCATCAGAGAATCAAGCCATTCTGCATAGTTTGGGGTAACTGCAATTCCCATTTTTTACATATTTATCTTCTGGCCAGCAACACCAAATAGAGTGGACTGTTTTTTCAATAATGTGGTTGTTAGATCACATTCCTAAGTTATACGATAAAACACTAGTGAAAGGCTAACCTTGACTTCTTGGTTGATTATCCCAGTTAAAGCCTTAACCACGTTTTGACAGAAGACGTGTATTCTGGGACACTGCACAAACATGTACATTCTCAGTTCCACATTTATGGCAATTTCTTACTGTGTGGGATCCCCTGAAAAATGGTACCTTAATCCAGAATCCAATTGTTTCTGTCCTGAAGATATTTGGAACCCCGGTTTACTGCCACATTGGATAGTCTTTGCAAGCATTCTGCCTGTACCGTTATCCAGTTGTCATGCTAAAAGTGCAACAGACTATAGCCAAATGTAGTAGGCCCTTGAGCTGAGCACCTCACAGTTGTTTATATACCTGTCTGTAGATACTCATTCCATTTGAAGTTGAGCACAAGTGGCCCTCTCTCACACAAGATCATTTATTGAAATGGAACTAACAAGCAGTTCTACAGTTTCAAACCATTATGCCACTGTCTTTTTTTTTTCTTCTAGGAGCCTCCCAGATTACACCCACCCCCTGCCACCCGCTTCTTCACATTTTGCTCCCCAAACCTGTTTTCTGGTGTCTGATTCTAACTTAGTTTCTGGAGATTGGTCAGATATTGATTTTCCATTCCAGGCCTACATCTTGAGAACCAGTATACCAATCCCCTTTGCTTTTGGAGATGGAGAAAATCATGCAGATTAACGGAAGCTTTCATAAATAAAGAGATTTTAGTGAATGAGGGATCTGCACCACAAGGGGGCAGCAGGAAAGATTACTTGGATTGGTGCTAAGAGATCTATAGGCCTGGCCTTCTGTCTTCTGAAAAATGTTGTAATTTTAAAACTGCACAAATGTCTTTCTATATAATGAAAAATGTCCTAGGTAACATAACAGAAATTTTCCATTCTATTGAGGACACAAAGGTAGGGATTATGCTATTTTTCTTCATTATTTTAACAGCAGCCATATACATATGTCAAAGGCTTCATTTCCCATACAACCCAGGGATTATGAAGTTCGAAACAAACCAGTCCATCAACCAATCATCCTCAGTGAGTGCCTTCATCTGTTCTTGTCCCTCTTCTTTTGCCAACTTTCTTCCTGTCACCAAGCCAACCGTGGAAGATTTCACTCCTGTTTAGAGGACTCTGTTTCTGCAAAAATCCAGAGAGCACTTATTAACCCTGGTGAACGTCTCCAACCAGAGTAACAGATAACCATACAACCAAGAACATATGAACCTCTGAATTTGAAAATACAATCAAACCACGCTGTAACATTGTTACGGTAACTTTAAAAAAATGACTTACATCCATTAGCAGATCCAGTAACCCGGGTGGGCTATGATTCATCATTGGGTGGGCTAATCTATGCCTCTTTTTCCTTAATAGAATCGAAACTTTCCATTACGTTGCTAAGAAATGTTTCATACCATGTCAGGACCCGTGGGCGAGGGTTATGCTAGTTAAAACTTGTCTACCACTAGAGCAGCAATGGAGTGGACTAGTTGAAATATAACCTCTTAAAGGTCAAATACGATGACCAGTCCACAGTTTTCAAGATATCCTCCAAGTGAGCTCTGACAGCAAAGGCTTTCGAAGCCATAGCTCCTCTGGTAGAATACGTCCCGAAAACCTTGGTATCAATGCCTCCTTCTGTCATGATGCAATAAGCCTATCTCGCAGTGGTCAGTGATGAGATTGCCTTGAATGGCTTCCTTAGAGCAGTTAATAATTGTCTTTCCCTGTGGGGACGAAACTCTTCTGTTGTGGTCTCCGAGGCCTTGATGCATCGGACAGCGCATAGCTCGTAAGAGTCTGGAAAGGCTGGGTATGAAATCAAGCGGGAGTGACACTTTGTCTGTCTAGCGACATAAAACGTGACACCGTCCGGTGTAAAAGTTCTCCCCTTGATGCCCAGGGGACTAACATCCAATACTGACCTGCACGAAATAAGACACAAAAGAATGGCCAACTTGGCCGACAATTGTTTTGGGAGAGGTACCTATCACTCGGCCACGAGATAAGCAGGTTCAAGACCTTATTCACTTCCCAAAGGGCTGAATATCTTGGCTCTGGTGAAAGAGACTATTGAATGACCTGGAGCAAATTCTTAACATGGGGATGTTCCTTGACCCACAGGCGCCGACTGTAGCTTGGCCTGCAGAAATCGCTGACCTAAAAGTATTGACAGATCTATAGACCATTTCCTCTAAGGCTAAGGGACCAGGAAATTCAAGATATTGGCAACGTCCATCCCCAGGGGATCCAGGCTCTGTTGCAAACACCAATCCATCCATCGAGACCAGGCCAATCGATACCTCTTTGGCCGTACCGTCCGCCCATGTCCGGGTGAGGAAGTCTGCTGCATCTCTGAAAAAGGCCCGGGACTTGCCATCGAGAGCTGTATTTCCACGCCATAAACTAGAGGGTGCTGTTCATCACCAGATGATGGAGATTCCCTGAGGGATCGCTTAGGAGAAGGAGATGTAGGGGTAGATGGATTGGAGACTCCCAAGAAAGTTTAATCAGACCTGGAAACCATATTTTCTACATTCACATCGGGGTTACCACCACCAGATCTTCCCCCTGCACGAGCACTTAAGTCCCCAACCACATTATCATGGTGAAGGGAGGAAAGGCATAGCCCTCCTCCGTCGACCAGTCCTTAAACAAAGCATCAGTAGCCACCTCTTTGGGGTCTGGCCTCTAACTGAAGTACCAAGAAAGTTGATGGCCAAGCCTGGATGCAAATAAATAGATCATGAAGGGGCCCCATTGGGCAGAGAGGGTACAAAACATGGGCGGAAGTAGTTGCCACAGGCTCGTGTCCCGGAGATGTTGAGATTGCCAATCTGCAACTTGGTTGGCTGACCCGGAGAGATGTTCCGCTGTCAACAAAACTTGATGTTCTAGGTAGTATTCCCAAAAGTTCTTGGCAGATCCAAAAGGACCCTAGATCGCAAAACCCCAAAGTGGTTGATATAAGAGGCCCCTGCTACATTGTCTATTTTTAGAAGGACACAACATTGTACCCGGTCTCTGGTCCAACATTTCACAGCGAAAGAACCTGCCATCAATTTCAAGCAGTTTATATGCAGGGATTGTTTTGCGGCGGAGGTGGTAAACTTCCCCCAGCATGCTCTCCAACCTGTGCTGCTACTATCTAGCTCAATCACCAGGTCTAGATGTGAGCCAAAAATGGTACACCTGTTCCGCGGCGATTGATAACGAAACCTAGGGACTGGAGAAGGTCCACCGCCATCGCTGGATGTGCGTGAGGACATTGATCCATGAGAAGCATGTTGTCCAGGTACACAATCATATGTACGCTGGATGCCTTCAGATGTTCGACCACCAGCTTAAGAACCTTGGTAAAACACCAGGGACCTGGGGAGAGGCAGAAAGGTAGAGTGGTGAATTTGAAAGTCTGTTCCTGCCATTGAAACTGGAGAAACCAACAAAGCGGCGGGAAGATCAGGACCATAAGATAAACTTAATTGAGGTCTAGCCTGCCCATCCAGTCATTGGGACGACAAAGAGCCTGAAGGAGATGGATGCCCTATGTCTTAAAGTGAGTGCCAGAAGGCCAACCACTTGTTGAGTTGAATCCCCAGAGACTGATCACGGGCGGTGACCTCGTCCCATTTCTCTACCAGAAACAAATTGCTTAAAAATCCAGAGGATCTGAATGGATGGGCGAATGGCTCCCTTGATAAGTAGTTCTTGAACCTCCACTTGAATGAGGGTGAATTCTTGCTCAGAAAAAGGAAGCGGGTGAGAGGGTAGGGGCTGGAAGGTGGACCCTTAGAATTCTATGTGGAATCCCTGAATCATTTGGAGTACCCAAGCATCAGACGTGAGAGCCCACCAATTATCTATGAAATGCACCTACTGGCCTCCCAAGCATCTGCAGGAGATGAGAGAACAATTCACTGTATGTGCTGGAGGAAGAGCCTCCACCTCCGGAAAAGTCGTGGGAACCTCTGTGCTGTGTGCATCCTCTAGTTGGATAGAATCCCCCAATGTGCGAGGAGTACAGCCATTGGCCTCACTGAGATGGTTGGAACCAAAATGGAGGCAAAATATTGGAATTGGCTGGCTGAGCGCCCCCTACTGCACTCAGCCCCAGTAAAAATACATGCGTTGAAGATGTGCTTAATCAATAACTTATTAAGTGAATTAAAAGTCAACACAAATTTACCGAGCTCTTTGACAAATGGGTCACGAAATAGTCCTCCCTTGGATGCTGCCAGTACTCCTAGTTTGGGGTCAATTGTGATCAATAGTGACCTACCCCTCCTAATAAAGATGGTGCGGATAAAATGACAGCCCGTTGGGTCCAACTGGAAAGAACCTCTGGGGAGATTAGAGCCCAGGACACCTTGGTGCCCTCCAGCAGGTCTAAGATTTTTGTTAGTGGGCACGTTACGTCCAGGAGTTTGTCTTGGCACGACCAACAGGAGCAGTCAATACCTTTCTTTGGGTCCTTCATATACTTGGCCAGAAAAGTGAGCATGCGCAGTTCAATTTCTGGGATGGCGGACGTTTTCCTGTTCAAGGACAGGGGGCTCTCTGTCTGAATGCAGTTCCATGCCTCCTGGTCGAGAGGTTTGCGGAGTCTGCTTGCCACAAACTTGGCTACTTTGTCCCCTGCAGTCCACTTAGAGGAGCAAGGGTGCATGAGCTCCTCAGGGTTCAACATATCAGATTGTGATTCACAGGGCCTTCCATGGAGGGGACTGACCCTGCAGTGGGGTTGGATAAGGGTCTCCAGGAGTAGTTGCTGTCTGAATTGCCTTCCAACCCCATGAGGGATCCGTAGGGACGGAAGGAGGTGCAGAATTGCCTGGGGCCGAGGAGCCCAGCAGGTTTTCGGATTTGGCATAGTAGAGGTTGTTGGCACCTAAGAACACATTCTTTGGCCTAGAAAACATGTCTAGGTCCACCCCTGAGGATTACGGGTGCTTGCGTGGGTTCACTGAGGGGCCCGGGGGCAGTGGACTACCCTGGAGGTATAGGGGCTGAAGGCCCAGGGAGATCTTGCCTCTGTAGGAGGTGTTGTAGAGATCTCTGCGCCATGTCCATTAACTTCTGCTCCAAGGGGCCATTGCGTCTGAGACCATCTTAATTATGGAGACTTCCACTGCGTCACAGAACTTGACCATTACGGGGAAGTAGAAGATCACCTCCTCCTCTGTGTAATAATCACCATATTCGTCCAAGTGGCTGGTGAGGTTGGTATGTCTTCAGCTGTCTGAAAATGTTGGTCATTAGTGGTCACACACCAGGTAAGAGGGTATCAGATAGCTGTGGGGTGGGAGTATAGGGTAGCAGGGCTTTAGGCCCTTTAAGGCCTTCAGTAATTGAGGTGTTATGGGCCCCAGCAGACACAAATCCCCATTTAAATTCGTGGGCACGTTAAAACTGTTTTTTTCTGCAGCCTGGACAGTGTCTAGCAGTACAAAGGAGTCACCGTACTCCTTCCAAGTCTTACATAGCAAGGTGTATTTGCTCCAGGCTGTCCGGGCCAAACAAACTCAGTTCTACCGCGGATGGAGCCCCTTCGACAATACAGGGGAAGTCCAACGTGAATGTCCATTCCGCGTTAGAGGGAAGGGAGAATCTTGTTGTGAGACGCACAAGGGAGGACTGCTGCTTGCCCAGGCCCTCAATACACCAGAAATAGCTCTGAAGCAGCCACAAAGGAGCAGCAGAGTGTTCCTAAGGCCGCTCAGCAGCACAGGGTAGAATCTCTGCCTCAAGATAAAACGACACAGATGATATATGCAATTACACATCAAAGAGGACAGGAGTCCTGATACTCAACCGAAGTGGGCTGCGAGTAGCGAAGAAAGAGGGCAATAGAAAAGGGACAAGCGCAGATGAAGGCACTCACTTCGGATGATTGGTTGATGGACTTGTTTGTTTCAAACTTCATATTACCTGGGTTTTATGGGAAATGAAGTCTTTTGTCGACATATTTATATGGCTGCTGATAAAATGAACAAAGAAAGAAAAGCATAATCCTCGCCTCCGGGTCCTGACCTAGAATCTTAATTTACAAACATGGAAAAAAAATTGATGATTTGTCTGAATCTATGAATCCCAGAAACAAAGTCCTTCTGGAAAGCCCTAACAAAGATTTCTTGTGAATGACAAACCCCAGTGGTTGCAGGACTACCTAAATGAACTTTGTAAGGAAATGTATCATTTTGCATCGTCACCCCCAACGTTTTGGGCTGATACTGCTGGTTTTTCGACTCTGAGACTGCATTGAGGCCTCCTAACCAGATCTCAGTGCCATTGTTCTAATCCCTTATAAATTGATGTTATTTTGTCTACCCCCAATTGGCATAAACTGACTTACTTATAAGTCTCTAGTATCTACTACCAAGGCTACCTTACGGTGGGCATGTAAGGCAGGGTGTCCCCCAGGGCTGCAGCACTGGTTGTGCCACCCTGCGTGGGTGTGTGTGACCAAGTACAAAATGTCTCTCAGCCTTCCACTGCAGCCTGGAAGAGCAGTTTTCAACTGATTGTTTGACTTTGTCATTTAAACGAGGCCATGGCGGTAAATTCCGTTCCGCTCGCTGAATTTCCGGAATTTGGGTAATTTCGCGTTCCGCTGAGAATGTGAAATTGAAAAAAATCCGCGATTTGCGGCTTCGTGGAATTTTTTGCTTGTTTGCGCTTTCAAAACGCGTGTTTCTCTCCAAGCATGCAAACAGCGTTCGCGAACAGCAAATAAGCATCGCGAACAGGCAGAACAAGCAATTCTGCGTGTTGGCGGAACTTTTGCGTGCTCGCAGAGATTTTTTACTGTTTCGCTGAGCTTTGCGTAGCGCAACTACACAAATTCCGCCCACCCCTAATTTAAACCACTGCCAAAAATCAATGTAAAGTGTGAAATTGGACTTGAGACTAATTTGGTGTCAAATACTCCTTAGTGGCCCCGCTGACCTTCTCCCTGCTGGATGTGGCCGCCCCACTCAGGCTGAAGTAGCCAAACACAACTCTTTCAAACTTTCAAAAAGCTTTTAATTTTTGCAGTTACAAATGCGTGTTTGTGCTTTAAGCTAAAAAGGTGACATTTTTGCTTCACTTTAAAATCTATTTCTCCAGACCCTCTGGTGGATTATGCTCATATTGGTGTCTAAAAATGCAGTAAAATATAATCTATTTTTATAAATCGGTATTGGATTTCTTCCATGTTGTGTGACTTTCTTATTTCGTTGTTTGGTGCTTCTAAATGCTTTACATTAGTTCCTTTGTTTAAGCAAAGTTGCTCGAATCCACATGAGCTGACTGGACCCAAGACAGTTTTGCGAGTGTATTACACAGTAAGGTTGTACAACAATACATTATAATACACCACAGTTCTCACAAGCTTTGTAAAATGCAGAGAGGTTGGGGAAAGGCCAAAAGTGAATTACAATTTGTATTGACCCCCAAAGAAACTGTAATATTGCTGATTTGGAGGTCAAATCGAAACCAAAAATCCTGTTAGTCATGCAGTCTGCTTCTAGAACAGTATATGTCAAACAATGAATGCCATTGATTTTGAAGTCATTGCAGAGAACAAAACCATTCAATAAAATTCCTCATTAACTAAAGTAGATAGCTGATACAACCCGTGGCTGGCTAAGGACCCACCTCTACCACCTCTCTTTCCAATCATTTCTGGATTTCCTCCTGCACTAGAACTATATAAAAGCCAGTAGGTGGGGAAAAACTACCAGCATTGGATGAGAATCCAATGCTATTTTGTAATCTTTGACATTCTGGTGAATCCAATGATCTGACATTCGAAATCCTAAGAAAGAGGGTGATTCTGTCATCCATCCTTCTTCGGGAACAAAGGCTTAATTGAGAATGAAGAACCATTAGGGGCCTGGGATCTCCCTCGAAAGTGCGAGGATCTTCCCCTCTATTGATTGCCTCTCTGGAGGTTGAAAGGAATCTGTGTTGCAGTAGTAATGAAAGTATAGGAATGTGCTTCTCTTGTGGAATACAGGACAGCTCTCATGAAAGGGTTGTAGGAGTGACCTCTACTCCAACTGGTTGTGGGGAAAACCTTTGGGTTTAATACCTTCTTAAGATTTTGGCGTGACTTGACCAAAGTTGTAGTTGTGTGAACATACAAGATGTATCCTTAACAAATGACAACTGGCTTAGGACTCCAGCTCTTTATCTGCAGTTTCTGTCAATCAGGGGTCAATTTACATGAACAAGGACTTGAGCCACTTCCCTGACTCGAGAAGCATTATCAATTCCAGACAGGGAAACCTCTGATTACTGGGAGATTTAATGGGTGAAATGATCCTGCTGTCCCCTCTATTATGTTTATTATCGGTGTCAAGGACCGTAAAATACCAACTAGCTAGACTTAGAGCATTGAAATTATTCCGCTGAATTGGGTACATTAGGATGCAGCTGCAATACCCCATGTAGACTGACCCCCCTCCCCCTTTTTGCCTATGTTGTAACAATTACATGAGTGCTGTCCTATTCCAGCTTCTTAAGCTGGCAAAACTCCCCTAGCACTGATTGACCCCTCTGGATAACCTCTTCTTCCACACATATGGCCTGGGAGCTCCTCATCCTTACAATAGAGAGATTCATACTCTCCAAACCCAGCAACTTTCAAGCCTCTCACTTTTTTCCACCTCCCTTGTACCCTCTTTTCTTATATAATGTTTGTTATTTTATATTTTATAGAGATGTTGGTATATGGGGTTTTACACTTGTTAATCTCACTCTGGATATTGTACTACTTTCTCTCAAATATGTTGGACTATATCAGCAGACACTTTGATGAAACAAGATTATGTATGAGGCTTTACAAACCATTTAATCGACAATTAACATATCCAAGTTAAAAAACTATTTTAATAAAAAAGATTTGAAAGAAAATATACCACAGTTTATCCTGGCAAATATTGTGAGCTTTACCTAATCCTTTCTTAAGACCCATTTCCCCCCAGAAGGCTACCATGGAAGGCATGTTGGCTAGTTGACTTGAAAGTATGTGATGAGGGCATTGACCCTTCAACGTGTTTGTCAGCTGTATCCAATGGGACTCTGATCCAATGTGGAACAAAGTCTGAACCAGTCATGAAGTGCTTCCATGTCACTAATGTAAGATGCCTCGTGGCACAAATTGGATCATGGTAAGGTGCAGGTGGTGCATTCAAGACGACTTTCTCCTGAGTAAGGAAATTAGAGGTCAAAGGCAATGAATGGACTTCCAAGCCTGTTAAAACTGTAATCATTGCCAAGGAGGTTGTCCAACCTTTTAGATTGCCCAATCTCAGCCCAGGCAGTTTGTCTGTGCCTTCTATATCAAACCTTAACAAAAACTAACACTATGAATCTAACTATCCCCAACTATAACAACTAACTCGGCAATTAGTTAGAAAGAAAATGGCCTAGCAGCTCTTAACTAGCCTTTTAGCAACTGTTCCTTTCATTGTTTTCGTTGTTTTGCCAAACTGTAAACAAAATATTACCTATCCCTTTATTTGGTCTATTTACCAACTCTAAACCAACTGAAATGGGAAGGCTAATTACCAAAATATGTTCTGCCCCACATGACACAGCATAGAGCCAATGGGACAAAGGGAACACTGGAGTAGTAACCGTCACAAAGTAAATGGGCAGTCGTCGGATCTGAGGTGATGCACACCCTTACAAGTTGGCCGAAACCAGTGAATTGCAAAATTAATAAACATGTTTGTGCAAACAACAGTTAACAAACTAAACGCAGACCGGATAAAAGGCCCTCTCTTTCATTCTCCATGAACTTCAGAAGACTGTGATCGTGACATTAGTCCTGTCAAAAATTGACCACTGTAACGCTCTAGGTCTAAATATGCAACAGCGTCTGCTGAATAAGCTCCAAAACGTGTAGATTTTAGCAGCCTGTATGCTGCTAGGAATTCTAAAATTCCAGTCAACTTCCCAGGCCCTACATACACTACACCGGCGACTCACCAGGAAACGGATTGCCTTTAAGGCTCTCTGTGTTGCCCACAAGGCCTTGCATGACAAGGGTCCTGAGTACCTTGGGAATAGATTTAAATGGTACACTCTCTCCAGAACTCTTCGGTCCACCTCGGCCACAAATGCTAGGATCTTCACCAAGCTATGGGACAGCCTTCCATTAATCCCAGTCAAATTTGCTTAAGTTTAGAAAGGACTTAAAAACCTGTCTTTTCACAAACTCAATTCACATCACTGGAAGACCCATTTACTCTGCAGCGCCAAGGCGACTTATGGCATGTGAGCGCTTTACAAAAATTAACATTAACTAGACGCTGCAAATAAGCATATGAGTGATGTCAGGCCGTGGCTTTTGAAGGCTGAACATAGTGTGACATCATAGCCATTGGGGCATTAGACTATGAATGGTAGTGTTTACTGTGAGAGTTGTTGTTTTCTTCCATCTCTTTAGTGTTTATTGTTGTCCCTCTTTGCTGCTAGAGATTTTCCGAAAAGAGCATGTTGTCATGGAGCCTCCGGCCTTGAACTAATATTGAAACTAAAAAACACAACACAATAACTGGTGTTCTAGTAAGTGGCCGTGCGAGTACTACACGACTGAATAACTCTGCGGTCTAAGGCTGTGGTGTAACAATTAGCCCTCAGCAGCCATTCAGTCCTATTGCAAGCTGAAGAAGCCAGAACAGGAATTTTCCACAGGAGAACCAGACGGCTTTTGACAATCTGGTCATGTCTGTAAAACCTAAAACCGATGCAGCTGGAGCGTATTTGTGTTACATGGCCCAGCTCCCAGCACACAAAGGACTTGCTTCAAGCTCATGGAAAATTAAGTGAGGTACAAATTACAACAGCCCAGGGACACTTCTACCTAAATTTTTTGATCACGCTTTAAGTGCTCTTTGTTACGGATATCGCGCGCTGATTAAATCATGCCATGTCTGACCCCTACCGACTATGCTAAGTGAAAAGAGAGGGCTATTAAAAAAGTGCCCATTCCCGACAGCTGCCCTGGGGCAGTGCAGCCTTTCGCGGCAATAAACCAGCTCCCCGGCTCACTTACTGAACACTGAATATTGATTCATATTAGGAGTGTTGTCAAACACAGAGCGCGGTTCAGAAGATCTGCAGTGGCAGGCCGTCAGCAGCAGCATTAGCAAGTGTCAGGTCAGGAATCAAAGGCCGCCCGGCCTCTTTGGGGATGAGCACTATTGATTCCCTGAAACGTGAAACAGATCAAGCGCTCGCGCTGATGGGAGCGGTCCTGGCAGAATGAGGCTGACCCTCTGCGCCGCCCATCTCCAGAGAGGCATCCGGCGCAAGACGTGATGACGACTGGGCGCGAGCCCGACAACTGGTGCCTTCCACGCCAAGGACAACTGCAGCTGTGGGCGAAGCCAGCAGACTTCAAGGGTGAAATGTCAAGGCTCGAGAACAGCCGCTCGTCAGATGTCACGCGCCGTCGTGCACTCTGCCGCGCTCCATGGCATCATGTTGGCGCCTTTTTTTTCTTACAACCTGCTCCTGTCCTAATGGACACTGCCCAGACAAAGTGCCAATCTGTCCAGCCGTAACCCTAGCTCCCTAGAAGTGGCCACATAAATTGTTGCTGTGTCAGCACAAAGCAAAGCGCTGCATTATCACGAGGGGGCACATCTGTGTAGATCACTATGTCTGCGTGAATGGATGTATGCAATAAGAAAACGCTATTCCATCCCCAACTCTTATGGTAGAAGGACATATTTACCACACTATTGTGTTTACAGCCTGGCAAAAAACAAAGTTATTTCTTGGTGTGCGTATGTTCAGCTTGTTATTTCACGCGACCGCCTTTGATATGGCCCCCTGTCCAGCCAGCCGCCCAGACAATCACTCTGGGGTTAATGAGAGAGAACGGACAGGTGCCACAGGTCCCCCGACCTGCCCACAATAAAGGATTTAGATTTTGCCTCCTGTACAATTATCAGATTTGTACCTCGGCCGATGCATTAGCAGCTGGCTCATGTTGGCAGCAGTTTGAGCCTCACGCTGTGATCCCTGACAGAGTTTAACAATTACCTTTCCACGTGCACCCAATCTAATAGGCTAGCCGTGGACGTGGCCTTTGTCAGATGCATTCACACTGATAAGGAACAGAAACGACTTGACATTCATCCCAAACTTTTGACCAGTTTTTAAAGACCATTACATGAAAATTAAAAAACTGCTAAACGTTTCTAATTGTATTTGTATTTCTTTGGATATGTTTCAATGTGTAGGTCAACTGAAAGGAAAGTAGGACTCTTACTATATGCATTTATATTTAATTCAATATTTATTTATGAATATATTTGTGTTAACATTTTCCTATTTCCCTTTAAGCTTTGGCCCAGGAGAAGAAATGAAATTTGTCCATACACTACCATAAATATAAATACTAAAAGATATATGGGTCATAGCATAATATTTATCATCTACAATTAAGAAGAGGGGTGTTTAGTTCACGTGTTTCTGTGGCACAGAAGAGCTACCGTGAAATAAATATGTTATCTTATAGGCTTATGTATGCAACACTCACACACGAGCATTTACATATATTTATAATTGTAATTGGATTTATATAGCACTTTCAACACCTGATGAGGCGTTGAAGCTCTTTACGGCGAGTAGCACGCTACACCGGAACTCAAGACTAGTGGTTAATCTAGTAGTTATTGTTGGTTATATGCCCAAAATAGTGAAAATAAATCCTCCCATAAAATATGCATGAACATTAAAAGTAAGCATCAGGAGTGGTCTCTATCAAACCAGATGCACCGGCCTCCTTCATTGTTTCCTTCGTTGGCTGTCACTGGCGTAGCTGTTCAGGAGCAGTGATGAGGACTCCCACCCTACTGACATTTTACCAACCTGCCTGGCATTTTTAAGCACACATGCAAATATATATCCGCGTTTTAACGTAATATATTTTGCATTTAAACCCTAACTGCTGTTCCTGCTTGCATTTTTAAATGTTTACAAGCCACAACGTAATTTGTACAAATGTATACTTTTGTAATGGAGAGCCTGAATATGGGTTGTTCAGAAGACTAGGGCCCTTCTTCCGCAAAACTGTTTTGCACGTTTTTTTTGTAAAGCAGTCAAAATGATGACCGCTCATTTCTGATTTCCCAAGATTGAACCAAACATGGTGTGGCTTTCCGAAAGAGTAAAGACTACGTGACCATATGACAAAGCAGGCATTGGCAAAGAAAGCGAAACCCAGTGAAAAGCAGAACATAAATAGCAAAAGGTGTGACATAAAGGGAAAACACAGCAACCCTTCTCTTTCCTACTTAAGAAATAGAATATATTGACTTGTTTGATGAAGAAGATCAAGCTATACCTTTAATGCTGCAACTTTGTGAAACCTACATATTCCCTCCAGACCCTATTTCAACCTGAGGAGAAGGGAATTTTCAGGCCCTGGTCAATAGAGGGGTTATACAAATGATCATTCCGCCCCCCACGCAAACACTTTTTGCTGAACTTTATTGCTGGTGTTAGGACTCTGCACACCAGGGAGCTCACGTCCAGTGCCCAGTGTATGTTCTCAGACCCTTAAAAACATGCATATTGTTGGACGGACAGATACAAGAGGTTCAGAGAAACAGAAGCAGCTGAAGCAGCCACTTTTTGCAGCTGAAGGCTACCTACCACGTTTCATGGTTTTCTGAATGCGAGCATGAAGCAATAAGTTGTCTGAAAGAAAACTTTCCACAAATCTGCTTGACAGTAAGTGACAAATGGAGGAAGGAGAAAACCCTTCATTGCAGTGATTGGAGTATCTACTTCTCGGCAGGGGAGCTACTTTCTCTCAGTAAAGGCGATATTTAACATGAGATCCACAATGACAGACCCAGTGAACATGATGGGAGACATCAGAAATAGGACATTGGCAGACAGGACTAAATGAACAGTTATCTTAATACGAAGTTCTATTCTTAAGAAAGACACATGCAGCTTGGAGCTCTGCCCGAGAAAACACAGTTAAATGTCAGAAGTTTGGGTTAAAAGAAGCCCAGAATCGATGTTCACTTGTCTGGACAAAAGGAACCATGAAGAGTCAAGGTTGAGCCAAGCAGGAAGGCAAGATCATGCCTGCAGCGCTGCCCTGTCATTGGCATGCCTGCTTTTTTTAGAATATCAAATCAGTGGGTACTTGCCTGCTGCTCTAATCTCCATTGACTCCTATGACGATGGAGTTGATGGTCGGGCCACTGTCAGGAGGCCTCCTTTCTCTCCATGAGCATGGCCCAGGAAGCTCACTAACATATACAGACCCTAAAGGGGTCATGCATGTATATTCTGTTGAGTGTGCGCCTGCTTCTAATTGAAGAGTAGAATGTTATTGAGTGGAATACTCCATTGGCTTACATGCATGCGCAGTGCAATACAGGTAGAGGTATGCAACGCTGACCGGGGGCTTTTCTGTCCCTAGTCAGCAGAGCACATTCCTTTGTAGTTACCTTCTACCAAGCCAGAACTTCAGTTGAAAAGTGGCAGATGCAGCAGGCACAGATCCCGCCACATGCCTGTTGCAGGGTTAAAGTATTATTTCTCTGTCCGGGTAAAGTGGCGAAGAGCAGACAGGCTACTTAGAGGAACATGTGTTAAGCATTTCACATCACCAACATGGACGATAAGTAATTGACACAAGAGAAATCCGACACTAATTTATGAAAGCAGCTCTGGTTGTTATATATTTTTAGGCACCAAAATGAAAAGAATACATACAGTTTAACTGGAGTTATTAATTTTAAAGCATTAAATAAATCAGTACTCTGCAATGTGAAAACATTAACGTTGTGGGTCAATGGGAAAAACACATCTAAGCACTGGTTACTTAGAGAGTAAGTTCAACGAAACCCACTTGGAGTTAAGGTCTCGTGAGTCTCTAGACCAGTTCACGACAGCTCGCACAATTTTACCTGGCTCGGGAGCGGGGGGCAGAAGTGATTGTTATCTGTCAATCAGAGCTGCCAATCAGACTTGCGGTGTTGAAATGATTACCTTAGCAAAAAGGTACTTGTGTGGCGAGTTGCGCAAAAACATTTGGAAGTTAAACATGAGCTGGCACTGGACCATGAGTCTCCAGGCAGATCCGATCTACCTGGCTCAAGGGTTTCAGGTGCGGTCTGTGGTGCTGAACCGGATCCTTGGTCAGAGGAGCTGGCAGGCTTGCCAAGAGTGGGTAAAAACAAATGCAAGGTCTTTATGATATAGCCACAGGGGTGGCTGGTTGTTAGTACAGGTGAATCTCTTCTCTTGAAGCATTGTGGAAAGCAGTTGTAGGCAACCCGACCACCAACAAGCCTTGATACCTGTAAGCTCTCCGGTTGAGGAAATCTTTATCCAAAGGACCAAGGCAACATTGTAGAAAGCTGAACCTTGCTGACGGTCAGTTCTACAGTTCCCAGAAGCCACCTGCCCAAGAACTTTGAGCGGCCATGCCGGACCTCTACGGGAGCAGGGCCTCGAGGTTGTGGACTTAGATGTTTGTGCCGGTTCAGTATTGAAATATCGAGGGACAGAATATCGAATCGCCAAAATATCGACGCCAAAATATGGAAGGACAGAATATAGAATGCCTATCTATAAACAGGTAAGTACTAAAATATCGATTCCAAAATATAGAATGTCAAAATATAGTTAACTACAATATCACATTTTTTAAATGTATTAAAATACTGGAAATGTAATTAAATAATGAACATAATTAAATAAAAAATAATAACAATAATGTAAAAAACCTTAATGTAAAAATAATAAATGAAATGTTTTTTTTATATAAATTAACTTAATATTATAAAATACTGGTTAATCTCAATTATAAAAAATATTTAGAACATTAATAAACATATACTAATATAACTATATAAATAAACATATTATTTAAATATAAAAATAAATAAAATATAATAATTAAAATAATAATTTTTATAATAATTAATAATGAGTACAACAGTAGTGAAAATGTTGGATAGTGTAGGGGTAAAAATTACTATTTCCACTCCAGAGAGTGCAACATTAGGGAAAACATTGGGTATTGTAGGGGTAAAAAATAGTATTCCCACTCCAAAGAGTGGAAAAGTAGGGAAAGCATTGGATAGCGGGAGGGAAAAACATTACTATTCCCACTCCAGAGAGTGCAACAGTAGTGAAAACGTTGGATAGCGTAGGGTTAAATATTTCTATTCCCACTCCAGAGAGTGCAACAGTAGTGAAAATGTTGGATACCGGGAGGGTAAAAATTACCATTCCCACTCCAGAGAATGCAACAGTAGGGAAAGCGTTGGATAGCAGAAGGGTAAAAATTACTATTCCCACTCCAAAGAGTGCAACAGTAGGGAAAGCGTTGGACATCGGGAGGGTAAACATTACTATTCCCACTCCAAAGAGTGCAACAGTAGGGAAAGCGTTGCATAACGTATTGGTAAAAATTACTATTCCCACTCCAGAGAGTGCAACAGTAGGGAAAGTGTTGGATAGCGGGAGGGTAAAAATTACTATTCCGACTCTAGTGAGTGCAACAGTAGGGAAAGGGTTGGATAGCGTCGGGGTAATAATTACTATTCCCACTCCAAAGAGTGCAACAGTAGGGAAAGCGTTGGATAGCAAAGAGGTAAAAATTACTATCCCCACTCCAAAGAGTGCAACAGTAGGGAAAGCGTTGGATAGCGTAGGGGTAAAAAATACTATTCCCACTCCAGTGAGTGCAACAGTAGGGAAAGCGTTGGATAGCAAAGAGGAAAAAATTACTATTCTCACTCCAAAGAGTGCAACAGTAGGGAAAGCGTTGGATAGCGGGAGGGTAAAAATATTACTATTCTGACTCCAGTGAGTGCAACAGTAGGGACAGCGTTGGATAGCATAGGGGTAAAAATTACTATTCCCACTCCAGAGAGTGCAACATTAGGGAAAGCGTTGGATAGAGGGAGGGTAACAATTACTATTCCCACTCCAGAGAATGCAACAGTAGGGAAAGCATTGGATAGCGGGGGGGGGGTAAAAATTACTTTTCCCACTCCAGAGAGTGTAACAGTAGGGAAATAAATAATTTAATAATAAAATAAGATTACATTAATTATCAATACCAATAAAAAATTATTAAAAATAATGACGAATTAATAAAAATTACCAAATAAAAAAAATAATACCAATTAATACAAATTAATTACCAATAAATGATTAATTATCAATTAATTTTCAACGCATATAAATAAAAATAATTAATAACTGTATTACAATTAAATTACTTCCCACCCAATTCCCCTATAAATCCACAACCCGCTCCTAATAATAAAAATACAATTAACATATTAATAAAACCAATTAATAGAAATTAATTACCAATTAATGATTAATTATCACTTAATTAATTATCAAAACATATAAATAATATTTTATTTACTATAATTAAATTACTTCCCACACTATTCCCCTATAAACCCACAACCCACTCCTAATAATAAAAAATACAATTAACAGAATTATCAATTAATTATTAAAAATTAATTACCAATTAATACAATTTAATTACCAATTAATAATTAATTATCAGTCAATTAATTATCAATACATATAAATAAAACATAATATTTAATTTAATATAATTAAATTACGCAAAAATTAAATTACATAACATTCATTACTTTAAAAAAATTAAACATACATTAGAAAAATAATACTTAATTTTAACACATATACTACCATACATAACACTAAAAAAATTCGATATTATGGGAATCTATATTATAAAATTCGATCTTATGGGAATCTATATTACAAAATTCGATATTGTGGAATTCATTATTTTATACCTCAATTCCGATATTATGTCCTATCTATGGGGCCTATTAGGATGGCGGACGGCCCTGCGTCCGTCCGCCACCCCAGAGGAGGAGGTAACCGTCCGCAGGGGAAGCAGCGGTCCCTCCGTGCGAATTAGGATGTGACCGCCACCCTGGCGGTCACATACTGTATTTTTAACATTGCAGCGGGTGCTGCTTGAAGCAGCACACGCCGCAATGTTAAAAATTGCATGTTTACCTTTGCATGCACAAAGCGGCAGGCATCGCGTGGTGCCTGCCGCTTCGTGCATGCAAAGGCATGGGGGTACCAAAGGTACCCCCCATTTGCACCCCCCACCCCCCCTTCACCCCTGGGGGCCCGCAACAGGCCCCCAAAGTAAACACTGTATGCCTTTTTACGGCGGAAATGCCGCCGTGGAAAGGCATAGGAGCGCCGCCATCCTAATATGGCTGGCGGTGTCTGATAGACACCGCCAGCCATGTTGGAGCTTTTCCGCCGCGGTCGGAAGGCGACCGCGGCGGAAAAGCGGCGGATGGAAAAAAGATGCCCTAGCCATCCTAATCTGGCGGTTGGGTCTTTTCTCAGTCCGCAGTGGTTAATCCGCATACTCCGGGCCGGCGGTGGCTTCCGCCAGCCCGGAGGATGCGGATTATCCGCTATCATAATCGGCCCCTACATTTTGATAATTCGATATTCTATCTATTCTATATTTTGGATTTGATATTCTGTCCATTAGATATTTTGGAATCAATATTTAGGGTGTTCATTTGTGCCGACTGCAGGGGACTTGTTGTTCTAGCCCACTGGAATTCTTGTGAAGTCTGGAGTTTACTGAGGGGTTTGTCTTCCTTGTGGAACCAGTCTCTTGCTTTAGTCAAGTTGCAATCCAGCGAGTGCAGGGTGGCTGCCCCAGGTGCAAAGCTTAGCACCTATCTGCGTGAAATTCTGCCTTTTTGTGGACACAGGCTCTTCTTGATATCACGTTGAATATAATGTTTTGGAGCCTGGAGGGCCCCTTAAATCCTGGAATTAGGGGATGTTAGTGGGTGTTAAGACTAGTAGCCATGGGCATCTAGTCCTGTGGCTAACCCACCCCAGTAGTGACGACATTCTGTGGGTGTAGATCACTAAAACTAGTCAGAACCTGATTTCTAGCCTAATTTCAAGATGGCCAAAACAATCCACCTCAGCTGCAACACTTTAGAGGTGTTGTCTGCATTGTGGAGGTGGACACCTCCTGCATAGCTAATTGCCTGCCTGCCCACGAAAAACAGTGTCTGGAGCAGAGGGGGGTTTTATCCTCCAGTGGGGGGAAACTTCCTTTGTCCAGTGGTGCCATTGAAGCCTTGAGGCTCACTGCCACACAGGTCTAATCACTAGCCATCCTCCGTGGGCAGAGGTATTACCTACTGCTCACACAGGGTTTTCGTCTCTGGTCTGTGGGAGCGGCACATGCTCTCCAGCATGAGATCAGACTTTTTGAAAAGCCACCAAGACATGAGAACATTGGGTTAACTTGGTGGACACTGTCTAAAGTGTCACCTAGGTACATACTGGCTAAACCTTGACACCACCATCGCGTCAGGGGCTAAACAGCACAGTGTTTGACACCAAACACGAAAGAAATCGACCAGGGCATCATGGAGCTTGCCATATAGATAATGCCCATATGCCAGCCCAAGTTATCCGATGGCTCGCCGGTCACTTGCGGTAAAATTATGTTTAGATTGCTACTACAGGCCAATATATGCTTGCACATAGATATTTCCATACATATAATATAATGCACCCTGCCTCCTGGGCCACAGTAGGCCTGCCTTAGGGGTGACTGGCATATACTACATGCAGGGAGTTGACCCAGTCACACATGGTGTGTGCAGGGTTGAACTTGAGCTGGCAAGCTTCTCGTGCATGGCTGACATGACAGACCTGCCCACTTTGCTTTTACTCGGATCACTCAGGGTGGCACAATAAGTGCTGCAGCCCTGGTACCCCTTTTACATCCCTGCCCTGCGTACAATTGGTACAATACACTAGGGCCTTACATGGGTGTAGAAGTACTTGCCAATTGGGTGTACCAATTCACATTAATAGGTTACGGGAAAGAGTACTGGTGTGGGCCTGGTTAGCAGGACCCAGCACTCTTTCTGATGATCAATTACCACAACATCTATCAACAAAAAGTGGGGGGATGACCATCCGAAAAAAGGCACTTTACAACAATGCCTTTGTGAGTAAAAGCTGTAGCTCGATCTGCATGAAATGCGCCTAAAGCGCACATCTCGCGTACAGGAGAAATACCGGTTAGATTTGTAAACCTCTTTCATGACATTAATACGGCCGGCCCGGCCGTGAAGTGCACCCCGCGATATCATAGCGGACATCAATTGGCTGACTTTGGCAACGTCATGGGGATTGACAAGGTGCTTTGGAGTGGCGTCAACATTTTTGTGTAAATTACACTGCATTTTAAAGAGGTTTTTAACACGTTCATCTATGGCAACCCACATGGGTTTAATCGGACTCCCAATCCCAAGATTCTTAGCACTTGCCTTGGCTCACCTGAGAGGAATGAGGATTGAATAAAAAGGGAAAGCTCACTTCACAGAAATCTGCCGGTCTTGATGGGTACACTTCACCTGGGGGCAACCTTTTTCATGACATGTATACGGCTGGAATATATATATTCACTGAAAAAACCAAAGGCTACGCGGATGTTATAGTTAGGGGTACACGAAACCAGAGAAATTTAGCAGTTATAGTTATCTGAGCTAACTATAACTTACGCCCCCGCAATTCACTGCTTATGACGTCACATATTACATTACTCATGATATGGTCAGTGACACTGATGGGCGAAATAGTCCACTTTAGTCCTGAGGCCCACAGGAGGAAAGTGAAATGTATTTCCCAGCCAGAAGCATGCCAGGATGCGTGTTTGCAAAGTGGTAGAGAAAGGGGGTGTGGCCTTCAAGTCCTCTCAGCAATCCCACTCTCTGGGAATTACTGAAGATGACAAGAGGGCTTGTTGGCTCCCAAAGACCCTCAGCATTCAAGGAGATTTTATTGCCCAACCATCACTGCGCCAGGAGGCGCGTTTGCAGAGAGGTGGTGAAGGGGGTGTGGCCTCCGGCGACTTGTAATAGTTTTTAAATGAAATAATTTTTTAGGGAAGGGAGGGCACCCTGGGATATTGCTGGAGCCAGCCCTAGGGGGGGAAATTATGGAAAGTGGTCTACAAAGTTAAAAATAGGTCACATATTGTATAATCACTCATATTTCTTCCAGATACATTTCGGTAAAGCATTCTGAAATGCAGAATGAAATAGTCTGAGGCCCTTCCAAATCCAGCCGCAATCTCTTAGTAATGTTTACAATGACATGCTAGAGTGCCAACATTTTGTATTCAAGGTAAAAGTGAGGCACTCCTCAACACTATTTTGTTGAAGTAGGAGCTGTTGTAGTTGAAGCCCTTCCTGAGGAGCAGGCTGAAATAAATGTTTATAGAGATGTTTACGTAGGTATGAAGGCATGAAACCAGCAGAGGACGAAGGGGCTTTTAGTAATTTGAGACATAATGTATTTTTAAAGGGGCTAAAATAGTTATAGAGAGAGCGACGACTGCATAAGCATTCCCCTCCCAATTCTGTTTACAAAAGCTACCAATCTTATGAGTTGCTTAACAGCTTCTAATTTTAAAAGAATTACATTTTGGTAGAAAAATATACATATTACATAAGGTGTTTACCACTCTGTAGTGATAGTCTGGTTAGACTTTTCATGGAAAGAACATTATTTGTTTTGCTGATATCTTTGGTGCCATGTGGTAAAACTTCACAAAACCCAAAAAAGTTCATCCACATCAGCTCCTCCTTGATCTTTACCCGGGTGATCCGTCAATAGGGGGCTGAGAAAACGAGAAAGCCCAAAATGAAATTTCCCCATGAAATGTCCATACCAAATTTTAGTAAATACAACAAAAGTTTTTAAAGGGTCCAAGGGATATGAAGTTTAAAGACCCACACCTGGTTTTATCCCCAGCTCCAACTCAATGTACAACACAAGAAACACAGGGGGTCTACCAGCTAACTATTAAAGCTACACTGTCAATACTGAGTCGACTAGATCTCAGAGTGTATACATCACAAAAACAGTGTATTTGTGAAGAAAGAAATTAAGAGGAATGAACTCAACATGCATAGAAGAGACCGATACATCACAGAGTATTCATGAATGGCTAACCAGTCCAAAACCAATGATATAGGGTTTCCATCAAAAGAGACTTAATGATCAGTCATATCATCTGGCCAAACCCTGGTGTATGGAGGGCTGGTCCCCTGATCATAGGGACCGAACCGCACCTTGTTGATGTTTTGGGATTTGGTCCACCAACATAAATGAAACATCCATCATGACTGATCTTTGATGGTAGAGAAGACAGGTGCAACAAAACTAATAGTGACTTAAAATAGGATGGAATGCCCTCCTTTTAACAACTTTATTCTATGGACATGACATGCCTCCTAGTTAAAAACAGAGCAAAATGGGGTGGTAATACAGGAACTACCTGTCCCCGATGTGACTCACTGGAGGCGGATAGCATACATATTTTTGCAACTTGCCCTCAATTACACTCATTGATTAGAGGGATAGAGGGGTTTCTATCGAGATCCTTGGATATACAAATTACTCTTACACCATCTTGGATTCTGTTAGGAGTGGCTAAGGGCGAGCAGGAACAGCATGTTGAATTTCTATTTGTTGCTATGGCTGTTTACAGACTGACAATAGCTAGGGCTTGGCTTGATAAAAATCCTCCAGTATTTCAAACTTGGTTGGCAAATCTGTTATATGCATACAATAGTGAGAAAAACATTTATGCACGGAAGGGGAGGAGAGGAAGGTGTTTGGGTAGAAGGATTTGGGAGCCCTTAAGTAAATGGAAGGAGATGCAAAGTAGTGATTAATAGAAAAATTTCCCCCTTGCTGTTTTCTTTTTTTTCGCTTTTCTTTTTCTTCTCTCTTCCTTTTTTTTCTGCTTTGCCTTTCTTGATTGTTTGAAATGTTAAAAAACCCTGATTATTTCTTTATTTGAATAAGTAAAGGAATAACAACCTCTTCAATGATGAATTGCACATGTATCTGGGATTGGATTTGTGAAATAAGGATTAAGAAAATGTTGCAGTTGTTAAAGATTAACGTGTACAGGATAAAGTGTGCTTAATTTGAATAATAAAAATATATTAAAACAAAAAATGAACTGATTCTCCTGGAATGCAGTGGTTCCTTTTGTGGATACTTTTGGTGTATTATAATTCAGCACTGGAAAATCCATCCTCGACACCGGCACCCACTGTGAGAAGAGCACACTCCCTCGGACTGATTGGTTGTAAAATAAATATATATATAGTGAAATCCTTCTCAAACAGCAGCCCCGATTCTTGTCAGGGTGAAGTCACAAGCATACCCCAAATTACCCTGTGCTCAACCCCTTGGTAGCTTGGCAGTCAGGTTTAACTTAGAGGCAATCTGTAAAATATTCATGGAGCACTTCAAACAGTAACCAAGTGAAAACACAACACAAGGAAAAAGCCACGTCAATTTAGACAAATAGAGCAAACTTTAATAAATAAATAAAGACCAAAACTACAAAAATCCAGTCCGTAGAACCTGACATATGCAATTTTAAAGATATAAGTGAAATAGCCACAAGTAGTGCTTTGGGCTTTTTGGCTAATCTGGTTATGCAAAACTGGGACTGCAATGAAGCGCAGGTCGGATATAGGTTAGCCCAGCTGAAAGAATTACCTTCTCGTCGGGTGCAAAGGGTCCCACGAGGAGCAGAGAAGCACCACAGACAGTTGTTTATGTACCGCAAAGAGTAGGCCTGGGTTTGCAGACAATCGTCACTGTAGGGCAAATATCCAGTTGTCGTTGCTAATGGTGGGGCTGGAGCTTCGCAGTGGCGCTCATAGTGAGTGGTTGTTGCTGTAGGGCAAAGGGTTTGGCTGATGGAACGCTGCATTAGTGGGCTATTCGAGTGCCAATGTTTCGGCACCAACTGGCCTATTTGCGGTTGTGAAGATCCCAAAAACTTCCATTCAGCCTCTCCAAGGCCACACCAACAGTCCAGGACCTGAGGGGCACCACTTAGGGATCAGGGACTTGTCCCTGCTGGATATGGGTGCTGGTTCAGATGGTTGTGAGCCTTTTATGTCTCTGTGGCTCTGAACAGCAGTAGACTAGCATTGGAGTCACTCTGTGAATCCTGGGTTCAGGTTCAAATACATGTCACTCAGGTAGGAGGGCAGCAGGGATGCAATCCAGCATGGTAGCAATCCAGCAAGGCATTAGTCCAGGAGTGAAACAGTCCAGCCGAGTGACCGTCTTTTCAGCAGCACAGCAGTCCTTCTTCCTGGAAGAGTTTCCACAGATCCAGTAGTTTACTGAAGAGGTGGTGTCTGAGGACCAATATGTATACCAGGTGCCTGCTTTGAATTGGGAGAAGCTTCTAGAGGTTTCCCTTTGAAGTGCACAGGATTTTTACCTCCCCTGCCTCTAAACTAACTGCAGTGGGTAGGCAGTCCTTTGTGTTAAGGAAGTATGCAACCTATTCATTTGTAAGTACGGTTGAACCCAGCTCTGCCTCCCGTCCTGCCAGTGATGGCTCATCCAAGCTTTCTACTGTCTGTGGCTGTCTACGAAGAATATACAAAGCCCAACTGTCAACTACACCCAGTCATGTGACCCAGAAACAGGCTGCAGGCACTTAAAGGCTAAGGCAGGAATATATCAACCTTGTAAAAGTGGCATTTTCTAAATTGTGAACAAAAATCCAACTTTATCATGAGGGGATTTTTCATTACAATTCCGACACCAAACAAGTTGAAGTACCTGTTCCCATTTGGAAGTTACAGCTTAATCAATATAATAATGTAACTCCTATCCTATGGGAGAAGTAAGCGTTGCAGTAGTGAAAAACAAATGTAGGAGTTTTTAACTACTAGGATATGTGAAACCTAAAAGTACATATCTAACATTTTAAAAACACAGCACCCTGCACTCTGGGCTGTTTAGGGTTTACCCTAGGGGTGACTTATATGTATTAAAAAGGAAGGTTTTGGATCTGACAGAAGGTTAATTTTTCCAGGTCGAAATGTCAGTTTAAAACTGCACACAGACTTCAATGGCAGGCCTGAGACATGTTTTACAGGGCTACTTAAGTGGGTGGCACAATAAGTGCTGCAAGCCCACAAGTAGCTTTTAATTTACAGGCCTTGAGTAGATGTAATACCACTTTACTAGGAAGTTATAAGTAAATTAAATATGCCAATTGGGCATAAGCCAATGTTGCCATGTTTTAAAGAGGGAGCACTGGCTAGCAGTGGTAAAGTGCGCAGAGTACCTGATCCTCCTGAGGCGGAAGCCGGGAGTCCTGCTTACTTTAAAAATCGAAATTTCACTGCTTTTAAAATTGTATAACGTGTTATTACTATCACTTGGCACCACTCCTTTTGCGCTCACCTGGGAACCCTAAACAGCCGATTTAAGCGCTGTCAGGGTCAGGAAACGCTTGGTCGCCGCCATCACTCGCCGCGAGGAGCCACGGGACACGCCCACTCCTGTTGGCCACGCCCACACCTCACCAGTACAAAAGCGCGCCCTGATTTTCTAGGGAAGCATTGTACCTGATCCTCCTGAGGCGGAAGCCGGGAGTCCTGCTTACTTTAAAAATCGAAATTTCACTGCTTTTAAAATTGTATAACGTGTTATTACTATCACTTGGCACCACTCCTTTTGCGCTCACCTGGGAACCCTAAACAGCCGATTTAAGCGCTGTCAGGGTCAGGAAACGCTTGGTCGCCGCCATCACTCGCCGCGAGGAGCCACGGGACACGCCCACTCCTGTTGGCCACGCCTACACCTCCAACGCCCCTAGACTGCCCATAAAAGCATGTGTCAACATAGGGAGCGCAGCGGACGGGCGCAGCGGGCGCGCCGTCAGCGCGCCGAAGGCGCGCCAAAGGCAAGCCCGTCTGGGCCCGTCCGGGCCCAGCCGGCCCCAGGCCCAGGCACTCTGCCCCGGTCAGCCCATAACAACCAACCCTACTCTCGCAGAGAGCTACTAGCCCTCAAACCCAACAAACATCCCTCCTGTTCTCGCATACTCCACGGAGATACCCAATTCTCCGGCTGCAACATCTGTGACCCCTCAAAGCAGAAGACGCCACCCACTGGCATGTACCTCGGCCTACTTAATTGCAGGTCACTCGTGAAACACTCACACGAAGTAAACCTCTTAATCTCAAACAATGCCCTGGACATTCTGTTTCTAACCGAAACCTGGCTCACTCCCAGTAGCGGTCCAGATATCGTTCTAGCACTCCCCCCCGGGTACGCTATGTGCTCACTCAACAGGCCAGAGGGGAGGGGAGGTGGATTAGCGGTAATTTTCAAAGACATCTTCACATGTAGAACATCGGATGGTAACATCAAGGGATACGAAAGCTGCCACTTCACAATAATAATCACCCCAACCACCTCGCTGTCAGGAACACTGGTATACCGCCCGCCAGGCAACCCCGGAGACTTCCAGAACAAAATCATTGACCAGATCTCCATCAAATGCACGTCAACTACCAACTACCTTCTACTAGGAGACTTGAATATACATTTTTTAGACCCGGATGACAGGCAGGCCACCGAACTACTCCAGGATTTTTCCTCAATGGGCCTTGACCTCAAAAACCCACAGGCCACTCATGATAGAGGGCAACTGTTGGATCCTATTCTCTCCAACATCCCCAATCTCAAAATCCTTGACCACATCCCCCTCCCCTGGACAGACCACTTCCTGGTCTCCCTAGTATGGGACATCATCACTCCACCCCCCCCACCTCCCAAAACCAAAACATACGCCAGACGGTGGCAGAAACTAGTACCAGAAGTATGGGCAGCCAAACTTAGGGAAAACGTTCCCCACTCCCCCCAGGACACCTTAGTAGGGGACAAAGACTTCAGCTCCTGGATTACCCGTTCACTCGACGCCATTCTGCCGAAAACCCACTCTCTGAAACACATCAAGAGAGTTAACCCCTCACCCTGGTACACCCCGGAACTCAACCATCTGCGAAAAACTTGCAAAAGGAATGAACGCACCTGGAGGAAGGAAAAAACCGAGGCTCACAAGGATTCCTTCCGGGCCTCTGTAAAATCTTATAAAAAAGAGCTCCGCAACACCAAAGCAAGCTTCTATGAAAACAGAATTAAAAACGCGGCCTGCTCGGCCCATGAAACCTACTCAGTTCTCAAAGAACTCCTCCACGCCCCGGTTCCCCCACTCAAACCCCTCGACCCCAAAGAAGCTGAAATCAAATGCAATAAATTAGCAACCTTCTTTGACGAAAAAATTCAAAAAATTCTTCTCACTCTACCACCCCCGTACAGGACAACATAGAGGATCTCACTACCTCCACTACCAATCCTCCCCTGCCGTCAGATCACCCCCCCCCTTCCATGGACACCTTCGGCCCCGTCACAACGGAAGAAGTAGGATTAACGCTGGCATCAATTAAAAGCGGCTCCCCACTCGACCCGGCCCCCCTCCGCTTCCTAAAAACAGTGTCGAACACCATCATCCCTCCCCTCACGGCCCTGATCAACTCCTCTTTTGCGGAGGGCACTGTCCCCCCCAGCTGGAAAGCGGCAGTAGTCAAAGGCCTACTGAAAAAACCCTCCGCGGACCCGCAGGACCTCACCAACTACAGGCCTATATCCCTTCTCCCTGGAAGCAGCAAGGTTGCAGAGAAGCTGGTAAACAAACAACTATCGTCATACCTAGAAAATAACAACCTCTTGGCAGCCTCCCAAACAGGGTTCCGCCCAGGTCAGGGCACGGACATCGCCCTCCTGGCAGCGGTGGAGAAGGCCAGAAGCATTCTGGACACAGGGGGATCAGTGGCAGTGATCCTCCTGGATCTCAGTGCGGCCTTCGACACTGTAGACCATCCTACCCTAATCCATCGGCTAAGAGAAATCGGACTATATGGCACGGCCCTGAAATGGCTTGAATCATTCTTAACCGAACGCTCCTTCCAGGTGCAAGAGAACGGCAGCTGCTCATCCACCATCCCCCTCCGGTGTGGAGTGCCGCAGGGCTCATCCTTGAGCCCTACGTTGTTCAACGTATACATGGCCCCACTGGAGAAGAGAGTCAGCTCGTTCGGCGTGTCCATTATCAACTACGCCGACGACACCCAGCTGGTCGTAACCCTCTCTCACCCCCATAACACCCCCTCCGACCTTCATAGCTGCCTCTCAGAAGTTCATCGATGGATGAATCTCTCCTCGCTGAAATTGAATGGGTCTAAGACCGAGATCCTCCTGATGGGCCACAAGGGGCCCTCTTTGCCATCCCACCTTTGGCCCAACTGCCTAGGTGACCCCCCCGCACCCAAGGAAGAGGTCAAGAGCCTTGGTGTGTGGATCGATAAGGACATGAGTTTCAAAACCCAGGCAAAGAAAACGGCAGGGACATGTTTCGGACTACTTAGAGCCTGCAGGAAGATCTTTCCCCTGCTCCCTGATACCGCAAGGAGGCTCCTCATTCAGGGTCTAATCCTGGCAAGATTAGACTACTGTAACGCCATCTATCTGGGAGCCCCTGAAGCCACCATGAACTCCCTGCAAAAAGTGCAAAACGCCGCAGCGCGCCTACTCACTGGCACACCAGGCCGATCCTCCGCTAGACCGGCTCTAAGATCTCTCCACTGGCTCCCAGTCAGAGAAAGGGTCGTCTTCAAGGCCCTCTGTCTGGCCCATAAAACCCTCAACAACACCGGCCCCCCTCTTCTCAAAGAAGTACTAATCCCTTACAAAGCGGAGAGAAATCTCCGGTCCAGTACAGAAAACCTCCTCGTTGTCCCTAGAGCCAGAAAAGCCAAGACCGGCGGTCGTCGCTTCTCGGTTCACACGGCCAAACAGTGGAACAACCTACCACGTAGACTCAGGACAGAACCGAACTATCTCCACTTCAGAAAAACTCTGAAAACCCTCCTTTTCCCGCAGACATAACTTCATTGGCTGGCAGTAACCTATGGAGAATCAGGCCAGCGCTGGGATGCTCATTGAGTTACTACGCGCTTTATAAAATCAAAAATAAAATAATAAAAATAAAAATAGAGTACTAAGGCCAACAAAAACAAATTCAGAAAAAAGTGGAGGTTAAAGGCAAAATGTTTTGGGGGGTGACTCTGCAGCGAGAGTCAGGTCCATATATACATATTATCCAGTCCCAGATCCCGTGGATAGTTATAGTTAGAACCATATTTCCATAGGACATGGATTTTTTTTTTGCTAATAAGTTTAGCGACGTTTGACAAATCTTTGAGACATTCTCATCCACAGCTCCTTCCAGAAACATTTCAAAGTGAGTCGTTAAGCAGGGACCAAGAAAAAAGGGTTATCCCAACACATGTTTACCCCATTCAGTATTTCTTAGGAAAATTGAGCAGCGTTTTAGAAAAAACAGCTGAACCAAATTACACCAAACTTGGCAAAAAGTTAGATCTATACCCAAAAATTGTGCTTTTTGTTAATTGGGTAGATCTGTTCCTGCCTTTTGGAGAAATTAAGATTCAGATGTATGCATATTTCATGCTGTGGTACCTTTGTGTAGGATTTGTGAGGATTTGAGTTTCCACAAGTTCGAACTACGCGATCTGATTAGCCGGCCACAACCTAAAGAAAAAGTTGCAGCCGCTATTTTAGAATTTGGTGTCCTAAGAAATAAAAATAAGGGGGCAGGGTACCACTGGGCCTTTTTGGAGACTTCCCTAAGGACCTCCTTTGGGATTCAAATAAAAATTATATATTTTTTCCCACAATCCCGTAGAACTACAACTCAACCACAATGCCCAGCTCAGCCATGTATAAATTTGCGGGAAAACTACGGATCCAAGGCTTTGCAGAAAATAAAAGGGGTGGCTGGGGCATTGCTCAACTGTAGGGGTTGGCAGCCCAACGCCACACTATGCACAGCCAAAGGCTGCATGTGGTTAGTATAATAATATTTGCAAATAATCTATTACTTTACTTGACAAAAACCCTAGAAATTCACTGAAAAAACTGAAGGTTAAAGTGACATTACAGTTAGGTATGGCAATAATTTAATATTAATTTCAAATAACCTTGAAAACTCAGAAAAATACAAAGGTTAACACCGTGGCTGCTTGACTCATTCCCCTCCTGTTCTGGAGGTCAATGTAAATGGGTATGGTCATGACGAGCTCAGCTCGTCATGAGCACATGAGCACCGTGCCTCATCGAAGGGGTTATAGTGACGTTATTGTTAGAAGAAAGTGGTCCATGGCCAGACCGTATGTCGAACACTCTACATATAAACAACCTCCACTGTGACTGGTCTTCAGGCGTGCGGAGGAGGTGTACGTTTGGATGCAGGGCCTGACCTCTTGCCAAGCCCTGCACCACACCTCATGTCCAATTAACACGCCATTTGCTTAGCCTTCAGCTTTTCACATCAAAGTTTGACCAAAGGGTCTACTGTTTAATGATTTCAGCCGACAGCTCTCCCAAAGTAGCCTACACCCTTTGCAGCCATCCTTTGGATGAATACTGGTGAAGATAATGACACCCATCAAAAGGGCTTCACTTCTAATACCAATTTCTTATGTATGTTTCGAACGATTACAGATAAGCTTTTAAGTGTCCAACCATACATTGAGGTTGTTGTATTACACCTTTTTCACAAAGACTATAGCACATAGTCTGAATTATTGGTTGATCTCAGTACTTTTAACAATGTACTTATTTAACTATAATCAGTGATGTCATCAATGGTGTCATTTAGCATGTCATGAGTGATATAATAGGTAAGTTCATAAGCAGTCCATGATTGGGGGGCGCTAGTTATTGTTAGTTCACTAAACTATAACTGGCGTAATTCAGTGTTCTCCGTCTTTCTAGCTTCTGTCTTGTTCCAAATTATACATATATATATTTCTTTCACTGCAAAAGCACAGGTTTAAGTAATGTTACAGTTAGGTGAAAATTTCAGTGATAACGTAATGTTTTAAACGTACAAAACCACTGAAATGCTCCAATTATAGTTACCTGAAGTAACTTTAATTAATGCCATAAGGTAACTATAACTCGCACCCCCGACATGCACAGTTTTCTCATCAATAGCTTCCTTGCATAGTTTCTCATCAATAACGTCCTTGCAAATGTTGCAGTGTATTATCAATTTTGTCATAGAAGCTGTAGTGAGAGATGTTATAAGTGGGGTATTTAGCAGACCATGGCAAGGGCGCGAGCTATAGTTAAAGGCTCAAGGCGAGGGGCCACGCATGCACTCTCCCTTAAGTTAAGTTTGGCCCCTGGAGATGGGGTCTCCCGCGCTTATTAAGCCTCAGGAGTGGGTGCGCACCCCTTCCCTTTTTTAATGGAATTCAGCCCTGGGGGATATGGTCCCCGCAGCTTATTGAGACTCAAGGAGGAGGGTCGTGCACCCCATCTCCTTACTTTACATGATATCCCTAGGGGATGGTAATAAAGACTCAGGAAGGAGGGACACAAGCCCTTTCCCCAAAAGACTGTATTGTGCCTTCCCCCAGGCCCTGACCCACCCCAAGGAGGGGGAGGTGGTTTATATAACCTGCACTTTTTTTTCTTTATTAATTTTGTCACAGATTTGCGAATTCTCTGCAAATTTGTGGCAACATTTAAAAACATAAATGTTTTTTGCTGTAGGCGGAGTCCCGAGTCCTAAGGTGGCTGCTACAACATTGTCGTTGATGTGTTGGCAGCAAATAAGATCTCTTTGGTCCGTGAAGCCTCCACGGCGTGAAATACACAAGTTTTGGAGTTTTGTTTACTCAACAACTACTGAATGTATTTACATTTAGGCACAAAAAGCACTCTTTCTGGACCAAGATCTAGTTTTCTGCCAAATTTGGTGTAAATCTGTTCAGGTGTCTGGGTTGTAGCTGTGTCTAAAGTTCCTATTGAAACATCAATAGGGAAATCGGGTTTTGGAATCCCCTTTTGATCAGCCCAAAACTTTCCCTGCACAAACTAAGCAAAAAAGAGCACTTTTTTGAAGTTTCGTCAAACAGTGCCTTCTTCATACACTGGTTATACCCTTTCATATCACATAATGTATACCAGCTGAGCTTATAGAATACAAAACAACACTTATGGCATCTCAAATCACATCATTTGTCACAACACAGTGCATGGTAGAGTGGTGGATTATACTTAATGTACAGTGGCTACTGAGTTCAATACACTATGTTTGAAGGTGTGTGAGTTATAATAATGTGATGGTATTGCACGCATTATAAATCTAAGGGATGAGTATAAGTTTAGAATTTCTAATGTTTAGGTTGTTTATGTTTGGTTTGTATATAAAGAATAAATAAATGTATAGTAATGTAAGGGTGGTGCACAAGTTATAAATGTAAGGTATAACTATAGCTTTAGAATTTCTAATGTTTGTGTAGTTCTTTAACTCAACCCTTTTAGAGCTAAAGTGATAGTGCTCACCCCCTTAAGCATGGTAAAATTGCCATTCAACTAATTGTCACATTTGCTTTACTTCAGGCCACTGTAATTAGGCAGCAGGAGAGGACCAAATAATGCCACATGATTAACTAGATTATGCGTCAAGAAAAGGTCAAATATGTTGCGTTATGCAGCAAATTATGCAATATTATTACTTCATTATTTTGTCATTTTTACTCATGTCTGGGAAAATATTTCACCTTTTTAGTACCAGTTAATAACCCAACTGGACTAATAAGCAACTGAAAGATGACCAGTCAACCTTTAAGAAGGGCCTTCCTCTGCTCAGGAACACGTGTTGCAAAGTTTTTTGTAACTTTTTATGGATATGCTTGAGCTAGAAACTAACTTTTTGTTAAAATCTGCAAATTTTATAGTAGATGATGGATTATGTAGCCAATGTGGCAAACCCATACTTATGCTGAAAACGCCACAGCCGCAGACTCGCATAATTCCAGCGGCCCTGCTAAATTAGTCCCTCGTATATTGTTCTGCATGTACATAGGGTTTGTAAATTAAATATTACAAGTGGGCTGCAGCACTCTTTGTACCACTCACGATAGTGGCAGTGTGAAACAACCCCAGGCCTACTTTTGCAGCCTGTGTGTGCAGTTTTAAATTGAATTCCCACTTCAACCTGGCAAAATAGTAATCCCAACAACAGGTCCTAAACCTAATGCAGGCTGCAATATACTACATGTGCAGACATATTTGCATAAGCAAAAATGCCCATGTTCTGGCCTCTTAAATTACTGTCAGTACAAGTGACCAAGGAAGGCATTTTAAATACATGTGCTGGACACTGCTGTAAAACGAGTTCCCCAGCTACATGATGGCTTCATTGAAACCAAAGGTCTTGTAGTGATAAACTTACACTGATTCCTTTGATGGATTTATTAATACATGCACCCGAGGGCACTTTAGACATGCCCCATTAAACTTACCAACTACTAGTTCGCTGGCTGACTGGTCCTGGCCAGCCTGCCACCACAGATGGGTTTCTGGTCCGCAGGGGTGAGGGCCAATGCTCTCAGGAGGTCAGAAACAATGCCTGCTCTGGCAGAGGGTGTTTACACCCCCTTCCAGCAGGATGTCCTTCAAATTTGCATTCCATGGCAGGGGGCTTCAAAGAGCCTCCTTCCTTTATATGCAAATCTGGCTTCCCTCAGAGGGATGCCATCCCCTGAGCCAGGGCCCATTTGGTACCTGGACAGGTGGGAAAAGTAATAGTCAGACAGGCGTGTTCACCATCAGGCTAGATCCACCCTTAAGGTGGGATACCTGATGTGGACACGACATTTCAGTCTGCCTTCTTTGTGCTGGCAGAATTACGAACTCGTGAACAGGGTTATGCCCATTTCTCCCAGGAAGAGGTCATATAGGGGGCGTAGTGACCACAGGGGTAAGTAGTAAATTGGCTACAACCCTACACTCCCCTAACACCCCTAAAATTGGTATTTAGGGGATCCGACCAGCACCAGAAAATCATATCCTGCCAACCTGAAAGAAGAAGACGGATGCTGAAGAGTCCAAAAAGCAGGAACAGAAGGCCAGCAACTGACTTGGTACCCACCCTGCTGGGCTGCCTGCTGTCCTCAGCATTTGCACCAAAGATGACTTGCCCTGCAGCTGCCTGTGCCTCCAAAAGCCTGAGAGGACTTCCAGCCTTCGGCTAAAGACCCAGGAACTCCAGTGGAGTAGCGGATCTGCTCCCCTGCATCCTACAGGCACCCAGAAGAGCTGTGAGGACTCTGCACCGCCCAAAAAAAAAGACACCGGAAAGCACCACTGCACCACTGCCCCCTAGCCTGAGTTGAAGTGGGCCTATAGTGCCAGAGTGGTTTCCAGATCCTCCTGCTTCGAAGCCCACCTTGGGTTTCCCAGCTGTGAACTTCCCAATGCTGCCTGCAGCTTGTTTGTGCAGATCCCCTCTACTGCAAGTGTCTCCAGTGACAGAAACCCGATGCCTCAGGACAGCTCTTCAGCGGCCACCCCAGCCTGAGGAGAAGAGAACAAAAGGTATCCCCATATCCTCAAGCATTTTGAGACCTGAGCTCCTCTGTTCATTCCGCCAGACTGGACCCCCAGTCCAAACCTGCATCTTTTATGTGACTGGACCGATCCCCATTGACTTCTCTATGTTGTATTGCAACACTGCACCTAACTGCCCCAGTGCCACCTGAGGTGAGCTGTTGGTGCTGCCTTGGACCTTGCCCAATGCTTACCTTTAGTCCAAGAGATTGGTCTTGTAAGTTTCTGTAAAGAAATTGTATGCAGTATTAGTTTTTTATCCATAGGATAACATTGCCCCCTCTGAAAAGTCTTGACTTCTGAAAACTGCTAATATTTCTGTCTCGAAACGTACTTACCTGAACGTATTGATTCTGGTGCCTAAAAATATTATAACGTGGTGTAGATCTTATTGAGGCGTGTGTATAATTTATTGACTGTGTGTAAACTGCAGATGTCTAACACTCCTCTAGGACAAGCGTAAGTCTGCTCAACCACACTACCTCTTAAGAGAGCACCTTGGAATTGCTAGAGCAAGCCCCTGTCCACTTATAAGGGATATCTGGACTCTTTGCACAGTATACCTCTTTTTAGTTTACTATATAAAGAGCGAGCTACCTACAGAGACTCAACAAATAAACTCTGTCCCCTTGTGTGATGAGAGGGCCAGTGTAAAAGTGAACCTTTTCACCACTGTGAAAAATGTTCATGCTCACCTAACCCTCTCTCAAATCCTGGACATGTATTTATTTTGGCAAAAAGTCTTGAAGCACAGAGGTAGTTCTTAAAAAAGCAGCATGGTCCGGGAAGTATGGTTATCTTAGAAGTAGGAACAAAGAACAAAAAAGAAGACACGCTTCTGTCTCCATTTAGCTGCACAACCTATTTTTATGAATTTAATGAATTAAATTCGTACACCAAAGTTTCTATTTCTCAAAATTTTCACCATTGATTTCTTCATTACTTTGCTCTATTTTACACTTCAATCCATTATATCCATATGTTGAATCCTTAAACTCTTGCAAAAACCACAGGAGAATCCTTGTTTCACTATCTTAGAAGTAGAACATGTCCTGCAGGGAAGGGGGGAGCGCCAAGAAAGCATGGCACAGTGTTTCAAACCGCCACTTAGTGTTTCTCTGCAGAAGTCAAAAAAACTCTCGAAGGTTGTCTTCAGGATTTATTCTTGATTTTGTCAGTTCAAAGACCCATATTCCTTCTGCAAAGCATTACTGGAACAATTTAATTTACTCTATTTCCGCCATTACTGCTGAGAGGCTGTAAAATACATGTCCCTTTAGTTTTATAATCCCAAGCTATGAGTTATTCCTGAGCCTTTACTTTTCTGCTCCATACTGTGTTGTCTAGCTGTAGGGGTAAACTACTACTAAAGATGTAGCCTACCATACTGTGCCGATCGTTCAGCAATTATCATGACATTGCCATCACTAGGCAACCTCAGCAAATGCGACGCATCACTTTAAAATTCTCAGGACAAGCTCAGATTAGCCTCTCTCACTACCATTTACCAATATGTAATTGTTAAACCACGCTCAGATTAATGACCCAAAAGACACACAGATGATGGACGGAATGCGGAGCAAATCAAACATTCTCCCTCAGTCAATAGATCTGGGTTAAATCCATAGTTCTTTTGCTCACAATACCACCTCAGTTTAGACCCAGCCATATGCAAATCAGGGTATGCACCTGTTACAACGCATTTTTTACAACGCACTACCACTACAACGCATGCATTACAACGCATACCATTACAACGCATATCGCTGGGGGGCGCTCTAGGATAAGAGGTAAGTTTAATTTACTATCCAACACCTTCCCTAGGGTCCACGGGGACTGGAGTTAGAATAGTAAATTATACTTACCACTATCCAGCACCCCAAAGCGCTATGCGTTGTAACGGTATGCGTTGTAAATACCGCGTTGTAATGGTATGCGGAGTAAAAGTATGCGTTGTAACGTCATACATCCCAAATCAGTCTTGACCCTGTGCCTCATGGGAACAGTCCAGACCGAACTGCCAATTCAGATCCTCCCTGGACTGGAAACAAGCATCTTGGGACTAGTTTCGGGGCATCACCCCTCATCAGCCAGGCTAGCTTGAATCCAGTGGCACAGTGAGCCCAAGACCCATGTCTGGGCATACCCAGCGCACTTAGGGTGGGAAGGCAAAAGACACACAGATGATGGCGGGAATGCAGATCAAATCAAACATTCTCCCCCAGTCATTAGATCTGGGTTAAATATTCATCGTTCTTTTGCTCACCATGCGACCCCAGTTTAGACCCAGCTATATGCAAAGCAGTCTTGACCCTGTGCCTCATGGGAATGGTCCAGACAGAAACTGCTAGCCAGGTCCTCCCTGGACCAGAAACAACCACCCAGGGACCGGTTTCGGGGTCAGATTAATGACCCAATCATTTAGTAATTCATCTTGATGGTAACTTTTCTAGTGATCGAGAACTGACTGTGGTCATACAGCACACATACCTCCCCATGCATTCTTTGGGCCCAGTCCAGCTACGTTTTAGGTTTAGCTTGACAGCCAGCTGACCTTAAGACCAATTGTATTCAATATACAGAGAAGGTTTGGCTCAGTCCTCTTTTGCCATTGTATGAGACATTGTGAATCACATATTGGATCATTTTAAATGACCTTTTTACATCTCGCAACTAATGCTTTTAGCTGTTTGGTGCCTCTTGCTGCCTTCTAGAGAGTATTTCCATCGCAATGTATGAGTTGCATTGCTTCCACTCCTTGTATGGGACTATTTAGTAAGTGCAGAAGCCATCTGGCAAAGAAAGGCATTTCCTTGTCAAATCAGCATGTTCAGCGTTATAAGCAAGTGCTTACGTGAAGTATAATCTAAGAAAATAAGTATATAAACGTTATTTATTATGTGTCATGTGTTACTTGTACATACTTTTCTTGATGACCTGTGGCATTACTTTATTTGTGCTGCTTCATTCCAAACTTCTTAGAAGTTAACCATCTTTTATGCCTAATCATCTTTTTTCTTCCTTCAACATGGAAATTATTTTATGTCGTGATTTAGAAGTAGGGCCACTGGAAATATGCGTTAGAGTAGCACCAAATTGTGGGGCAAGGTTAACCAAATTATGCAGCTAAAATGTCTTTGGCACCATGCTCTTCCCCAAAACCAACAGGGCAGCAAAAGAAAACCTTAGTTAGTACTTAATATTATAGAGTGTATTTTTTCTATGAGAATGAAAAAAGAGTTTGTTATTGTGTTAAGGATTCTGCGCATGCGTCTATTTTATAGAGGTTTGTGGATCTCCAGATGTTCTACCAAGAGCTGTCTTGCACTGTCTCCCAAACTGGCAAAGTCCCAAAGCGAAGTTTGATATATAGAGCCCATGTACTCTTCCAGAAATTAAACTTCTTTAAACTCTAGGAAAGCCAAGGTCAGAGTGCCCACCCTCCCATTTCTATGTACTCCTCCATCTACATATCTCCAGTAGATCCCCTTTAGGACAGACTTTGGTATTCTGCAAGCAGTCTCATGGTTCGCCCTCAGATGCCTACACCCAAGCTCCATCAAGTGAGGTTTGGTGAACCCAAACCGAAGGATCCCAATGGCCACAGGGTGCCTTAGGATTTCCTCCAACCCCATCCAATATGGCACTAGGTATTCAGAGGCCCAGACCCTTCTCCAGTACAACAGGAGTCTGAGGCCCATTCTATGAGCGATCGATGTATGGCCATGATCTAGCCAGAGAGGAAGAAGTGTGGTAATAGAGGGGAGACTAGTTCAAATTCGTATTCCACCAACTCCAGATCATTGACAGTCTCATGTCCCCTATAATTTTCCTCCAAATAGTGACCCCCAGGTGCTTGTATATTGTACACTTGGAAGACTGGAATTACCGGTTGAAAGTTAGAAGGCCAAACCCAGCCCACGAGATGCCTCCTGTATAGTACTGCAGCTTAAGTTTACTCTTCTAAATCTGTACAGACCAAAGTGCTCTATTAGAGTGCACCCCAGATATTTAAAAGTACAGACTCTCCCCAAGGGGATACCATTGAGGGGCAGGTGCGGGCGAGTTGTTTGGCAAGGATTCAGGACCATACATATAGTGTTTTTAGGATTGTCTCGAGCCCTCTCTACCTGCAGAAGACACCAAACTGGGCCGACAGATTTTATATGCCTGTGGGGGATTAGGAGACCAGTAAGGTGCTGTACACAAACAGGAGCACCAGGACCTTTCAGTTAACCAAACTCGGGGCATCATGCATTCAAAGCTCTAGAAGGGTCACCAAATCGACAATATATAATTGGAACAAGGTCCGGGCAAGAACACACCCTTGCCGCACTCCCTGAGTAACTGGGATGGGCGCTGTCAATTCCCCTAGGGAGCCAAATCTAACCTGTGCGTAGTTCATCTGGTGCAGCGCTCCGATAACATCAACAAGGTGTATTGGGGTCCCAGGTCAATAAGCTCTTTCTGCATGGCCTCCCTCGGACCAAGAAAGCCGACTGAAGGTCAGCGAAGACTACATAGAGATGTCCACCTCCCAAAAAAACATATTTTCATTTCAATTATTTGCAATTGAAATACTTGGTTGTTGGTAATTTTCCCCACCCTGAACTTTGCTTGTAGGGTAGTTAACAAGCCCTCATTCTCAATCCACTCATTCACCCTGCCCATCAGTATCCAGCTGAAGAGCTTCTGCCAGCTGTCAATAAGGCTGATTGGCCGATAGTTGGATGGAAGGGACCCTAAGCTCTACTTATAAATCGGAGCAATCTCTTTCAAGATGCAGTAAAGGTACAGGGCAAAATAGGGGCCAGGATGTCATAATTGATCCTAAACAGATCCCCCTGTATCTTATCCAGCCCTGGTGCTTTCCCTAAGGTAATGCAATCTATCGCTTTAGCAACCTCCCCAACAGTAATGGGACGAATATCACAATTAACCTGGTTGAACAAAGCCACTCCATGGAGAACACTGTCCACACAGCTGTTCCCTATCGCTTTAATTACGACAGCCGTTGTACAATCAGAACAGGGCTCGGCTGCTTCGTCGATCCCACCAGCATATAGCCCAGAGAAGTGGTCTGCCCAGGCTGTGCAGTAATGTTACAATTCAACAAGGCAGCAGGCTCCAGGCTCCTAACAGCCAAAATTGGCCAAAACGAGTGATGATCCTTCCCTTTTATTGCCATCAGCAGGGCACCCCATTTGGCCAATTTGAACTCACGCTTAGCCTTCATTAGTGTGGCTTTATAGGAGGCCCAAGCTCCCTTAATTAAGACTCTATTGCCGCTTTTAATAGCAACCATCAGTGCACTCTGGGCTAACCTACCGGCCTTGGTATACCATGGTACTGTTTTAGCCTTCTTAGGAAGGGACCTGGAATCTACCATAAAGAGCTCCTTTATGGAGTGGAGCGTAGTATTATGAGTAACATTGAGGCCCCCCATGAGGCAGCTACCAAAGAATTCCCCCCAACATTAAGCAGTGCTTTTGGGACAGTGGCAAGAACCTCGTAGATCTGCTTCTGAATATCCGGGAATTAGGCAATGACACTCCATCCCAGCCTACGGTGACTGTTTGTGTGTACGAGCTTCCTATCAAATGGTTCAATGCTATGGGATGGAATATTAAATCCCAATCGGATCAAAGTTAGGCCCAGGGAGTTATGGTTGCTATAACCATAGGCGCACCGCCAGGTCCACAAATGTCTGCCCCATCGGAAGAGGTGCATATATAGAACCGGTGGTGAGGGTTTCCCTATACAGGGTACCTGTAACAATTGAATACTTCTGTGGCAGTCTGTCCATACCTCCGTTGGTGAAAAAGGAATACCCCATTGAATCAGTATACCGGTGCCCATAGAACCCCTAGCGAATACGGAATGGAATACCTGATTGAAGCCATATCTTAAAAGACAGGGGGCCTTGGTACCCATGAGATGTGTCTCCTATAGCAAAAGTATGTCCGCTTCCAACCTTTTAGCTTGTTTTAGGACTGCCCCATGCTTGATCTTGTCTAAGACTCCCTGTACATTCCAGGTAGTCATATGGAGGAGTCCGGCGGGTGCATCAACTCTTGAATTACTCATAAAGAAGTTTGGGAATATGTATTAGAATCTCTGTATGTGGTCCCTGAAGTGGGTGTATAGTGATTCCAGGCATTACAACTACATAAAACATACAACTTTCCACAGAACTCCTCCCTGCCCATACAAACAAGAAGCATCTATTACGAGATGCGTCATCCCTAAGCCCCAACAGGGACGCTGAGTGGCCACTCCCAATGGATCCCTGTGTCCAACTAGTACAAGCCACTAGGGGTTATTAAAACATTATCCTAGGGTCTAACGTTGATATATACTGTGATCCACACTATTGAGCGTACACATATTACCATATTACCATATTACCAGACATGCACCTGTTGCCAGCTTTCAGGTACACTTCAACTGTACGTAATCTGGTGATGACGCTAGGGGGCCCGGTCAGACAGGCCTGTGATTCTTTGTCTCTTCGGGATCTCTGCCAGGAGGACCTGGTACTGTTGTGTCTCTTCGCTGGAATCTTTTCCAGGCAGCCTTCCCTGTCACCCTGCGACGAGTCCGAGTCTATGCGTGGCGGGTTGAGGGGTCTAGGCACCACCTTTTCATCTGTCCAATGGAAAACCTCCCCCCGAGTATCAATGGGTTATGTTTGTGAGTTAAATACCACCGGCAGCCAGAGCATATATTGTAGCTTCATATACCATAGACATTTGGCCTCTGTAAAGGATTGGTGCTGCTGTTGTACCATTCTCGTGCAATCTAGAAATATCTTGATGAGTTGGGATTGGTACATAACCTTGTCTTGGCATTGTGCATATTTGAGGATTGCATCTCTATACATATGATTCAGAATGTTGGTGATCACTGTTCTAGGGTGTGCTGTGGGAGGAGGTTTCTTCGCCAGCGCTCTATAAGCTTGTCGCCTACAAAGCACGATGAAAGGTTCTCAGTGGGCAACACTGACCTAATGCACTGCTTCAAGAATCTGTCCATGGCAGACCTATCACATGCTTCCGGGAATCCAGCAAATCTCAGGTTATTATGGTAAGTTTGGCCCTCCATGTCCTCCACTCTCGCCACCAGTTCTTTCGTCACCACAGTCTGTGTTTTCACCTCTAGCTGTAGGGCCGTGGCCGAGACCTCAAGTCCAGAGACCCTTGTCTCTGGCTCCATTATCCGATCTACTGCTCTTCTTAGATCTTGTCGGAGTAAAGTAACATCTGATTCCACTGCTCCTATCTTGACACAGAGCATGGAGAGACTGGAAGCTGGGTTTGGCTGCAAAGAGCGCTGCATTATCCGGAATATCCACAGGTGATTCACCAGCTCTGGCTGCCGGCACAGAACCCCCAAATTTCTGCATATTTGTCCATAGTGCATTGTTTGACAGCGGGAAGCACTTTATCCTTCATCATGGTAACTGCCTCCAAGGTCTCACGTCCGTCCTCGGTTGTGCGCACATCCTGCCAGGCCCTATAAGGTGAGTATTTGGGGTGACATGAGCAGTCGGCCTCCAATGGGTCCACAGAAAGCACCTCCAGAAAAGGACGAGAGGACCCAATACAGCACGGAAACAACCACTCCAGGTTATTATCAGGCGTCAAGCCACAAGCTGCACCATGACCTGGCCCGGCCGCCTCCGTAACAAGACACCCACTCTGGGCAATTCTCCCTAAAGGAGTCCCATGCCATCGAAATTAGGCAATGAGGCCATACATTGAGACCAGGTGAGTTGGATGAGGCAAACACTACAGGGGCAGGGCCCAAATTAAATGCATGCATCGTGGATCACTTGTGCATAGTTTAGTGGGGGGCCACAGGCCGACTCCTTCATGCATTGTAATTGTCGTGCACGTCACACCACCAAGGTTTTCCTACTCCATTTGATAAATAGTCAGTGGTTAATGGCTGTCCCACTAAGCTGGGGGGGCCTCGTGAGGAGGAAGCCAGCAGCAGTATGTGTCCTACCAATCAGACAGGTGCTCCCGCACCGAAGACCTCATGGTGCAAGGGAGGTATCCTCTCGAAGGTAGCATTGTCCTATGGAAGTGAGGGCCCTGCCCCAGCACCCCAACACAGCAACACTGCAGCGCCACACCAGTAATACAGCTAGAGTGGGGTGGCTTTTGTAGGGCTGAGCAGTTCAACGCTGCGCCCCTCCTCCCCCACCCAGCTGCTCACCTTTCCATGCTGATCTTCCGCGGGGTCGCCTGCCATCCTCCAGCGGACACAGGCCCCAGCCAGTACTTCTAGGCCTACAGGGGACCTTTGCGGCCCATCCGCCGGTGCCTCGTCATCCCAAGGGGAAAAGGGGGAATACCCACCAATCCCTGGCCCCTTTGCAGCTCCTCCGTTCCTGCCAGGACCAGACACCACAACTGCATCACAGCCTTTACGGGGCACATAGCTCAGCCAGTCAAGGCACTGCCCTCATAGTTACAGCCGTCCCAGCTCAATTGGGGCCTCGCGCCAGAGCTGTCTTCCACATGGGTGAGTGACGCCTCCACCCCCACTAGTGAAGGGCACTGGGGAGACACACAGGGAGCTCTGACCGAGTCTCCCGCTGGCACACCACAGGCTGCGACCTTACCCGCCGGTCACACGCTTCCACTTGTATGGTATGACGTTCTCGTCTCCGCCACCTCGTGGCTACCCAGCATGGCCCCCGGCAATCCTGGAACTACACAGGGGACAGCAGCACAATTCAGCCACTATCCTTAGTCCCTTAGTCCCTTGTCGCTCCACAAGCCATGAGTGAGTCTGGAGACGAGTTGTGATGTAGTGTAAGGTAGGATTTTGTCAGATTAAGGAGCGCCCGCCAGGAGCTCCATTACAATGCAGCTGCCATGTTCTCCAGTCAGGCCACGCCCCCCATGGATTGCAGTCTTCTTGGACAGGGAGTAGCATCCAAACCACTACCCTCATAGGGGTGGGAGGCTACTGTTTTCACCAGGCAGCATAAAGTGAAGTGATCAGTAGTAGTGCACATTACCTTTTTACCCTCACCACTTCAAAAGTTCCGCTGCTGTGTGCTTTACTCACCCTCAGCCTACGTTAGGTATTTTGTGGAGTGCTGCGCAGTGCAGGAGCAATGACACTGCCATAGTTGTATGTGAGCCTGGGAAGGGTATACATTTAAGAATTGAGCAGTACTTTTCAGTGAATGTGTGGTTAGTACATGTACTGGATGTATGTATGCCAAGAGGAATACATTACATGAGAGATGTAGTGCTGTGCAGTGCTTGTGTGGATAAAGCATATGCTGAGTGTATGTATGCTTGCAAGGAGTACAATATGAACTGTTAAGGGCTGTACAGCGCACACATAGTGAATGTTTGTGCTGGCAGTGTGTGAGTTTATAAAGACCTCAACCAGGTTTAATATAGAAAATCTTTAGTGTTGCACAGTGTGTGCAGACTGAGTTTGTGTTCCGGATGCATGCAAGACATGTAAGGATACAATGCATAGAGTAACAATGCTGAACTGAAAGTGTGCTGTGAATGTACACTGATTTGTGTGTTGCTGCCTTCCTCTGAGCTGGCTGGGAACACTCTGGAGGAAAAGGAAGAGAGTCATTTTACCTTTTAAATGACTGCTCTTTGATTCATTGATGGATTACAAGGAAGGGGACTGGACACATCTCAGGAAGGGAGATGAGGGTGATAAGAGAAACAAAGAGTATGGCTGGGGGACTGGAATTAATCTTTTGATGCATAAATCGCTGTGGCTGACATCTAGGTGTGAACTTTGGTCCCTCCCATGAATTGTGTTGTGGACAACCTGCTACAGAGTCGTGCCTGCTGTGACCGACAACTTCCATGAAGGAAGAAGAGGAGAAATGCCCACTTCAAAAAAAGCAGAACTCCAACATAAACCGTAAAAACCCCAGACCCTAAATCACATTTGGTGTCTGGTAAAAATCTATAAGAAGGGGAGGTTTCAACCCGAGCTGCATTGCCGGGTTGGAGAGAGCAACCCCAGGCTCCCTGTCTGTCTGGGAGCTCAAATTCTCGGCACTCAAGGCAAATCCTGAATCTGCTCTCATGCATGAGAAGAGCTTCAGGATTGGCCGCAGGACAGTCTGGGAGGCTGTGTCTGCAGTGGAGAGGTGCAGAAGAGCGCGATGCTGGAGGGTGGCAGGTAAGATCTTGTTTGTTTTTTTAGGTTTCGCCTGGGGCACGGAGCTTTAGCTCTGCTCCCAGAAAAATCTTATGTCTCTTACAGTGTACTCCTAGTCCCGCCCTCTGTTCCATTGGCTAGCTCTATAAATGGAGGCTAGCCATTGGAACAGAGATCTGTCCGTCATTCACGGACCAGATTCGTGGGCGTTCCTGAGATTTTTTCCCTCTCCACCCACTTCTGATCGTCATCGTGGCGGTGGGTGTGTGTTATTTTTTTTTTTTTGGTAGGCCTGTTTTCGTCTTTTTACAAGTGTTTGTTGTTGGAGTTGGCTGCAAGATTCGAGTTCCCACGAGGCGATCAGGGAAGGAGAATTTTGTTTATAAATGTGTTTTCACCTTGTAAGTTTACGTATTTTGACGTTTTCGCCTTCCCGACCCGCCTCCCGCTGTCCTTTACCACCCCCCGCTCCCCCCCCACCGCCAACGGAGGAAGCCTTCCCGACCCCCCTCCCGCTGTCCGTTCATGCCCCCCCCGACCGCCAACGGAGGAAGCCGCCCCCTGTCCGTGTGTTTAATTTAAATTTAAATCAGTAGACTTTAGCTGGGCTGGGGAAAAGTAAATGATTTGCCCAGATTCACAGAATGTTGACACCAGACCGAGGCTCGAACACGGATCCGCCGCTCCCGATTCGCCGTTTGGTTGCTGTGCTACCCACTAGTTTTCCATAGAGCATGAGCACTTTTGCAATGCTCGTGTTTTGTTATTTTTGTCTCAGCACCGCGCCCGTTTCACGAGTGCCGCGCCTTATGTACTTTATGTTTAATCACTGGCTTTAGTATTAACATTTTAACCGACCGACCAACGCATACAAAACTCCAGCAAAAACCAGCAGGATCAGGGGGTAAGGGGGTTAAAAGGGGAGGGGCGCAAACTACCAGCGTTGGAGGTGACGGAAGAGATAGCTGCGCGTGGTGACGGCCGCAGGACAGGGATCTGTAGCGGCATTTAATCCCTGGAATGGCCCGCTCTACTACATTGAGGAGCCGCTGGTGGGCTGGCGGGCCGCGCGGCGGCTCCCGCAAGCCGGAGGCTCTGAGCAGCACATTGCCATATTTGAGGACACTTACAAGTTATATGCGGTGAGTGGGGACGCTTGCGGTGGCCTGGACATCCTGCCTCATACCTACTCACTCTATTGGAGCGCGCCGCTAAGTTTACCCTCCCTCCCTCCTTCCCCCCCCTGCCGCATGTATCTGAAGGAGCTCTGAGGTACCGGAGATGGAACGGTGATCCCTTTGGAGGGCATGAATTCGTCCTAGATTTTGCCAGGAGTACACCGCAGACTACTTCTCCCTCATAGAAAGCCATAATACTGCAGTGACCCTGCGTTGTCCCTAGCTGTACTTCGAAACATTCAGGAGCGCACCCAGTGGTGAGGCTGGTTTTGTGTGTGTGTGTGGGTGCAAATGCAATAGGTGTCGCATTTGCGAGAGATTAGGCTATTGGCTTTGTAAATGACAATGCCATTTATCTATGTTGTCAAAACCAACACATAAATAAAAATGTTGTCATTTACAATGCCAATAGCTCTAACTTTTCCAAAGGCGAAACCGTTGCATTGTAAATGCTTGTTTCTCAGTTGTTCCCCATCCACCCCCAATCGAACCCCCCTTGCTCACCTTGTTTCCCTGACACGAGCCGCTCCTGGAAAAAACAGCAAAATAATACATCACAAAATGTGCTGCATATTCCATATCATTTTGCCTTTTCTTGTATAATTTAGTCAATTCTGCTGCATGATTTTATCCACCATTTCACCATAATTCCAGTGAACCAAAATATAGGCACTCAGCAGCACTTGCTACCGACAGCTAGCATCCATATACTGTTCTACTGGGCAATTGCCCCCGTCAGCCAAGAAAAGCCAACAAAACTCAGATTTTTAAAATGGACACATTCACTTACAGTCCTGGTGGCACAGATAAGAGTGGTGAGGCGGTGGAGGCGGGATGGGGTGGGTCTTACGCGGGGTTAGGATCTGGGAAGTTGACATATTACGGGATATGTTGAATTAATTTTTTTTTAAAATAAAACCACTTTCCTTGGGCTCGCGGCATCGCCGATGTGGCGAGCACTAGGTAAGTGTTTTTTGTTTTAACTTATCCCGTCGTATGTCGACATCCCAGACCCTCGCCCCGCCCCCGCCACACTCCACCCTTACCTATGCCGTCCGCCACTGTTTACTTAATAGAATCATATTTTAATTCTGCTGACTTTGCATATGCACAAAACCGAATCAGATGTACCATGCAGAAACTCCGAAGTGTAAACGCAAATTCAAGAGCACTGCCATAATGTTCTCTATTAGTAGAATTATAGGTTCACCATGGCAAGGCAGGTGTAGTTCAGAGAAATGTCTTCTGAAAACACACACATACCCCCCCTTCCTCCCCCCCCCCCCCCCCCCCCCATATAATTCAGATTAGTAGGAAAAAACGTGATAACATATACTTTGGGATGGTACCCACGACGGGCTGATATTTTTATTTGTCTTCGAAGAGAGCATGCATTTTGTGTGATTGCAGCTCTACAACATTTTCTGAACAACTGGCTCCGAGCCAAAGCTTGTGACACCTCAAACAGCTTGCAAAACTGTCCTTCGCAAATGCTCCAGTCTGGGAGTATTTTTTTTTAAACTGAACATATGTTACCATTTGGAATTGTATGGCATGTTGTAAGTCTTTGTTGAGAAATCTATGACATGATCAGCAAGTGACAGGCCCTATTCTTGCGCCTGTAATTGACCAGTATAACAGCTGACATTTATAGCTGGCCGAGTGGCCCAGGAGGCGAGGTCTGTAATAGCACACGTAACCTCCATTTCAGACTTTCTGCAGTAATTAGAATGGCGCTGACACCGTCTTGAACCGTTCGTAAGTGACTGCAAAAAAACACACTGTGTCCTAAAATGTGACCCTCGGGGAAGGTCTTAATGGCAGATAGCAATTCCAGCCCATTTCCAGGCATATCTCCGTTTAGATCGGAGTATTGTGCGATTCGTGAAATTGGATTTCTCTGCTGTTGCTCATCAGATCCACAGACCGTTGGATGTGGCGAGAGGTCCAGCCATCGCTTCATGTTTACTCCCGCCAGAAGACACGCTTACATTGCACTTCTCCATACACACGAGTTTTATCTAAAGCTCGGTCCTAACCATGGTCAAGCATTTCATGAATGGAAGATTGAGGAGAGTGAACACTCCACTGGACCTTGTAGTTTTGTTTTACGACATTTTATGGTACTTGGAGCAATGAAGGAATCATCAACAAACACGATTTTTTATGGTTTTCCATTTTCAAGAATTTAGATTTTTTGGGGGCTGGGAAGGGGGAGAGGTATCGGAAGAAAATAGTGCAGTGTGCACTACACAAGAATGGCACATGGGCTGCTTAAGCAGTTGAACAATGTTCTCTCTCAACCGCTTTTGCAGTGTTAATTGCATAAATATAGTATGCATTTGTCTAAATCAACACAGCAGCCAGTCAAAAAAGAAATAAAAAAAGAAAAATAAATTAAGTAACTGGTACTGTTGACTAGGTGGCACATATTTAGATCTTTTCTTAGTGCTGCTCTTGGCCATGGTGATGGCTGGTGGAAAGAAAGGAGCCCCTGGCATGTCATTCATACAATAAAGATGCACGCCAATATTTGGGTTCAAATACATATAATGAATATTAGTAAAACCTCTTGTTTGATTGATCTGTGGTGCAGCAGTTTGCCATCAGACAGGGTATTTCAGGGCACATGGACATTGCAGCGCCGGCCCCACGAGGAGCTAAGCCCTATGATGAATCATGACACCCGTTTGAGTATGTGAGGGCTCAATCTTCCAATAAGAAGTACCCCCCCTCAACTGTTTAATTGTCCCCCATTACTTTCTTGTATATATCTTTCTTTCAAAAGGAACAGTTACCCTCCACTTGTAGTTATACATAGACTGTGTGCCGCAGGGGTGTGCCCAGTAGGGGCTAGGGAGCAAAGCCTGGCCATAGGCCAGGTCCTGCACACCTGGGTGCAGTATATCTTTAAAAAGTACAAGGAAATTGACAAAAAAATGGTTTGTGATTAGTTGTGACATTATTTATGGTGTGCGTCGTGTACACTGCAAACTGTAATGGGCGAATATCAGTGGTTTTACGTGTTTGAGGCAAACCTATTTTTAACTGCGTTTCTTGAGTGATAAATATATTAACCATGATGTCCCTCAGGAAAGATCAGACACTCCTGCAACAATCCTTTATTTTGCTGCCCAGTGACGCATTCAGCTAACACAACCTTCTTGGAGCCATACACACACACACATACACACACACACACACACACACACACACACGCACACCCACACACACCCACACAGACACAAATGTAATATATGCGGCAGGACCAACTGTCCCTATATACCTAACATTTTAACCCCTTCATGACCTACCCGAGTACCTTTTTAAATGTGAATTTCTCGAAAATGGCTGAAAGGATTTACACCAAATGAAAAGCACACCTTCTGAGTAAAGTTCTAACTTTTTGCCTCATTTGGTGTAATTCCGTTTAGATGTGTTTTTTTCTGCAGGTGCTTTAACATTTTACTATGGTTTTTAATGTGGGAAATCAACTTTTTGAGAACCTCCTTCCCCACACTTTTTTTGGGCCGTTGCTAGACAGATCACTCCATCATTTTCCAGGATGTGGCTGAGGAGGATGAAGTTGGTTTTTGAAAGATACGTCAAGAGTGCCAAAGGTATCAAAATCCAAAATTCTATTTCCATTTAAATTCTGACATACCTATGCAAGAGAAAGAAAGAAGAGAGAGAGAGAGAGAGAGAGAGAGAGAGAGAGAGAGAGAGAGAGAGAGAGAGCGCGCACGCACACACAACATGCTTTGTAATGCACGGTAATTGATGTATCCCATTCTTCCGGTCCATATTAAACAATGGTCTTAATTTATTACCCTTCAGATAATTCGGTTTTTATATGCTATCTTCATGCTAAGTATACCATTTCTGTTGGAAAGCTTCAAACATAAATGCATTACTCTTAAGTGAAGGAGGCAGAGGTAATGTTGAATTAAAAGACACAGACTATCTCCTAAAATACAATCATTTGGTGGTTATCATTTTTCATTCAGACACTTGTAGTCTGCCTGATGGTGGGGATGGAGAAATGCTGTTGGATGCAAGCAGCGCACTATGAATGCATGTGATGCAAATACCAAGATTACAACTGTGACAAATCACGCATAATCCCAGGTCTGGCTGAGCGCTGCCGCAGAGCGCCTGTCCACTGGCGTCTTAACGCGCTCTCCTTTGGACGTAATTAGACATGGTGGGGATGAGCGCTCTTAGCGGCGCGCGCCGCCGAGGACTCAGGTGCCTGCAGCTTAGTGGAGCACGAAAGGTTAAGTCCCGAGTTCTGTCTCTTTTGTATCTTGATCGGATTGGAGTGATCATGGAGTCACCTTTGGAGGGCGCGCATCTTGTGGATGTAAATTATGTTATGTTATGTTATGTTATGTTATGTTATTAAAATTTCTATAGCGCACAGCTGCCCCAGCAAAGGGGCTTATCTGTTCTAAAATGCAAAGCAGCCATGGAAGGCACATTTAAATAATTTGACAATATTTTTATGGGAAACACGTGCTTAAATTGTAGTATTTCTCTGCTTCTACCACAGTGCAGAAGACCCAGTCGCTGGCAGCGTGACACTTTCAGCACAGCACTCCCCAGCTTAGATGTGCCCTGCTCTATCCTCAGCTACACGTCACCCTATGCCCACAGTAACAATCGGACAGTGCCAAATGGGCTGGTCTGACCGGGCAGGGTGTTGTCCGTTTTTTGGCTGTTTGTGGGACTGTTTTATGGTTACAGGGTTGGTTTTTACTTTTGATTTCCCAGAGATTAAAACAAGCATTGCCTGCTGCAAGCTCAAATTCATGCAGTTTTCCATTGTTTGCAAAAGACATGTCCAGTGTTTCTTTTTTGCTAGTTCAAAACTGCCAAATTTGTGCACATGGGCCACCTTTTTACTTATCTAATTCATGATTGGGGCCCACTTTCTTTTTTGGTGCTCATGTGTATTTTCTGCCCCATCTGCACTCTATACCCTGCATGTACACATCCACAAAGCTAAAGACAACCAACTGGAAATGCTTTGATACATATTCCATATGTCCTAAAAGCTTAACAGATATCCAAGCTCAACACAGTAACTGAGCTATGACCAAACAAGTGTTCTTGAGCCTCTTAAACCATACGATGCTCAAGGCCGGACTGGGAACAGAAACCGGCCCTGGCAAACTGCTCAGCTGCCCCCCCCCCCCCCCCTCCCTGGGGTGAGGGTGAGTGCAGCCAAGCAATTTGCGAGGGCCGGATTAGGGCGATTTTGTTATCGGGGCCCGATATTGCCGATCCCCGGTAACAAATACGGCCCGCAGGTTGCCCAAAACCGGCCCCCACCCTAGCTTCCTAACGGGGAAACGCCGTGCCTGCTATGGCCAGTCAGGCCCTGACGATGCTGTACACTCAGACAGCCCAGACCAGTGCGGTATTGCAAGAGCACATTGCAGTGAGCCCAGAATATTGTTGCTGGGCACACCTGGACAGCCCACAAGCACAGAGGCCACAACAGGTGCAGACTTGCACTGTGCAAGTGCAGGATCCGTACAAAAGGAATAATACTACACCAATGAGAGAATGGAGACCTATGTGTGGGATTTGTGCGAGTAGAAGTCTAGCCAAGCAGACGTGTCTGTAAGTTTTGTGAAAAGAGGTGTTTTTGTTGAGCTATGCCAGGCTAAAGTTATGTAGTGCAAACCTGGGTAAAAAGTTTGAATTGTGCTTGTTTGTGTATGGATAACCATTGTAGCTCCTTGAAGTGAGATGAGATGTGTTTGCGTGTGGAAAGTTGAGAGTGATTCTCGCCACCGATTTCTGAATGGTCTGATGTTTCCTGATGAGTTGCTTGTTGATCTCAGCATAAGTGTTCCTGTAGTCCAGCTTGCTTGTGACAAGAGTGTGGGTGATGGTTTTCCTAGTATAGCCATAAGATGTTTGTCAGTATCTTTAGAGAGTGGAAGAACGAGCAGTGATGGCATTGGCTTGGGCGGTCATATTGCGTTTGCAGTCGATGACGATCCCTAGGTTCTTGACGTGGGTGAGGGGTTGGATATTGGTACCTAGCTCTGTAGACCATAAGTTGGAGACCTCAAAGATGGGTTCTTGTTGAAGGTTATGATTTCTGTCATGCCGGTGTTCAGCTTCAGATAGTTGCTCTTTATCTAGTCGGCAATTTCGGTCATGCATGCATTGAAATTGTTATAGGTGCTGGGTGCCTTGTATGTGAGGGAGAGAATAATTTGTGTGTCATTTGTGTAAGAGAGGACAATGATGTTGTTTGAATTAATGATGTTAGCTAGGGGGCTCATGTAAGTGTTGAAGAATATCTGTAGATAAGGTCTTGAGGGTCTGAGGTGAAAGGCAGTAGTGGCGGGCATGAATCGGGGGTGGTAGGGCAGTGCGCAGGGGTGGGAAGAGGAAGGTGAATGTAAAATGTTTAAAAAAATCTTACCTTATCGTTGCACCCTGCATCTCTGCTCCATCTCTCCTCCGTCTGACTCAGGTCAGGAACAGGAACCAGGAAGCGCAACAAAGCTCCCCTGACCAATCACAACCCTGCAATGGAGCATTGTGATTGGTAAGCACCCAGGCTCCTCTGAGCAATCACACTGCTGCAATGAAGTGTTGTGATTGGTCTGAGAGCCGTGGTTCGGCGCTCAGATGGGGACTTGAGGCCTGGGCATGTTCTCCACTGTAATGCAACCTGTGTGGAGAACATGCAAAGTGCAAATGACTGTTTGGCCGGCCCCAGAGGGCTGGCCAAGCATTCATACGCATTTGGAGTGGGAAAACCACTCTGCCTCTTCCCTTCTCTGAGACCAAAGCAGCCCTGCCCGCCCACAAAGCAGCTGGAAACAAAATGATAATAACATTGAGTTATTATCAGTTTAACTTTTCTTTAGTCACCCAGTTTAAAAGCAGTGGGGCGATACTACTCTGCCTTAGCGGAGGAGCCCCCCCCCGGTTAAATGTGTTGGGCTGACTGGCTGGGCCCTGCTAGTCAGGAAGGAACAGAACCCTCGGTGTGTGGGTGCTTGATGTCTGATATTGTGCAGACATTGGATGAGGTGGAAGACTATGTCATATTTTGCAGAGAGGACCAGGAGGATGAGGGCCGTTGGGTCTCCTCTGTTGAGGATCATGCAGATTTCATCTATGGTGACCAAGAGTGGAGTTTCTGTGCTGTCTTTAGGTTGAATCCAGCCTGAGTGGTGTTGAGGAGTTGCTGAGGGTGGGCGCATTAGTCTTTTGTCACATTGCTTAGAGACTTTGATGGAGTGGCAACTGTTTTTCAAAGTGTTACTCCTCCATTACTATTACTCTAGCCCTCCAGCAAGCCCTGTTGACCTCTTTCTCTACCCCCTACCTTGCATCTGGCATCCACCTAACCGAAATGTACGAGCACTGTGTTCTAGTTCCCGCACTTCATGTTTTTTTAATGATTGCTGTATGCTTCCTTCCTCATACCTGGTTCTGCTCAGGCACCTGATTTAGACACTCATCTCTGCCCTACCATAGAACTCCAACCTTCTCGCCTGATAATACATCATGCTGCTGCTCTCCATGGGGCTCATCTGCCAGTGATTCCATTACCAGAGAACTAGTCACAACAACACTCCCACACAAATTCTTCTCTTCAGCATCCACTGAGAAATGGTGCACCTGACCATACACAAATCATCATCTTCAGGACTCTGTATCAAGAGGAGGAACACGTGTTAAACCTTATTTTCTTCTTTATTTAAGAGACAGAAACTACATGAATGCATGATTGACAATTAAATGACACTCGAAGCTTCCAAGGGTCGAGGGCGCAGTAATTGCCAGTTCATCGAAATCCCCTACCACTTATTAGCAGAGAAAGACAGATGTTGTATCATATTTCACAACACCAGGTTTTAATGTAGATGTTTCTTGTTTCCTCTGTTTTTTAATTCTTTGGACTACTTACCATTTTTCCTACTCAGTTTGATGCTGCTGTTTGGTTTACACATCTCATGTTTGCCCTTTGGTCATCAAGTACAATTTCTTGAAGTTTACTTAATAATTATCATTATTTTTTAAGCATTGTATCTTTAGTGATTAGGTCTGATAGAACTATTTAAATGTTTGCCATGCCCTATGTTACTTGCATTTCTGTACTATCCTGAAATTTCACTTCAAAGAATGTTGTGGAGGTTGCAGTGCTTTACGGCATTGCTCAGTTTTACCTTACGGAGGAACGTCTAAGCATCTCTTGCTCTCTGTTACTTATATTGGATGATCATTGAAAACAGAACAGACTTTAACATTTTGAATCAAACAGATAAAATAATATAATAATCTGAGCTACTCTACCACAGGTAACCAAATGGGAAGCAAATCCTTCTCCTCATGTTTCCATCTGCTAATAAAAATATATTAACTCCTGAGAAGTATAATTGTGCCCATGGCATTAGTATCAGAAAGGCAATAAGGCCCTGTGGCTTCCATTATGCCTCTAAGACAGGGGTCGCCAACCTCTTCTGTAATAAGAGCTACTTATCTTCATTGAAAAGTATCACGAGCCCCTAATATTATTAGTGTTGTACTAATGACCACATAAGACAAGATTACATCAGTGGTCACCTCAGTTCATGAGGCAGGAATGTCAGCAGTGCTGTAAATAATGTTTTATCATTTTGAAATGCTTCTAAATGGGTAATACATAACAGACAAAGCTGCAATTTTTCAAGGCAACACGTCTCCCCAACATTGCACGATTTATCCACTATTAGCTTTAAATAGAACAGAAAATAAATATGTATTGAGGAAGCACATGCTCACCTTCAAGTGTAGCTTGGCGGTTACCCAAATCAGTGGTTGGAATGACTGAGGAGAAAATTCAATCGGAAATTCCACCATTTTTCTTCAAACATCCGATTAGGAGTTCTGGAAATACTCAATTTTTTTCTTCAAATACACACTTTTTAATTTTCAGATACATATATTAATTCAATTAAACAAAAACATCTAATTTAGTAGGCTGGGCTGCACTCAGGAGAGATGGTTAAAGCTACCTGGAGAGTTACCATTAGGTCACAAGCTACTCGACGGAGAAGGCTGTTCCAAGATATGACACAGGTGAAATGTGTTCTTGCATTCTTTTCCATTTTTTCAGCTGTCGCTCTTTCACGCATTCCAAAATTTTTCTGAACCATGCCGTGTTGTGAATTTGGAGCAGCCCGTTAAGGTGTTTTTCCTTATCATCTATTTCAAGTCCATGTGTTCCTCGAAGATAATTGGCGGTAATTTAGCACCCTCATAATCCTCAAGAAAAGAAGCATGCTGGGTATCCAGGGCGTTAATGTAATCTTACACCTCCATCTCTCTCTTTTTTGTCTTTCATTCGCCGTCCCTCCCTTCTCCCTTCTTTCATGTTTATTACTTCAAAAACCTTCTCTGTCGTTCTTCTCACTACTTCCCTGCCATTGGTCTCCCCTTACTTCCTCACCTCCTCTTTTTCCCATCCCACTCCTACACCATATTACTTCCCATCTCTTTCTCATCCCCTCACACTCCTTCTCCTCGGTCTCCTGCCCTCACTCTCCTCCATTCCCTTCCCATCTTTCTTCTTCCTCTCCATTTCCCTCCACTCCCTTCCCTATTTTCCTCCTCGTCTATCCCCATCTGGCTCTCCCCTCTCCATCTCCCTCTTCCCTTCATCTATCTCTCTCCGTTTGCTCCATCCCGTCTGCTCTATTCCCTCCATCTCCTACATTCCTGTCCACTTCTGTTCCACCTCTCCCTCCCAGCCCTTCCCCACCAACCTCTCCTCCTTTCCTCATCTCCTCCTTTCCTCATCTCCTCCTTTCCTCATCTCCTCCTTTCCTCATCTCCTTCTTTCCTCATCTCCTTCTTTCCTCATCTCCTTCTTTCCTCAACTCCTCCTTTCCTCATCTCCTTCTTCCCCCATCTCCTTCTTTCCTCATCTCCTTCTTTCCTTCCACATCTCCCTCTCTTCACTTCCTCTTGCCCATCTTGTCTCCTCTCTTCCTACCTTCCCGTCTCCATCCTCCCACCATCTCTCTCGCTCCTCTCCCAATCCACACCCTTTGTTTGGAGCAGGGTTATTTGCGGCGTGTGCTCCGTGCGTCTTTGCAATAAATGACCCCTCTGTCATTGCCATGTTATTTGTCATGAATCAATCCCAGTTCCATGAATATAAAGGCGGCCCCGCGTTCCTTCCGTCAGATTCCCTCGCTCAAGTGCGGTTGTTTGGGAGATGACACGGCTCTGCCCCAGTTATGTTTCTGTGCACTTTATGAGAGTACAGTGTTTGGTAAAAGTGGGGGCTGCTTGTAATTGAACCCGACAGCCTGCGTTTGCCCAGATCAGGGATTGTGCAGGCCCCCCTCGTCTCTCTGGAGCTCCTCCCCCAGCAAAAGGTAAAAGTGCTGTGCACTGTGTATGTTCAATAAAACATCGCCTGTGTGCCGACTGCAGAGGTGTACACGGATCCTCCCTGAGTGTCTGGTACTTCAAAAATAATGAATGGTTCTTTAGGGGTGAGTTGCCAGTTTAATGAATGCATTGATCAATAGAGTTGTATGTCTTTATACTTTCCACATTTGTACCCTATTTTATGGGAACCCGGACAGATGCTTTTTTAACTGTTTTCCCCTTTCCTGCTGGTGGGATATTTTGTTAGTTAAACTTCTAACGTTGCTGTGCTTGCTTATCATCAAAGTACCACGCAGAGATAACCCTTTTCATTAACAGGTACCACCAAGCCGTAAAGGTTTAACGCTGGGGAGAGTGCTCACCATACCACCCTTTATCAGTCTATCGATAAAGATCTAGGGTTATACGCTGCACCTTATTTTATGGGTCATCTTGGTTATTCGTGCCGGACACGTCATTGTTCGCAAGATGTAGCCAGTGTTGTACACCTTACAGACGAAGGCCATGATAATTTAAGGCATGTGTAAGACTTTCTTTCTCCATTACCTGCCAACAAAGTAGGGTGAGGTAGCTTTTTTTTCTCGTGGAAATGAATGAAAAGGCTTTTATGAATGAAGAAATGAAAAGGCTTTTATATAGCGCATGGCTACCCGGGAACATCCCAGCGCTGTAGCTACATCTAGAGTTGACATGCCCCCTATGGAAAAAGCCAGGTCTTTAGCTGTTTCCAGAATGTGAGATGGTTAGATTCCCTACGAAGATACAGTGGAAGGGTGTTTCAGAGTTTGGCGGCGTTGTATGAAAAGAGCCGGCCGCCACTTCTGGCCTTCTTGATCCTGGGTACCACTGCTAGGTGGAGCTTATCTGAATGGATTCTCTGTTAGACTTATAAGGGCAGATCATGGTTTTGATGATAGGTGGTACACTCCCTTCAAGAGACTTGTGGGCAACAAAAAGGGCTTTAAAATTGATTCTCTCTTGCACCAGGAGCCAAATGAGGGCACGTAGCGCAGGCTTTGCTGAACAACGGTTGTGGGACCCCGTGAGCAGTCTTGCTGCGGAGTTTTGTACGATCTGCAGTTTCGTGACCACTGAGTTTGGGGCGCCTCAGTAAGGGCGTTGCCATAATCTATCCTTGAAAGAATTAGGGCCTGGACCATTGGTTTTTTGCTTGACCAGGTAAGAGAGGAAGCACTTTGCGGATCATTCTTAGTAAGTCGTAACATGATCCAGCAGTCTTCCTGGCTTGAGGTTTAAATGTGAGGTCTTGATCTAACCAGATGCCTAGACTTTTTATCTCGGTTTTTGGGGTCGGTACCGGGCCCATGCAGGCTGGCCACATGGTATTTGATTTAAAGCTTAGATGGTTGCTGAGAAGCATAATCTCGGTTTTATTACCATTAAGTTTTAAATGGGACAGACTCATCCACTTCGGAACTTCCTCAAGACAGGAATGGAGGTCAGTGGGGGTCTGGTCGACCTGGCTCAATGCGACAACCAACGGTGTGTCGTCGGCATATGTTACTATATGGATCCCAAAGGGGATATAATATCCACCAGTGATGACATATAGACATTAAAAAGAGTGGGATTCAGGGATAAACCCTTAGGGGGATAGGTTTTGAAAAAGTGTTGCCTTCAAAAACTTGGAAGAATCTTTCTTCTAGAAAAGATTGGAGCCATAGTAGGGCAGTGCCGGTCACTCCTACGCTCCTGAGACAGTGAACCAAAATTCGATGGTTCACCGTATCGAAGGCTGCGCTCAGGTGGAGGAGGATTATGGCAGACGATCCTCCTGAGTCAAGGATCTTTCTCGATTCTTCCACCACTGCTAATAAGGCAGTCTCAGTGCCTTGATGGGGCGGAAGACCGTTTGGGAGGGGTGAAGCAAATTATGGGACTCGAGGAATGCGGAGAGCGTGTGATTAATATGTTTCTCCGTGATTTTACCGATTCCAAGAAGGAGCGAGTTGGGACGATAATTGCCCAGGTCGGCAGGGTCCAAATTAGTTTTTTTAGCAATGCTTTTACCATTGCTCTTTTCCACTCGGGCGGGACCATACCTGATGCAAAGGAGGCATTCATCAGGCTGGTGTTGGTGGGGGCAACTGTAGGTGCTACCAGTTTCAGAATGTTAGGTGGTGCAGGGTCCAATGGCGACCCAGATTTAACTGAAGATAGGATAGCTAGAAATGACTCCTGAGTCAACTAGGTATAGGCCTCCAAATTATGTTCAGTTTTGTGATCACCCAAGTCCATAGGCTCGATTATGATATCACTGTCTCTTTTGGGAAGACACTTGGGAATATATTGTACTTTGGTGGAAAAATATTCAGCAAGTTCACTGCAGCGGTTTCCCAATGGATCTGGTGCCGCCGGAAGGTTGGGGACTTTAAGTAACTTTTTAGCAATGAGAAAAATTTATCTAGGGGAATTGGCCGTAGTGTAATCTTTTCCTCGTAATAGGCGGCCTGGGCTCTTTTTATTTCTGCCTTGTATTTTCCAATGGCCGCCTTGTATTCCTGCCTCTTAATGGGTGAGAAGTCTTTCCTCCATATCCTTTCCAGTTTTTTGCATTGTTGTTTTAGGATACGTAGTTTAGGAGAGAACCATGCAGATTTGTTGGGTCCCACTTTCTTCTGGATTGATTTCTTTGGGAGCACCATTTTAAAGGATCCCTCAATCCAGTTTGTAAGACTTTTGTTAGCGGCAACTGGATTAGAATCAGGGGAGTTTGGGCCAAGGACGAATTCGTATTCGTGTCGAGTGGGTGTGTGAGGCGGTGATAAGTGGGGACCAAAAGAAAGGGATTCAAAAATGGTCTGACCACGGGATAGGGATAGAAGCTTTCCCTTTTAGTTCCCCCAAACTAGAGTAAATAGGGTGGAGGAGGTGACCTTTGTTATGAGTTGCAGGGGGGACCTTCTGGAGCAGTTGACAGACCATACGGTCTCGAGCTAGTTCGGTTGCCGTTGATGCTGTGGGGTCATCAAAGTGCAAGTTAAAATCTCCGAGGAGAGTAAAGTTAGCAGAAGTACTAGCAAGATTAATGACGGTTTCCAACAAGGATTTACATAAATGGCCCGTCGTCTCAGGTGTACGATAAATCATAATACCTGTGAGTGAAAGTGAGGGGGTGAATTCTATTGAGAAGTGTCCGTTCTCGCAGTCTAATAATGGACTGCATAACAGGCAGCAGGTCATATAGTGTTTGTAAATAATAGCGATACCACCGCCCTTTCCTGTCATTATGTTCTTCCTCTGGATTAAATATCCCAGAGGAAGTGATTGGACAATGTCTGGCTCTGAGCTGGTGGTGGGCCAGGTCTCCGTAAGAAACAGAACTTCTGGATCCAAGTCTTTTAACAGCATTGAGATCTCAGTCGTGTGTTTGGGCAGGGATCTGCAATTAAGCAGAAGTAATTTATAAGATTGCCCAAATGGAGATGAGGGGGGAGCGAGTGAAGAGAATTTAAATCGACAGTGTAAACACCTGTCCTGATGCTCCTCAAGCGAAAAAGAGTGGGCACATTTGGGCCCTGGGGTTCTGTTTAATGTTTCAGCTGCTAACTGGAATAGCAGAAACGGTCTGGGGGTGAAGAGACAGAGCTTCTGGCCCCTGGGCCCGTACGGGCATGGACGGGCGCAGACAGGCTTGCCTTTGCGCGCCAGCAGCGCGCCTACTGTGCGCGGTCACGTCAGCTGATGCTTTTCAGAGCGTCAGCTCCAGCCACTAGAATGTTGATCCGGCGCCTACAAGTGCGTGAGCCCCTACCTGAGCTTTAACACAGCTCCCCCGTGTACCCTCCACCTGAGCTTTAAACACAGCTCCCCCGTGAACAAGTAAAACAATTCTTGAAAATGATTTAAAACAAATAGCAGCAGTTGTTTTTAAAACTAATCACAACAAACTGAGCAATCCTGTTTCAACATGGCCGTAACCCCTCTAGTTACTGCTGCGTGGTCGCGTCATCTGGTGCTTTTCAGGGCGTCGGCTGTGCGTAGAATCCAGCCGCTAGAACGCTGACCCGGCACCTACACGTGCGTGAGCTCCTACCTGAGCTTTAACACAGCTCCCCCGTGTACCCTCCACCCGAGCTTTAAACACTGGTCCCCTGTGAACAGGTAAAACAATTCTTTAAAATGATTTTAAAACAAATAGCAGCAGTTGTTTTTAAAATGAATCACAACAAACAGTGAGACAATCCTGTTTCAAGGAGGGCAGTAACCTCTCTAGTTAAATGGACAAATAATGTGTTTAATTTAGGCTATGGATCTTTGCAACAAGCAGAAGTACTGCTCAAATCTCCTACCTTCAAAAGGGAAATATGTATTACTTATTTATTGCTTTTCTTCTAATTCAGCATATCCAATGCACTACCCTATGTTTCATCCTATACCGCTCTTAATATATCCTCTACCTCAACTCTCTAACTCATCTCAAACCTCTTACTACTACTCTTTTCAATGCACTACCCTATTTTCCACCCTACACCTTTATCACTATATTCTCTACCTGCACCGCCTCATTCATCCCAAACCCCATACCACTACTATGGTCCCCAAAATTAACCTTTCGAGACCTCCCTACACAACCCCTCCTTGCATCATCTCATACCTCTTTTTTACTATTCCGATCCGCAAAAACAAGCCTTTTTAAACCCTCCCTCCGACTCTTCCCCCTCAACCTTCCTTTTACTTATCCTCAGCCTCCTCCTGCTTCTATGAGCTCTAAAACAAACCCCCCAAAAATCTAAACCCTTCTCTTCTAACCTTTTCAATCCAAATAACAGACTAACATGTCCACCACTCAAATTAATTTCATATTTCACTATACTACTTCACCATAAATCATGTATGGGTTCGGGAGTAGCGTGCTACTTGCCAAAAAAGCACTTCAAAACCTCATCAGGGGTATCAAGCGCTATATTAAAGCAAACGTTTTTACCTCTTACACTCCGTCACTATCCTTATCAATCCAAATAACTGACTAACATATCCTCTACTCAAATAACTTTCATATTTCACTATCCCAATTGACCACTAACCCTGTATGGGTTCCAGAGAAGGCTGCTAATTGCCGAAAAAGCACTTCAACACTCAATCAGGGTTAACAAGCACTATATAAATGCAAACCCTTTTCCCTTCTCTATTCTTCCCAATCCAAAACATTGACCAACATATCCACCTCTCAAATTACTTTCATATTTTCTCTATACTAATTCATCACAAATCCTTTATGGGTTTCGAAGTAGCGTGCTGCTCGCCAAAAAAAGTGCTTCAACATGTTATCAAGGGTGGCAAATGCTGTATAAATACAAACCTTTTTCACTCTCAATGCAAATAACTAACATAGTCACCACTCAAATTACTTTCATATTTTCACTATACAAATTCACAGCTAATACTTTTTGGATTTCCCGAGTAGTGCTCTACTCGCTGGAAAAGCGGGGTAGTAAGCGCTATATAAATGCAATTACAATACAATACAATACAACTGTAACTTGCGCTCCCGCCATGTCCTGCTTATGATCTCACATATTACATTACTCATGACATGTTAAATGACATAATTAATGACATCGCTGATAAAATGGATAATGACATCATTGAAAACATACAATCATTTTGTGACAGCATCCACTGGGGTTTTGGTCTTGAGATAATTCTACACACTACAGGTGTGGCCAATTTTCTCACCTTCATGAGATCACCCAATTAAATACTTAACATGATCTACATTGTTAAGTGAAGAGGTTGACTGGTGTTTATTTGCCTCTGCAAATACACTTTTTTCAATGCACTATTGACTAAACTCTGTAATTTAGTAGGATACACTACACACATTCCTGAGATGGACTCAGTGGCATATGACCTTAAAGTCATGGTTGCAACACCACTGAGAAATAAAACACTTCTAATGACACACCTACATTCTTCATTATTTAGCAATCTCTAATGCTTCTGAAACTTTAGCAAAGTTCTGTAAATAAAAGTCCACACTTAATAAATGTCCTCGCTACATAGAATATGTCTGTAGCACTGCATTAAAACAGTTTAATATCCACATGTGCCCACATATCCACTAGTGAAGTACCCATCGTGAACTGAGGGTTTTGCCTTTGTTGCAGATTTTCTGGAACAGATTTTGTCTTTAAGCCTAACCTTACTTTCAAACATAGTTCTGGAACCCACATGAGGAGCATCGAGCCTTTATCCTGTTTAACGGGGAGTATTTCTTACACCCCAAACTGGTTTGTAAACGTTTCAGCACATAACTTTCAACATGCACAGCGATGCTTGCATTAAGGGCGTGTGCTATTTCTATATTATAAACACGCCCATGTAAACTCAGTAACTTTATGATGTATATGACTTTAGTGTTTTCATTGATTTCATCAATGATGTCATTTGAGATGTCATCATTGATGTCCTCAATAATGTCAATTAACATGCCATTAGTGATATAATATGTGATGTCATAAGCAGTTTCTGGCCATGGTGCAAGGTATAGTTAGCTTAATAAAGTAAAACTTGTGAATTTTTCTTTTTAAAACAATAGTTTTTAGATTATGAAAAGGCCTAATTCAAATGTCACTTTAACCTTTGTTTTCTATTGCTCTCTCTCTCCCTCCCTCTCCGTGTGTGCACTACAGTATGAACTTATAGTTTTTAATATGATTCCAAGGTGCATTGTGGATAATGAAGGATCAGCAAAGACTACGAATGAGACTGCTTTCATTTTGCTCTCCAATGTTTAAGGCTGATTCAGCAGCTGAAACCCGTCTGGGAATAATTAAGAACAGCTGCCTTTTTAACTAATAAAAGGACACGTGTCTTCAGAGTTGGGCGTTGGCTTTCTCTTTTGGTGATGGTGCTATGGCAGGTTGCCGCCCTCTCCGGGTTGGGGGCCCCCACCGGAGAAAGATGTGGTGGGTGGATATATATATATATATATATATATATATATATATATATATATATATATATATATATATATATATATATATATATAGATAGATAGATAGATAGATAGATAGATAGATAGATATATCAAAGCTCCAAGGTTCCCACCAGTTGGAGACACACTCTGACATCCACTGCAGCAACCTTCATGAGGTAAAAGCAGGATCGGCGAGCGGATCCAGTTTACAGCATGCCTGTCAATTCACGCCGGACGTGTTTCGTACTCATTGCACTCTTCAGCGGCGCGACAGTCATTTTGGCATAGAGGCCACAGTAGACCGAGGCACAAGAAAGCAGAAAAACAAACGTGTAGAACACAAAAAGGGGGCAGGGTAGTAACACCCTGACCCCCTAGGCCTGCCCAGGTGGTCCCACAAGGACCCCACAAAGCCCAAATTATTTTTTTTTCAAACTCGGTATGTTTTTTTTCAAATTACCCCCGGGGGGACAAAATCGCGGGGCATAGTGATAAAGAAGTGTGGGGGGTGGCCAATCCCCCCCCCCACACTGCCCTGGGGACCGCCGCCCCCGGGGCAAAGCAACGCAGCCCCCTGGCGCATACTGGAGGCTCCTGGTGGGCTAGTTGGCCCCCAAAGACCCCTAGTATGCAAGGGGAATTAGTTCCCCCTCTGCAAACGCGCCCGGGGGCTGCGTTGCAGAGAGGTGTAAAAAAGGGTGTGGCCGCATTACACCTCTCTGCAATGCAGCCCCCTGGCGCATACTGGAGAATCCAGGTGGGCTAGTTGGCCCCCAGGGACCCCCAGTATGCAAGGGGAATTAGTTCCCCCTCTGCAAACACGCCAGAGGGCTGCTTTGCAGAGAGGTGTACAAACATTTTTTTTTTCAATATATATTAAAAATATGTAATGTCATTTAAAAAATAATATATCAAAAAATAAATAATTTATAACAATGTAGTAAATCAGTATAAAAATGTAACAATTATTACATTTAAAAATTATCATTTACAAAACCATTGAAATTCACTGAAAAAACATAGTAAGGAATTACCATTTACAAAACCTTTGAAATTCACTGAAAAAAACATAGGTTTCAGCCACATTGTAGTTGGGAATTAGCATTTAAAAAACCTTGCAAATTCACTGAAAAAACCATAGGTTTCACACACGTTATAGTTAGGAATTAGCATTTTAAAAACCTTTGAAATTCACTGAAAAAAACATAGGTTTCACACCAGTTATAGTAAGCTGGTCAATTTACTCATACAAAACCTTTGAAATTCCCCCGTTATAGTTAGTTCAGCTAACTATAACTCGTGCGCCCGCAATGCACTTCACTCATGACATGGTCAGTGACATCACTAATGACATCATCCTCTTAGCATTCCCACTGTGTAGGACTTACTGGAGGTAACAAAAGAGGTAGTTGGCCACAAGGACACCCTTGTGGGTCCTGTTACGTCCAGAAAGTCTCACACAGCAGGATTGTTGAGTTCTGATACCAGGCCACACCCCATTTCTCTACCAGTCTGCAAATGCACCTCCTGGTGTGCTCTTGGTTGGAGGACGAAGTCCCATTCGCTGCTGGGGTTCTTAGGGGCCAATTAGTCTTCCTGTTGCCTCCAGTAAGCCCCACACATTGGGATTGTTGAGAGGTGTTCGCAGGCCATGCCCCCTTTCCCCAACACTCTACAAACATGCCTCCTGGTGTGCTTTTGGTTGGGGGATGACCCCCCCCTTGCTTCTTGAGTGTCCCTGGAAGCCAACTAGCCCTCCTGTTACCTCTAGTAAGCCCCACATAGTTGGATTGCTGAGAGGTGGTCAGAGGCCATGCCCCATTTCTCCACGACTCTGCAAGCACACCTCCTGGGGCGTACTGCTGCTTGGGGGATAAAGTCTACTTTACTCCTGAAACCCTTAATAATCATATAATTTGTAGCCCCATGGAGGTGGTTGTCCCTGGGGACCGCAACTGACTCCCGTCTTTACTTCATTTGTGCCCCGGGGAGTTTGCCCCCCATGCATGTTGTGATGTAGACCCAAGGAGGTGGTGATCCCTGGGGCTGCAGGGGGGAATGTGCCCCGGCGTTTTAATGTTAATATCCCCAGGGAGGTGGCGGTCCCCGGGGCTGCACCCATGGATTCTATTACAAATTTAGCCCTGGGAGGAGGTGGGCGGTGCGTGCCCCCTGCATATTAATGTAAATAATACCCGGGGTCCCCAGGGCAGCAGGGGGTGCTTGGCCCCCGCATTTTAATGTAAGGAGACCAGGGACAGTGGTGGGCCCGCATCTATTTTAATGCTTGCCCCGGAACCTGTCCCACCCTGGGGCTTAAGAAAAACAAAGCTCCAATGCGAATCCCGCTCACATTTTATTTAAAAATGTTTTTTGGGGCCCTGGGGGTCCCTGAGCAGGCCTAGGAGGCAGGGTGTTTCTACCATGCCCCCTTTTCTTATTTTTTTAATGTTTTTTTAACCTATTTTCTTGGGACTTGGTTCTACTGAGTCACAGGACGGCTGCCAACAGTTCCTGTTTTGAAGTGTTGGCAGCCAATCAAATTGCAGGCTCGAGATCGGGAGGGTTCGCGGATCCCCTGTAGCCATATTTGTATATCTGAGAAATCTTTACATTTCTCAGGAACTACTGAACGGATTTACACCATTTACCAAAAAGAGTGCACTCTGGGGAACATCCTTTACGACGCGGATGTTTCCCCGCAGTACCGTTACAACGCGGATTTTAGAACGCAAGTCGTAACCACGACTTGCGCTGGAGGGCGCTACAAGACAAGGAATAGTAGATTTAGTATTCCAACACCTTCCCTACTGTACTTAGGCTGGTGTTGGAATAGTAAATTAAACTATTCCTAAGTCCGCACCCCTACAGCGCAAGTCGTGGTAACGACTTGCGTTGTAAAATACGCGTTGTAAAGGTACGCGTGGTAATACCACGCGTCGTAACAACGTACATCCGTGCACTCTGTACCAAGAAATTAACATGGAGAAAAAGCATTTTGGGACGCACCCTTTTTCTCGGCCCCCGCTTGATGAATCACCCAAAATGTTCAACCCAGCAGCTGAAGTCAGTGAGCCATGAGTTTTGAAAATTTCGAGAAGACTCGTCAAACGGCGCCAAAGATATAGGCTTTTTTAATACAAACAAGGTCCTAACTATAACTACCTACTGGCAACCACCAGTAGGTAATATAGATTGATAGATAATTAGATAGATATACTGTCACTTCGTTAGGATGTTGTACAGCATTTTATTATAACAAAGCAAATTTGAGCACGTTGGTAATTATAGTAGGTCCTGGTGTTTTAGCGCCTTGAAAGTAGCCTTTATGAAATAGCTTTAACATTATTTTTGTTAAACAACTGTTTTAAGATTGTTTGCTGTGTTGCTATTGTGTCTTCTTCAGTTAGCAGTTGGTGAAATTTTGATTTTATTACTTTATTTTTATTCATCATAACAATAATGACAAATTTGAGCACCTGCATACTGGACAGACATGATGATTTTTCGGCTGCTGCATACCTCTTTTTTACTATTTAATAACAGTGCTATAGAAAATAACCAATAGTACACATTTTCTTCAAGATTGATGCAAGTATCATGTCAGCAATTGGGCAGCAGGTGTTAAAGTTTGTGAGGGGTGTCGATCTCCCAATCTGGGGGAAAAGAAAAAGATGAAAAGACCAAGCAGCTGGAAAAACATTGTTATTGACGAACTGGTGGGAATGCCTGTTTTTTTCTGGGGAAAAGGTGTCAGTGGAATGTGATCTGAGGCCTTCTCAACATTGGGCATGTGTTACCAGGTCGAAGTATTCATCACCTTAGAGGAATAATCCAGGTCTGTGATAACAAACTGGGGGGCGTGGTGGGTTTCATTTTTTTTTGCTTCAGAATTTTTATTAAGTTTTTCAGAATAACAAGAGAAAAAGAAAAAAATAGAAAAATAACATCCTTATCAGAACAATAAAACAGAATACAAATAATACATGAGTAAATACTGTAAAAATACAATATATTAAATGCTACCAGAATAAAGAGTGGGGAAGAAAAGAAGGTAGAAAGAACATACAAAAGAAATAGGAGGAGGGTAGAAATGTAAAAGATAAAATATGGTGAAAATATCAACAAAAAAAGAAAAGATAGGATGAATTTAAGACAAAGGTGCATGTGAAGCAAGATAAGATGTGAAAGGTCACCAAAGAAGATCAGATTACATTTTTTGGGGTAAAGTGGAAGAGAAGACAGAAGCAATTCTATATTCATCACAAATGAAATTCCACCAAATCAAAGAGGATAATTTGGAATTATTTTTCCAACATGACATAATAACTTTAAAAGAACCAAAATCAGGTGAAGATGAACTAAGAAAAACATTTTGCAATGATAATGTTATATTACAGTTGAAAATGTTCATACTTGTAGACCAAATAGAACACCAAAAGCTCAAAACATTAGCACAATCATAAATTTGGTGCTTTAAAGTTCTAGTGGAATTAGAACAAGACCAACATAAAGGAGACGAGGAAGGGAAAACTTGGATATACAAACAGGAGTTATCACTGCTCTATTATAAATAAAGTAGAGCGATTGGGTAATACGAGCAGCAGGTGAAATTTTGAACAATTCAAACCCTAATTTATCCCAATCAGAGACTGGTATTATAAAAGATAAGTGAGATTACCAGGCTAATTCAGTAAGGGATTTAGGTCTTTCAGTAACATGTAAAGATAATAGTTTATAAATATGAGCTGCTTTAGGTTTATGTTCTTAAAACATGTTATATAGTGGTGTAGGTGGAGTCAGTGATGCAGAGACATTGGAAAGATCAAAGGTAGTTAAGTGAGAATGCATTGCTGTTGAAATTAAACTGTATTCCCCAATGAATGTATCTGGTAAATGATATTGTTGTTGTAATATAGAAAAGGCAATAACAGAATTCTGGTAAATACGTTAATAAACAAAGATAATTCCAATGTTTATAATAGAACGATTTACTTTTATATTTAATGTACTTGTTTTACCAGATAGTAGAGGATAAAAAACATTGTAATGGGTCAAGGCCATTGACAAATCTATACTAATATAATAAAGAGAGAGCTCAAACCTTTGAGGCACAGGATGCCCCTTACTATTTTTGGAAGATCTGCTATCTTCAAAATGGTTGCGCTCCCACGCCTGTTGTATCAGCTACAAAACTACCCCTACCCTATTGGCCCACAGTGGTTTCGCCAAGTTAATTCGGCGCTGGGCCGTTTTCTATGGGCTGGTGGTGCGGCCAGAGTGGCGCTTAGGACATGTTTCCTGTCTACCTATTGTGGTGGCCTGGCCACCTCCGATCTGTTATCTTACTATCAGGCTTCTCAGCTGCTCATCCTTAACGAATGGTGGTACAGTGCCAGGGGGGACCCGGCCTATGCCTTGGAGCGATCGCTTATGGGTGATAACACGCTACACACCATTCTATACTCGGCCCGCTTGCGACGAGCACTGCCGTCGGTCACAAGAGTGGTTTTTGCGGTGTGGAGACAGACCCTACGCCGCATGGGCTGGTGGGGCAAGTTGACGGCAGAGACGCCGTTATGGCATAATGGCCTGCTCCCGGAGCTTTCGGCTCTAGACGGGTTTGAGGGTTGGGAGGCAATTGGCATTTCGCTACTGGGCCATGTAATGTCCGGCACTACCCTTAAATCGTTTCAAGAGCTCCGCACGGAGTTCCAAATGCCTCAGTCCCAGTTCTTCCGCTACTTACAATTGCGCCACGCCCTCACCCAAGCATTGCCCAGCTGGACTCTCTCCCTGAGTTTAGCCCGGTTGAGGCGAAGGTCTTTATGGGGAACCTGGGGGATAGAAAGGTCTCCCGTATTTACCAGACACTGGTCACTCACTGCTCCTCTACCCTACTCCCTCTTCGGGCGGCATGGGAAGTGGATGTGGGCCCCCTGGATGAGGACGATTGGAGGGAGGCCTTGGAATCCCCGCGTGGGACCGCTATCGCTGTGCGACTCCGGCTTATCCAATTCAAATACCTTCATAGAGCCTATTACACCCGCGAACGGTTGTGGATAGCTGGGTTGATTGAATCCCCGGAGTGCCTGCGCTGTGGAGCCATGCCTGGATCCCTGTTGCATACCGTGTGGTTGTGTGCTCGATTGTCTGGCTTTTGGAGGGGTGTGTGGAGCTGCCTGTCCGAGTTCCTGGGTTGGGATCTTCCCCGCACTCACCGACTGGGGTTGCTGCATGTTATGGAGGGCATTGGAGGGAACATCTATAAACGTCACCTGCTGCTCCTGGGGCTTGTTGTTGCCAAACGGGATCTGGCCCGGGCGTGGAAGGGAGTGAGGGCCCCCCCCTTGTCTGCGTGGAAGGCAGGGTTGGACTACTATATGGGACTTGAGAAGCCGATCTTTGAGGCAAGGGGTTGCCCCCGCAAACACTACAAAATCTGGAAGCGGTGGGCCGACTACAGAGGACTATCGCTGGATCCCCCAGTGGAACGAGAAGAGGACATATGATTGTGCTAAAGTTGTTGGCCCGATTCTGTGGCACACCGGTCACACTACACCTAAACCTTTACTTGCTGTTACTTGTACACGAACGTGGGGAGGGGGGGAAGGGGGGGTGGTCCTGGGAATTAGGGAGTTCTGGGAGTTGACGGGGTAGGGTGGGTTGTGGGTCTATTCATATTTGAGCCTATTTTCGGTACCTAATTGACTATTACTACATGTCCTATACACTGTGTCCTAACAGTTAGTGGTGATCTCCGATCTGTGGGGTGCCACAATTTTATTGCCTGCTTTGCTCAATAAAATGGTTGTGAAAAAAAAACCTTTGAGGCAGGTAATCTCAGGAACCACAGCATCAATCACAACACCCAATACAGCGTTGGAAAGGGCAGTTGCAGCAGAAGAACATAGGCTATGCAGACGCCCACCTTATACATTTAAAAGGTAAAAGAACCGTACCAGCAAAGTAGTCCCTTGTGGGCGCGTCTGCGTTGTGCTGTGGGCGTGTCCTGGGGGCGTGACAAACACTGGGGGCGTGTGGTACGTTCCGCCCTTAATGCCATTTCTCATATCAAGTGCCAATCCCACCCTGCTCCCTTTAAATACCCCTGCACCCCGTAATCATAACCCACCCTTACTCCTTAAAATACCCCAACACCCTTAAACACTAACCCATCTTAACCCTATAAATATACCCTGTACCCCAAAACCCAAACCTATACCTAAACCCTAAAAATACCCCTGTACTCCAAAACCCAAACCTAGCCCTGAACCCTATAAATACCCCTGTACCTCAAAACCCAAACCTACCCCTGAACCCTAGAAATACCCCTGTACCCCAAAACCCTAACCTAGCCCTGAACCCTAAAAATACCACTGTACCCCAAAACCCAAGCCTACCCCTGAACCCTGAAAATACCCCTGCACCCCAAATCCCAAACCTACCCCTGAACCCTAAAAATACCCCTGTACCCCAAAACCCAAACCTAGCCCTGAACCCTAAAAATAACCCTGTACCCCAAAACCCAAACCTACCCCTGAACCCTAAAATACCCCTATACCCCAAAACCCAAACCTAGCCCTGAACCCTAAAATACCCCTGTACCCCAAAACCCAAACCTACCCCTAAACTCTAAAAATACCCCTATACCCAAACCTAGCCCTGAACCCTAAAAATACCCCTGTACTCCAAAACCCATACCTATCCCTAAACCCTAAAACTACCCCTGTACCCCATAACCCAAAACTATATCTGAACCCTTAAAATACCCAAACACCCCAAAACATATACCTCAGTACCCCAAAACATATACCCCTATACCCATACTTACCTTATCCAAACATAAAAAAACATGCTTTTACCATTCATGCATTTACAACGAATTTCGTTGTAAATGTATGCGTGATAAAAGCATATAAAATGTAATGCAATGCGTTATAATGGCATTGCGGAGTTATGGTACTTTCGTAATGAAAGTATGCGGAGTGATGGTATGCGGAAAGAAAGTTGCGGAATAATGGGTGTTTACCCTCCCCCGGTAAGAACATTGGTGGCACGGCGGCCCACATCTCCAGCAACATACTCATATTTTTTCACCACCCATTTGAAAAATGCACAGGTCTTTCTCATTGATGGCCAGCACCCACATACACTTTTAGACACACCTCCCGCCACAAGTTCTAGAATTGCAAACTTTAGAGCTGGGGAGCTACGTTCGAATCTCGGCATCAGCTCAAAATCCTGTGATTCCAGGCAAATCGCGCTGTCTCCCCGTGCCTACCACAAATCAATGTGTTCTTCTGTAATGTAAATTGTGCTCATGCCATGATGTTGAGTTCGCGCTATATAATATTGCAAGGAAAAATAAAGTAGGGAAACGCGAGTTCACACAATACTGAACGCGCACTCTTAAGTGCATCAGCAGTGCACTGTGAATTGGAGCGTTTAACAGCCCTGTCACAGATAAGAAATGCTATCAAAACGAAATCCTACAAAACAATATACTACTGTCCGGCAGCAATTCATGTCCGGACGGGCTGCTAGTATATTATATAGTAGGTTTTGGGAGTACTTTAAAATAGGATACTTAGCAATAAAAGTACAATTAGACATGGAAATTATATTGCGAAAAGAAAAATCTTTTAGTAAGGATCGTTCAAAAGAAATCCGTCTAGATATGGGGGTGTCACGGAATTCATAGGAAAGGGCAAAAAATTGTCTGATTAAAAATGCATCATGATAAGCTTTCAAATCCGGAAAACGCGCACCTCCTTCAGATTTGGGGCGTTTAAGCTTTGTAAGGGAAAGGCATGGTTGCTTTTTATTCCAAAGGAATTTTGTACAAATGGAGTTGATTTGCGAAAAATATGATTGAGGGATCCGAAAAGGTAACATAGATCATGTATATAGAATATGAGGGACAATCATCATTTTAATGGTGTCGTCTACCCCACCAAGACAAATGAAGAGGTGACCAAAAAAGTAAAAGAGATGGAATCTTATTTATTAATGCATTAAACGTATGTTTAATTGTGACAGGTAAATTAGCAGAAAACCAAATACCAAGGTATTTTATTTTAGTAGGACACCAAGTGAAATTAGTATCTTTAAACATATATTGATAACAGAGGGGGTTCAGTGAAAGTACTTCTGTTTTTGAGAAGTACAACTTATATCCCGAGACACTGGAATATAATTTAACCTCTTCCAAAAAGGAAGGTAGGGAAGTAAGAGGATTAGACATACAAACTAATATATCATCAGCGTAAGCTGACATTTTGGTTTCTAGGGAATTATGTATGAGGCGAGAAATATGTGCGTTAACACGGATACATTCAAGGAAGGGTTCAAGACATAGAACAAATAACAGGAGAGAAAGAGGACAACCTTGACGTGTACCTCTAGATAAGGAGAAAAAATTAGAGAAACGGCTATTTACAAAAATGCTAGCACGGGGTGAGAGTATAACAGTTTAATATACAAAATAAAAGTTGGGCCAAATCCAAACCATTGAAGTGTTCTAAACATGAATTGCCAATTATTTCGGTCAAAAGCCTTCTCGGCATCTAGGGACAGCGCTGCTAAAGGGGACTTAATGTTCTTACTTAAGGAAATTACATTAGCGAACATTGGGGCATTATCTGCAGACAATCTGCCTCTAATAAAGCCTGCTTGATCAGTCTTAACTAGTAAAGGGATTATATTCTCAAGACGGGAGGCAAGAATTTTAGCAAATATCTTACAATCATAATTAATTAATGATATAGGGCCATGATTTTTACATAGGGAATGGTCTTTATCAGGCTTAGGGATCAGAACAATCAAGGCTTCCTTAAAGGAACCAGAGGCTTTGAATTCAGCAATAAAGGAGTTAAAAAGTGCCAAAAGTTTGGGAATGAAAATAGAGGAAAAGGGGGAATAAAATTCAACAGTAAGAACGTCGGGTCCTGATGCTTTTGACTTCTTCAAAGATTTATTAGCATCAGATATCTCCTGTGAAGTAACATATTTTTCCAATAAGTCAAATTCATCAGGTAAGGGAGGGGCATTGGGGAGACCAGAAAAGAAGTTATCTAAGGTTTGAGGGGAGGGATTCGTATCATCAGAATATAGTGACTGGTAGTAATCATGAAATACAAAAGCAATGTCTTCATCCGATGATGCAAGGGTATTAGTGGTTTCATTAAGAAAGGGTCTAATATTTTTACGTTCAGATTTAATTTTTAAGTAGTTGGCCAACATCTTACCGGCTTTATTTTGACCCCTATGACATTTAGATTTAATTTTAAGAAGAACATTACAAGCATCAATGGTAGCTAGTTTATTAAGCTCAGATTTGGCCTTAATTAATTCATGAAGTGTTGAGGAGGATTTAGAGGTAAAATATGTATGTTCCAAAAGTTTCAATTGTTGTAATAACGTTGCATATTTATTACGAGTAGTTTTCCTTTTTCTCGCAACATATGAAATAGTGAACGCTCGAAAAGAGGCCTTAAAGGTATCCCAATTGTTAGAAGCACATTACAAGCATCAATGGTAGCTAGTTTATTAAGCTCAGATTTGGCCTTAATTAATTCATGAGGTGTTGAGGGGGATTTAGAGGTAAAATATGAATGTTCCAAAAGTTTCAATTGTTGTAATAACGTTGCATATTTATTACGAGTAGTTTTCCTTTTTCTCGCTACATATGAAATAGTGAACGCTCGAAAACAGGCCTTAAAGGTATCCCAATTGTTAGAAGCAGAGGTGTCAGAAGGGTTATTAAGTGTGAAAATTTAATTTATGAATTTAGTAGATTCTGTAATGAAAGGGGTATCAGACAGTAACACATTATTTAACTTCCATCCACTAAATTTGGAGGAATTCAAGGAAAGGTCTAAAACAGAGAGCATAGGGGCATGGTCAGAAATGAAAATAGAACCAATATCCGAAGACAAAAGCGATGGGAGAAGGGATTTACATTCGAAAAAAAGGTGAATTCAAGGGTATCATTTTTATACGTTTTTCAAGCATCGTATAATGAACGAGAGGCAATGGCAGATTGAAAGGCTTTGTGGGATGTATCCGTATAAAATTTACATTTGGATTGTTTGTCAGAATAGGGGTCTAACCACTAATTAAAATCACCAGCAACTACAATATTCGGACAATCAATAGAGGCAAGTAAAATCTTGATAGAATTCCAAAATTCAGGATCAGGCCTGACTTTGCCATAAATGTTCACTAGAACTAATTCTTTATCTTGTATAACAACTTTAGCCATTGCCCATCGTCCATCAGTATCGTTGTGGGTAGACAAAATTTGTACAGGTAATGCTTTATGAAACAAAATAGCAACACTTCCCTTATTACCAACTGAAGGAGAAAATACAATTTGACCCACCCATTGTCGCTTTAGCTTGAGCGATTCAGTGTCATTACAATGCGTTTCCTTATTAAAGGCGACCTGTGCATTTAATTTTGATAATTGAGAGAGTATCTTTTGTCTTTTGACGGGGTGTCCAAGACCACGAACATTCCACGTAACAAAATTCCACATAATGGAGGATTGGGAGGGTGGTACATGGACGGAGATGACACATTGGAAGGAAACAGCTGAAAGGAGAAAACACCATATATGAGCTAGGGGTAAAAAATACATCATAAGACAATAAATAGCACTAATGAACACATGCAACATATGAAATATAAAAAAATAGGGGATACAACCACAAAAAGAATGAAAAAAGAAGGAAGAATAGAAGAAAGATGAGATAGATCAAGGAAAAGAATCCAGATATAAGAGAAAACAGCAAAGATTGATGCATGAGGCACAACTGCACAAACAGAAGATGAATCAACTGAGAGGGAGATAAAAAGAATAGAATAATGAAAAGCCATCATAGAAAGATAAGGGACAGATACAAGAAATTAGTGATGATGTTAGGAACCAGCAGCAGAATTTGGAGACTGATTATGTAAGAAAGATCTCAGCTTGGTAGGGTCAGCACAAGTTTGTGTTAAACTCTCATGAGTAATTTTACAAAGGCAAGGATGTAAAATGCCATAACGAATATTTAACTGTCTCAGTTAGTCACGTTGGAGAGATCCTGTGACAGATAAATGGTATTACCAGACCATATGAGACAACGCTTTGATTTAGCAGCTGAGAGGACACGCATGAGGTCTGTAAATTCAAAAAATAGTATAATAATTCCTCTAGGCCTGGAAGCATTTGGTTGAAGACGACCTAGCCTATGAGCACGCTGGATATTTAATGATTGCACCAAAGGAAGCTCTAATAGTTCTGATAAAAATGTCTTGAGGAAAAGAAGCTTTTCTTTGCCTTCAATATTTTCTGGCACACCATACAGGCGTAAATGATTGCATCTATTTCGATTTTCCAAGTCCTCAGTGTGGAGTTTGAGACGATGAATTTCCTGTTTCAAGATTGGAATCTTAGTAGATACATCGTGAAGGTCACTAATGCTTTGTTCCATATCCAGAACCTTAGTTTCCATACTAATCCATCTGTCCTCGATCTGTTGAAGTTTCTTATTCCTTGTAGACATAAAAGATTTCAGTCCCCTCACCTCATCTAAAATGGTGTCCAGACGAGATTTTGAGAATATAAGATCGGAGAAGGAGGGTCATTCTTAGTTCTCTTCGGTTTAGTACCTGTAGGCATGGCTTTAGCCGAAAGTGGTGCCTTATTAGCCATACTGGAATGTCGTGAAAAGTAAGATGTGATTCTTAATAAAGATTTCAGTCTGCCCATAAGCTCAAAGAAAACACACCTTAACCCCTTGGGCACGGCCGCGATTCTGCGCCTGTGCGGCCCATTCAGATCGCGGGTGCGGTCATGGCGGCCGGGAGCCGTCATCAGCACACGAGCACTGTGTGCCATTACGGCTCCCGGCCGTCATCAGCACGGAAGGGGCTAATTAAGGGAGAGACAAAAAAAAGAAGAGCAGGAAAAGAGATATATGACATTCTTCATTTACAGTCCACAAATCAAAAGAGATGCAGTAGAAATAAGCATTTAGTAAATCAAATGCTTATAAATTGTTGGGTGCTGAAGGATATGACAAAAAGAAGACAGTGGCCATAACCTTGTAAGCAAAAACGTATATATCAGCAAATAAATCATCAACATGTGAAACTCCATATAAGATATAGCAGAGCCTGTTATATTATTTCAAAAAATTATATCTATTCTTAATAAAAACAGCTGCTACTTAGGTGAGTCAAAAGTGATGAGGAGAGCTTCACACAATAACAAAACGTAGGTTATTCCTGAAGCAAGGTCACATATTGTTAAGATGTAGAAGAGGGTGAAGAGTCACACATGAGCAGAGCATGAAAAAAAAAGATTCACATTGCCGAGCGTTGTAATGACTCGAAGAGCGCCGGTTACCTGAGACGAAGTCTAAAGAGATTCTAGCGAGCGGCGGCCGATACAAAATGGCGGCTGCTCACGTCGAAATGTGTGGAAATCGCCTCCGCTGCTACCGGCTCTTTTGTTGCCTGAAAAGCAGTCAGAGCAGCTCCATGTGCCGCTACGACCCTTCAAGTAATGAAAACCTGCATCCGCCTGCGTTGAAGAGCAGAAATAAGGACTTTAGTAAGTTTAAGAGCTCCGCGTCTGAGCGGAGCTCAAATCCAAGCCGCCATCTTGTCACGGCGCTAGACCACGCCCCTTGTGGGTTTTCATTTTAACAAACGAGTTTCCCTTTCGGGCGTTATTTACATGCCCCAGAGCGGAAATAAAACAGTGCCTTAAACTAAATGACCGGGGGCAAGGCAGGCCTTCACTAATAACGAACAAGTGGGTGTGTTGCTGATCTCTTTTTCCTCCTTTGCCTCCCAGCAACTGCTGCTGTTGGTCAGGACTCAAATGTGATTGGTGGGCTAGGGCAATGGAAGGTCGGACAAAAATACACACTGCTTTAGTATTTCAATGTTTCCTTTTGCAGGTCTCGTTCCTAACCAGGATATCAAGACAGGTGTACTAATACATTCACAACCGAACACACTGACCAACAAAGAAAAATGAAAGCAAATTTTTACTCAAATACTTTCACATGTGAAGACAGATTACTTCAATCACTGTCCCAAAACGAATATTTAAAACATATATGGCACAAAAACTTTGTGCTAAAGCATAATACACACTAAAAACAACAAGTAAAATGTGTTACTTCATGTACTTTTTGGAATCAACAACTATATATATACAATAATCCTGTAGGTACATCAATTCAATCTTGGATCCTACAGGGTTTTGAATAGTTTGTTCACGCCAAAAGCGGGGATTGCGTCGACGTTTCGACCCTGGGGGGCGATGCGGTGTTTTCACGCATCAGGGGCGGGTCTTCATCAGGACTGTATATATATGTGGGACAGCCTCTTGCAGACCTAGCTCCGCATGGAGTCCTGGTCTCTTTCTGAATCCTATTGTCGGTCCGTATTAGTCAGGCCGGCTAGATGTGCAATGAACCTCTGTAATGATTTAGTCTATACAGATGGTTGAAAGGTTGCTCCTTTGTATCTGCAATCTTTTCAATGAATCATCTGCGTTGGATTCCAATATCTTGTAAACCTGCGAGCCTTAGTCTTTTAAGTCCGGTCTCGCCGAGGTCTCAAATGGAAGAATCAGAGAGTTTAGAAGTCCGCCGCGCATAGTGGCATCCTGCTTGGGTTGCCGCTATGCGCGGCGGACTTCTAAACTCTCTGATTCTTCCATTTGAGACCTCGGCGAGACCGGACTTAAAAGACTAAGGCTCGCAGGTTTACAAGATATTGGAATCCAACGCAGATGATTCATTGAAAAGATTGCAGATACAAAGGAGCAACCTTTCAACCATCTGTTAAGACTAAATCATTACAGAGGTTCATTGCACATCTAGCCGGCCTGACTAAGACGGACCGACAATAGGATTCAGAAAGAGACCAGGACTCCATGCGGAGCTAGGTCTGCAAGAGGCTGTCCCACATATATATACAGACCTGATGAAGACCCGCCCCTGATGCGTGAAAACACCGCATCGCCCCCCAGGGTCGAAACGTCGACGCAATCCCCGCTTTTGGCGTGAACAAACTATTCAAAACCCTGTAGGATCCAAGATTGAATTGATGTACCTACAGGATTATTGTATATATATAGTTGTTGATTCCAAAAAGTACATGAAGTAACACATTTTACTTGTTGTTTTTAGTGTGTATTATGCTTTAGCACAAAGTTTTTGTGCCATATATGTTTTAAATATTCGTTTTGGGACAGTGATTGAAGTAATCTGTCTTCACATGTGAAAGTATTTGAGTAAAAATTTGCTTTCATTTTTCTTTGTTGGTCAGTGTGTTCGTTTGTGAATGTATTAGTACACCTGTCTTGATATCCTGGTTAGGAACGAGACCTGCAAAAGGAAACATTGAAATACTAAAGCAGTGTGTATTTTTGTCCGACAGAACCATTATTATTTTGTCTATTACCCACCCAGGTTCTGAGGGTTACAGGGTTACCCCATTACATGTAATGATAGGGCAATGGAAGGGGCACAGTAGAGCGTCTTCCAGATCAATTAACCGAGTCAGAGTGGTAATATGTTTTACTTTTGTTTCCAGCGCATGTTCGGCTTTAAAGAGGCTTAATAATTCACACTTACGCCAAACTACTTCACTGGATTGTTTTAACTTAATTATCACTGCAGCTCTGTCTGATGCCGGTGGTGAGGGATTTCTGTGTGTCCACAGATGCATTGCATGCAGGGACTTCACACTCCAAACCTCAACTTAACAGTAAGGGGGTCATTATGATTGCGGATTTTCCGCATCCTCGGGGCCGGCGGAAGGCACCGCCGGCCCAGAGGATGCGGAAAAACCACAGCGGACTGACCAAAGACCCACCGCCACATTAGGATGGCTGGTGGGTCCTGGTTTCCGTCCGCAGCTTTTCCGCCGCGGTCGGCTTACAACCACGGCGGAAAAGCTCTAATATGGTGACGGTGTCTTCCAGACACCGTCCACCATATTAGGATAGCCTGTAAATTATGCTTTTCCGCTGCGGGTTTTCCGCCGTGGAAAAGCATACAGAACTTCACTGCGGGGGCCCGTTGCGGCCCCCTAGGTGAAGGGGGGGGGTGGGAGGTGCACATGGGGGGTACCTATGGTACCCCCCTGCATATGCATGCAGAAAGCGGCAGGCACCGTGCGGTGCCTGCCTTTTACTGCATGCAAATGCAATGCGTGCATTTTTAACATTGCGGCGGGTGCAGCTTGAAGCTCCACCCGCCGCAATGTTAAAAATAGAGGATGTGACCGCAACCCTTGCGGTCACATCCTAATTGCACAGGAGGGAGCTCCGCATGCCATGCGGAGGTTCCCTCCTGCTCTGGGGTCGCGGACGGACGCAAGTCCGTCCGCGATCCTAATGACCCCCTAAGTTTGGGCTCCGTTTTCTGTTCCATGTTGGATGCACATGCATATAAGAATAATTGCTCCTGCTAATTGCGGACTAGTGTATTTATGAGAGACAAATAAATACCCGTTTACTGGCTGATTTGTATGAAGTGAAACTGGAAAACATGGGATTAATCCCTGGTAAACAAATTGTGTAATCTTAGGCAAATATTGTATTTCCCCCTTCTCCTTTAAATATGTGACTTCGGTGTATGAGCTGCACAAAAATGCATTGTGTTTACATTAACATACTGTAATGTTGTTGTAGTTATAAGAATCTGGACCACATACAAGGTGAACATGACAACTTAATTGCCTTTTACTCCACTAATGGCATTGTCGGCAGGGCAGGAAAAGTTTTAAGATCATGCTTAAAACTTTCTCTTTTCATAAATATTTCTCAGTGCAATGATATAATGTGACATAATAATGTCAAGTCTTTGACATGTTAAAAAATACAGTTTTTAGACTTTAAAGAGTGTTTATTGTATTTTTGGAAAGGGGCGACCAATCGGTCCCCCCGAACGTATGGCTGAGTACCACGATCCCCCCGGGAAGCCATCTTGGGCGGGAGGCGAGTCTCGGCTGGTATGCCCGAAGCGGCGTAGCCGGGGCGCGCCTGTTCCCGCCCTAGAGTGGGTTGGCCTAGACACTGACGCAGATGGCCACGCCCTCGGGGCAGGCAGGGGAGGGTTTACGCCCGCCCTGAAGACGGATAAAAGGAGGAACAAGACCAGAAAGCATCCTCTTGTTCCTGTGCTCTGAAGCTGCACCTCCTCGCTGCACGTGAGCTCGAGACGGAACGAAGAGCCAATTTTTGCGCGTTGTAATCTTTCTCGTTTGTTTTGCAGATACTCTGTAGGAGAATGCCGAAGAAGGCGGGAAAGCGAATGACTACCGAGCAGATGCTGCGTGTTCTCATGAAGGAAATGACCGACTTAAAGAGGCGGATGGATAAAAATGAGGAAGGAGGCCCGAAACGTCCTTTGGAGGGTACGGCCCCGGGTGGAAAAGGCAAGAGGCCCAGGAGAGGAGCAGCTGGGGGAGATACTCCGGGTCCCAGTGCCCCGCTCGAAGCACCCACTCCTGTACCGGAGGAAGGGAATCCGATTCCCGTGGTGGTCACCCCCGTGTCCGAGGAAGATATGCCGCCCGAGTTGGCAGCACAATTGGCAGCGTGGTTGGGTAAAAGTAGCGAGGGCGCCACGGCTGTAGATGCGCAGGTGTTGATGAAGCAACTGCGGGAAACACGTGAAGCAGCGAGGGAACTCACGCCGGCCGCGGCTGTAGGGAAGCCTCAGGGGACGGTTTTAGTCACAGAGACAGCGTCCGATTCAGGTAAGCGGCCATTGCCGATTGCGAGGGGAGAGTCGGCACCCTCTCGAAGGGAGAGATTGGGTCAGCATGTTCCTTTAGCTATTAAAGAAAAGATATGGGCAGGGGAATATGTAAACATCTTCTCGTTGCTTACTGATCATTATGAGATGGAGCATGTTAAAAGTCAGAAGGAACTCATGCATCCGAGTGTTTGGCGCGCAAAGATGGCCGCCTTTAAGGTTAATGAAAACATTGGCAATTGGGGCAAGGCTTGGGGGATTTTCACATCGATCTTGGGTGAACGGAGGCCCGAATTGCTACCCGAATTGCCGAGTTATCAGTCACGAATCATGGGGTACTCGGTATCACACAAGGGTAATCATTGGTTTTGCTATGATAATCTTTTCAGAAAAGCGAAAGAACATGATAAAAACTTAACTTGGGATTGTTATGACTCTGTGTCCTGGTCCAAAATGAAGGAGACTGGTATGTTGAAAGTGCCACTGGTAGGGAGTAATGTGGGCGAATCCTCCCGTCAGTATGCGGGGACGCCCTTTCGATCAGGTACGGGTACCGACAATCACTCGAGGCCTACCGGTAATACAGGTAAAAAGGGGGGTGTGTTGGAATTTTAACAGGGGTAAATGTACTAGGCCCCAGGGATCGTGCAAGTTTAAACACGAATGTAGTGGGTGTGGGCAATCATCCCATCCTGAGTCCACGTGCAGAGCCAAAACGGGTGATAACGGGGGTAGAGGAGGCGCCAAACAGGTCTAACATAGTCCGAGGGGCGCCTTTACCTACCCCGATTGATACCTTGGCGATGATTCCCTGGCTCAGTGAATACCCGGATCGTGCTTCTGCTGGGGTGTTGCGGAACGGGTTTTCATATGGTTTCCGCATCCCAGTAGGGGACTTTCAGGGTGTGGAAAGGTGCAAAAATCAGATATCGGTCTTGCAGCATACGACCGTGGTACAGGAAAAGATCCGGAAGGAGGTTACTCGAGGTCGAGTCGCGGGTCCGTTTAGTGTACCCCCGGTGGCTAACTTTGTTTGTTCGCCTTTAGGAGTGGTCCCCAAGAAGGACCCGGGTGAGTTTCGGCTGATACATAATTTGTCAGCCCCACGTGGTCTTTCCGTAAATGAAGCGATAGACCCAGAAATATGTTCGGTACGGTACGCATCTTTCGATGAGGCCGTGGCCATTTTGAATCGCCTGGGGCCCGGTGCGCTGATGGCAAAATCTGATATCGAGTCAGCGTTCCGGTTGCTCCCGGTACATCCAGATGATCAACGGCTGCTGGGTTTCACGTTTCAGGGACAGTATTACATGGATAGGTGTATGCCGATGGGATGCTCGATTTCTTGTGCCTATTTCGAGAAATTCAGTTGTTTCCTACAATGGGTCTTTACTAGGAAGACGGGTTTTCAACATGTTATGCATTATCTGGATGATTTTTTGTTCCTGGGGGCAGCCGGGGATTCGGAATGTGGACATGCTTTGGATGCATTTTGTGTTTTAATGAATCAGTTTGGCGTGCCATTGGCACCAGGTAAGACGGTGGGTCCTTCGACCTGCCTCGAGTTTCTGGGGATCGAGTTAGACTCCAGAGAAGGTTGTTTCCGTTTACCAGGTGATAAGGTGTTAAAATTCAGGGCATCCCTGCAAATGTGTATAAGTGTAACTAAGGTCAAATTGCATCAGCTACAGCAGTTAGTGGGGCAGTTGAATTTTGCCCTAAGAGTTATACCGATGGCCCGCCCCTTTTCCCGTTCGATCGCTCAAGCCATGGTCGGACTGAAGGAGGGCCATCATCGCACAAGGCTCTCGGCCGAGGTCCGCCAGGACATGCGCATTTGGTTGGCATTTCTGGCGGATTTCAATGGTCGAGTCGTGTGGAACAAACCAGCCGTGTCCTCCGAGGAACTGGGGTTATGGACAGATTCGGCAGGGAGTATAGGTTTTGGTGCCATTTTCGGTACTCGATGGTCTGCACAAAAATGGCCAGCATGGTGGCGAGACAGTGGGCTGACAGGTAACATTGCCTTCCTGGAACTCTTCCCCATTTTGGTGGCCCTGAGAACGTGGCCTGAAGGGTTCAGAGATCACTCTGTGGTATTCTGGTCTGACAATATGACCGTGGTTGAGTGTATCAATAGCCAGGCAGCACGATGCAAATGGATTTTGAGACTGCTCAAGGAAATTGTGTTATTATGTATGCAATTGAATGTACTATTCAAAGCGAGACATGTCCCGGGGATAATGAACCAGGCGGCTGATGCCCTTTCTCGTTTTCGTATGCAGGCTTTCTGGGGTTTCCTTCCCACAGCGGACCCGGAGCCTGCACCCTTTCCCGAAGCTCTCTGGTCTCTCGGTGCCCCGAGCTTCGTAACCTCGTGGGAGAGAGTTTAGCACCCAGGACGAGGAAGGCATATGAAGGGGCGTTCCTTTCCTATTTAGCCTTTTTGGGGACTGCTAGAGGGGAGCTTTGGGGACAGGAGGAATGGGTAGTGAATTTTTTGATGTCTTTACATCGGGCAGGGAAATCGGTGGCCACGGCCCAGAGGCATCGGGCTGCCATTTCTTTTGTTGTTAAGGCTCATGGGATACAGGACCCGACAGCGTCTTTCACTGTGCAAAAAGCGCTACGAGGGTGGCAACGCCTTGAGGGTAGCAGAGTAGACGAGAGGCGCCCGATAGGTTTGGATAGGTTGGCCCAGTTATTATCCAGACTCCCTACAACATGTTCATCTCACTTTGAGACAGTGTTATTCCGAGCTGCTTTTACGCTAGCATTTCATGGAGCTATGCGGGTAAGCGAATTAGTAGCGAGGAACAAGCAGGATGTTACGGGAGGGTTGTGCGCAGAGCACGTTCAAATCAGAGGGGAGACGATGACGGTCTCTTTTGTAAGGTCCAAGACCGATCAAAGCGGGATGGGCGACGGCATAATTATACACAGGATTCCCGGGTCGTCCATGTGCCCAGTGAAGTGTTTAGAGGATTACTTGACACAAAGGGTGGCATCATGGGGGGGGACCTTGTTGAGACACGCAGACGCCACCCCACTGACAAGGTTTCAGTTTCAGCGGGTGCTTGCAATGTCAATTACAGCTGCGGGCTTGAACCCGGGCGAGTTTGGGACCCATTCCTTTCGGATAGGGGCTGCTACAGAGGCTACAGCCAGGGGTCTGAATGTGGAACAGGTTAAACGTGTGGGGCGTTGGTCCTCCAACTGTTATAAGAGGTATGTGCGTTTGCACATGTTGTGAAGCTGTAATGATGTACTCACGCTTCTTGTTTTTGTTTGGTTTTCAGTTACGCAAGCCTACGAGGTGGGGCGGACTATGCAGTCGACCCAGCACCGGGACAGCGGTCAGACATCACCGCCTGTGAAAAAGGAGGTGTGGGTCGTGGGCCACTCATACGTGAGGCGTGCCGCGGACGTATTCAAAGCAGGTGACATGGTGCACGTGGCTGGGGAATACGGGTACAGTGTGTCCTTCTACGGAAAGGGCGGTCTCTGTATTGACCAGTTTCAATCTTTTTTCGAGGGTTTGCTAGGGCGGACGAGGTCACCGCCGTCTGTAGTCATAGTACACCTTGGGGGCAATGATTTGGTCACCACTGGTAGACGACTTCTCTTGGAGGCGATGCTTTCCACTGTAAGTTGGTTAGCGAGGAGAGTTCCAGGGTGCACAATTGGGTGGTCCCATATGATCCCACGAAAAGTGTGGCGGGGGGCTTTCTCTGTTTCTGCTTTAAATCACTCTGTGAGGAAAATTAATAACAAAGTAAGTAGGTTGTTCCGTTCCAATGCACTGCATTCTATCACGCATGGATGCATTAATGATGACAGTATGTACTTGGGGGACGGTGTTCATTTGTCTCGGATGGGGAATGAGTTACTCATAGGAGACTTCATAGCTTGGCTGAAGACGTTAAAACATGACCTTTAGGTAGGAGTATGGTGGGGGGGTCCGGATAGCCGGTCAACTATCTGGACCTGTGGCGGTAAGGTCATGATCGGTGAGCACTAATTGGAAGATCCTTATGAGTGGGCGTCACCCATTACGGATGGGGGCGCTCGGGGGAGGTGGCCATTGGCCCCTCAACGGGGAGGCGGTCCCTTCTAAGGATGGGTCGCCGAAAGGAAAGGGAAGGCGGTCAAGGCCCTTCATGGGTAGGAGGGGTTACAGCCCCCTCCTGGGGAATTTCCCGGGGCCAGGACGTCTGCGACGGCAGATGTGGTAAGTTGTGTGGGGTTTGGGGGGGGGGGTCTACGCTACCTTCTAGATACCTCACACGAGTCCTCGTACGACCTTTAAGTGGCGTCGAGTTTTTATTGGTGCCCCCGTCAAGTCAAGGGAAATTGGTAGTTGCACTTGAGGTATGCCTCCGTGCCGCCCCTCTCAAGTGAGGGGGATATGTCTGGGTTAGGGATCTTGACACCGGTTACGACCTTGCCGTTGGCCCTTAAACGTTAGGATGTACAATTTCAAAAGTTAAGTAAATGTTTGGTAGGATGTTAGTTCGGCTAGGAGAACCTTTGTATTAGAGGATATGTTAAGGTTAGCCAAACATCGCAATGTGGTAAGGAAATTGTACATAATATGAAACTGTTGATTTAATGTTTTAATTTTGTTTCATATTTTAATAAATACGGCCCGGGAGGGTCACTCCCTCCCGTCTCCAAAAACTTCAGAACTGTTTCCGGTTTCCCATCCTTGGGGATTGTGTTGAGAGGGGGTAGCGGGTATCTCAGCCATATGGAAAGGGGCGACCAATCGGTCCCCCCGAACGTATGGCTGAGTACCACGATCCCCCCGGGAAGCCATCTTGGGCGGGAGGCGAGTCTCGGCTGGTATGCCCGAAGCGGCGTAGCCGGGGCGCGCCTGTTCCCGCCCTAGAGTGGGTTGGCCTAGACACTGACGCAGATGGCCACGCCCTCGGGGCAGGCAGGGGAGGGTTTACGCCCGCCCTGAAGACGGATAAAAGGAGGAACAAGACCAGAAAGCATCCTCTTGTTCCTGTGCTCTGAAGCTGCACCTCCTCGCTGCACGTGAGCTCGAGACGGAACGAAGAGCCAATTTTTGACCCACCCACCAGCCCCTGAAGACAGCGAGTGGTTTTGAATAAAGTTTGATGGATAATTCTGATTTTCGTTTACAGGTTGTGGTATTATCGTGAAGATGTTGAGTAGGCAATAAAGAATGATCAACTTGTGTTATGTTTTCCAAATAAAGTAATTGTGCTTTAGTGTTCATCAGGAAGCATGCTTTGAATAAAGCTGTTGTTGATACTGTATGTTATATTTAGTGTTAATTATTTAGTTATCATTGTCGTATTTATCTTGGTCGGGCGGTAAGGTCATGATCGGTGAGCACTAATTGGAAGATCCTTATGAGTGGGCGTCACCCATTACGGATGGGGGCGCTCGGGGGAGGTGGCCATTGGCCCCTCAACGGGGAGGCGGTCCCTTCTAAGGATGGGTCGCCGAAAGGAAAGGGAAGGCGGTCAAGGCCCCTTCATGGGTAGGAGGGGTTACAGCCCCCTCCTGGGGAATTTCCCGGGGCCAGGACGTCTGCGACGGCAGATGTGGTAAGTTGTGTGGGGTTTGGGGGGGGGTCTACGCTACCTTCTAGATACCTCACACGAGTCCTCGTACGACCTTTAAGTGGCGTCGAGTTTTTATTGGTGCCCCCGTCAAGTCAAGGGAAATTGGTAGTTGCACTTGAGGTATGCCTCCGTGCCGCCCCTCTCAAGTGAGGGGGATATGTCTGGGTTAGGGATCTTGACACCGGTTACGACCTTGCCGTTGGCCCTTAAACGTTAGGATGTACAATTTCAAAAGTTAAGTAAATGTTTGGTAGGATGTTAGTTCGGCTAGGAGAACCTTTGTATTAGAGGATATGTTAAGGTTAGCCAAACATCGCAATGTGGTAAGGAAATTGTACATAATATGAAACTGTTGATTTAATGTTTTAATTTTGTTTCATATTTTAATAAATACGGCCCGGGAGGGTCACTCCCTCCCGTCTCCAAAAACTTCAGAACTGTTTCCGGTTTCCCATCCTTGGGGATTGTGTTGAGAGGGGGTGGCGGGTATCTCAGCCATAAATGAGGTTGTATGTTTTACATAGAAACATTTTCAGGGCTCTGCCGGAGCGCTTAAAATCAAGCAAGGCTCTTAGCTTGTCTCTCTCTGTTAACTTGTCGGCTCGACCACCTCTACTTACTATAAACCACATTGCATCGCTATCCGTCATGTGCAATAGGAGCATGTCTGGAGGATCAGCGTTTGTACTATGTGCTTGGTGCCCGCAGGTGTGCCTGGATGTCTGTATAATAAGTGTGCACAGGTATATATAAATGAACATAGGGGTTTCTCTGCATGGGCACTAGTATTAGGTTTACAGTTTCTTATAGACCCAGTATATATGGATCTAAGTGCATATACACATATGGAATCTATATACTGAGTTTGTACGCAAGTCCCACTCAGGTCTAAGATATCTGCCACCACTTTTATAATCCACCAGTTACCACTGTCAGGAATTATTTAAAACGCAAAGTGTATGCAAACTCTTCAACCATTTATTCTAATATTTATTCTAGCACATCTTTTGTGCAACCTTATTAATAATGGCAAATTGCATATTGTTTAGAGGTTTCTCCAGTTAGACATACACTTTTCCTTGTAACTTCTATTGGGTCTAATAATCTCTCCTTTTCCTTTTTCTGCCTCTTCTCATATTGATACTCAGAATTATATGCTCCTGGAATTTATCTAGGGTACAGCATTCATCCTATGACACGCTGTTTAAATTGAGTATTACGAGTTGGATTGTTAGAAGGAATTTTACTTCCATAGGCAAATGCCTATTTGCAACTATACCCCTCTTGCACGGGGACAATACTTGACGTTCCTAGAGGTAATCTGACACCCTCTGCTGCTTGTGCTATAAGTAACTGCCTAAGGTTGCCTTGCACCAGTTCAGTCCTGCTCAGACAGTCAGATAATGGGCTTCGATGCTGTCAGGTGATTTAATCTTTGAAGTACTGCCTGCTATAGACCTGGTTACTTCCTTCCATCTGGAACACTGTTGTCTCTTGGGTTGTTGTCAACATCAGGTTGTTTACTTTTTATTGGGTTTGGTGACTAGGGCAGAATATGCTATGGTAGCCATTTTAAAAGTGTTGTAAAACACTCCTAAGCAAGGCCAGGTTGAGCAGTAATGCTCAAGATGCCCCTGTGCCTGCGTGGATCAAGGAATGTAAAGTGTAGCCGGTTTTTAGGTTGAGCGTCAGCACGCATGCGCTATCTGTAAAACCTGTTGTATTAAAAAAAACACTTTATTTTCGCCTGCTACTTACCATTGGTTCCCTCCTCCGTCACTCTTCCCTCCTGCCTCCTACGTCGTTTACTCAGTGAAACATCACTTCCAGACAAGGCTAAGGAGCCTCAGCCAAGCATGTTCTCCTTACGTTTAGTTTCACAGAACTTTCCTTTAACGTTGCTTTAGGCCCATTGCTGCTTACGCCCTCCGACCACCCTCTGACAGAAATGCAGCATTTCCCAGCGTTTGCAATGTACACCACGATGCCGTACACCAGTTTGATTTAGTTTGCGCGTCCGGATTTTTTTCCTTTGATTTCTTTTTTACGTTGTTGCCTTCACCCTGTCGCAGTTTGTTCTCGTTTGCCCGAGTATAGTGTTTTTTTTGCTCTTCCGCCCGTCATAGTTTGTTTTGATTGTGCTGCCCCTCCTTGCACTCCCTAACTATTTTGGAATGGCAGTAATGTTGCATGTGCTCGCTTCTCTCAAGTGAGCTATGGATGTGCCACTGCCGCTCCTCTGCTGCAGTCTGCAGCTCTCACCAGGGAAGGGCCCACCAGATCACCACCTGTTCCTAATTGCAGACACCAGCTGCTTCGGTGCTAGGGCTTCCTCCTACTCTCATTGAGTTGCTACACCCTACGGTTTCACACCCTCTGCCAGGGCAACAACAGCAGCCTGGCACCAGCGCTGCTGTGTTCCCGGTCCCCCCACATTGGGTGAGTGCATTTAAGAATGCTCATCGAGAAGATCGTCAACAGACAGCTTGCCACCTTCCTCGAGACGAACGGATCCCTTGACCCGTCACAGTCCGGTTTCAGAGCCAACCACAGCACCGAGACCGCCCTCATCGCAGCCACCGACGACATCCGAGCCCTGCTCGACAACGGGGAAACAGCGGCACTCATCCTCCTGGACCTCTCCGCAGCTTTCGACACTGTCTGCCACCGCACCCTAATCCAGCGCCTCAGCAACATCGGCATCCAAGAGAAGGCACTGGAGTGGATCGTCTCGTTCCTCGCCGGAAGAACACAGAGAGCCCGCCTCCCCCGTTTCGATCCGAGGCCACCGAAGTCATCTGCGGCGTTCCGCAAGGCTCATCACTAAGCCCCACCCTCTTCAACATCTACATGCGACCTCTTGCCGCCATCGCACACCAACACAACCTCAACATCATCTTCTACGCCAACGACACCCAGCTGATCCTCTCCCTCACCAGAGACCCCGACACCGCCAGAACCAGCCTACACGAAGGGATGAAAGACGTCGCCGAGTGGATGAAGGACAGCCGCCTGAAACTGAACTCAGACAAGACGGAAGTCCTCATCCTGGGACCATCACCCTCCGCCTGGGACGACTCCTGGTGGCCCCCAGCCCTGGACACCACTCGCAAGCCAACAGACCACGCACGCAACCTGGGCTTCATCCTGGACTCCTCCCTCTCGATGACCAGACAAGTCAACGCCGTCTCCTCATCATGCTTTCACACCCTACGAATGCTTCGCAAGATCTTCCGATGGATCCCAACCGAAACCAGGAAGACGGTGACCCAGGCCCTCGTCACCAGCCGATTGGACTACGGAAACACCCTCTACGCCGGAACCACAGCCAAGCTACAGAAAAGACTCTAACGCATCCAGAACGCCTCCGCCCGATTCATCCTGGACATCCCCCGACGCAGCCACATCTCCGGCCACCTGAGGAACCTGCACTGGCTCCCCGTCAACAAGAGGATCACGTTCAGGCTCCTCACCCAGGCACACAAGTCTCTCCACGACCTGGGCCCCAAGTACTTCAACGACTGCCTGACCTTCTACACGCCCACCCGCCAGCTACGGTCCACTAGCCTCGCCCTCGCCGCCGTACCACACATCCGAAGAGCAACCACCGGAGGCAGATCCTTCTGCTACCTAGCGGCCAAGACATGGAACTCCCTCCCCATCCACCTTCGGCTGACCCAGGACCATCTCGCCTTCAGGAGACAACTCAAGACCTGGCTGTTCGAGCAGTAGCAGACCCCCTCCCCCTAGCGCCTTGAGACCCTTCCGGGTGAGTAGTGCGCTATACAAGTGTTATGATTGATTGATTGATTGATTGCTTTCACCTTCCACATTTCCAACCGTTGCACTTTGTTTTCATTAGGCCAGATACAGTTTGTTTTAATTTGCCCGTCCCGCTGCTTTTCATTAGATTTTTTTTTTACTTGCCTTCCGCCTGGTGTTGTAGTTTGTTTCACTGCGCCACCCCTCCTTGCAGTCCCTTTAACCATTTTGGAATGGCAGTAATGTTGTTACTGCACCCCACTTGCACATTATGGTCAAGCCTAGCTTGTTGGCAGACTTTATTTTGCCAATGAAGCTCGCTTTCTGTTTCTGCCTGACTAACGCTGCCAAATAAGCTGCAGCAGCTGTGCCAGCGGCTGCCCCTTACCATCACACCTTCTCCTCAGCACATCTGTAAGTATTTGCAGTCCTGTGTGTTCTCACTGTCGAATGCTGCTTGTTCACGCTCAATCGCTGCGAAATAACACGGCTTGCTTGAACACGGTGCCTGTGAGGCTGTGAATGATTTAGGATCGATTTACAAAAGGGGGTGGTGATGAACAGAGTGTCTGAATTGAGCAGACCACTCTTACCCAGTCCAAAGATCAGGGCTTGATCCATCACCGTTATTTATCTCACTGCCCCATCCCAGCTCAGAACCTGGCTATATGCAAATCAGTCTGTCCCTGGCCCAGTGCATCATGGGAACAGGGCAGACTAAACTACCAAGCCAATTCTTTACCAGAAAGGAGCCAAGCTACCGGGGACCGGTTTCTGGCATTTCAGCCTCTTCGGCCCGGCTTGCTTGAATCCTGATGGAGCAGTGAGAAAGGGACTCATGTCTGAGTATACCCTGCCACACCTATAGTGGCCAAAATCGATTTACAAAAGGGGGTGGTGATGAACAGAGTGTCTGAATTGAGCAGACCACTCTTACCCAGTCCAAAGATCAGGGCTTGATCCATCACCGTTATTTATCTCACTGCCCCATCCCAGCTCAGAACCTGGCTATATGCAAATCAGTCTGTCCCTGGCCCAGTGCATCATGGGAACAGGGCAGACTAAACTACCAAGCCAATTCTTTACCAGAAAGGAGCCAAGCTACCGGGGACCGGTTTCTGGCATTTCAGCCTCTTCGGCCCGGCTTGCTTGAATCCTGATGGAGCAGTGAGAAAGGGACTCATGTCTGAGTATACCCTGCCACACCTATAGTGGCCAAAATCGATTTACAAAAGGGGGTGGTGATGAACAGAGTGTCTGAATTGAGCAGACCACTCTTACCCAGTCCAAAGATCAGGGCTTGATCCATCACCGTTATTTATCTCACTGCCCCATCCCAGCTCAGAACCTGGCTATATGCAAATCAGTCTGTCCCTGGCCCAGTGCATCATGGGAACAGGGCAGACTAAACTACCAAGCCAATTCTTTACCAGAAAGGAGCCTGGGTGAGAGCTTTCTGTTTAATTCAGAGACTCTGTCCCTCACCACCCCTTTTTGTAAATATTTTTGTCCACCCTAAGCGTGGAAGGGTATTCTCAGATGTGAGACCCTTGCTCATTGCACCATCAGGATTCAAGCAAACCGGGCCGAAGACGGCTGTAATGCCAGAAACCGGTCCCCGGGAGCTTGTTTCCTTCCCAGTGTAAGAATTGGCTTCTGTAGTTTGGTTTGTCCTGTTCCCATCATGCACTGGGACAGGAACAGACTAATTTGCATACAGTCAGGTTCTGAAACTGGGATGGTGCAGTGAGCTAAAAAACGGTGTTGGATCTAGCCCTGATCTTTTGACTGGGTGAGAGCTTTCTGTTTAATTCAGAGACTCTGTCCCTCACCACCCCTTTTTGTAAATATTTTTGTCCACCCTAAGCGTGGAAGGGTATTCTCAGATGTGAGACCCTTGCTCATTGCACCATCAGGATTCAAGCAAACCGGGCCGAAGACGGCTGTAATGCCAGAAACCGGTCCCCGGGAGCTTGTTTCCTTCCCAGTGTAAGAATTGGCTTCTGTAGTTTGGTTTGTCCTGTTCCCATCATGCACTGGGACAGGAACAGACTAATTTGCATACAGTCAGGTTCTGAAACTGGGATGGTGCAGTGAGCTAAAAAACGGTGTTGGATCTAGCCCTGATCTTTTGACTGGGTGAGAGCTTTCTGTTTAATTCAGAGACTCTGTCCCTCACCACCCCTTTTTGTAAATATTTTTGTCCACCCTAAGCGTGGAAGGGTATTCTCAGATGTGAGACCCTTGCTCATTGCACCATCAGGATTCAAGCAAACCGGGCCGAAGACGGCTGTAATGCCAGAAACCGGTCCCCGGGAGCTTGTTTCCTTCCCAGTGTAAGAATTGGCTTCTGTAGTTTGGTTTGTCCTGTTCCCATCATGCACTGGGACAGGAACAGACTAATTTGCATACAGTCAGGTTCTGAAACTGGGATGGTGCAGTGAGCTAAAAAACGGTGTTGGATCTAGCCCTGATCTTTTGACTGGGTGAGAGCTTTCTGTTTAATTCAGAGACTCTGTCCCTCACCACCCCTTTTTGTAAATATGTGAATGATTTAGGAGCATAACTCCTTTTACAACTGCCACCTTGCTTGCCACTGGTAAGTTTTATTGAAGTAAAATGTATGTAGCACTTTCTGATCTTGATGTGGCGCTGAAGCGCTTTGCTGGTGCGTCACATTGTTACTCGCTTGCAGATTCTTTCATTCAAAATGTTACAGGTTGGAATTATGGGGCACAATAATTTCGATTGCCAGCAATCGTGGATACAATATCAAGCAAATATATACTATATAACATGGCAAAAGAGCTGCTTACATCTGGAAATCAGAACGTATTGTAAATATGTTTTTCACTTATACACCACGTTGTGGGTTCTTAAAATAGAAATATGATCTTATTATGTAAAGTCTACGGTGGTTGTATGATGTTACTACGCATTCCGTTGCGACGCCAGCCTTTTCCACGCATGCGTTACAACACGAATGCCACTACTACAAATATGCTTTACAACGAAAATGCCTTTACCACGCATAGTTATACAACGATTTTCGTTGTATAACTATGCATGATAATGGCATTTTCATTGTAAATGCTTTTTTCGATCCCTGCCCCAATTCCTCATATGTTCCCTAAAATCATTTAAAGTTAATATAATTAAGAAATAATAATCACAGTTTTTCATAGACGAACTTCTCCTTTTTCAATGTTATGTGGTCCCTTTTCTATTTTTTTGTAAAGGCAGTACCTAGACGCACGTACATTATTATGTCGTTAGGGAGGCTGGCTTATTTCATGAAGGACAAAAGGCACAAATCATCGTGGTTATGGTAAGAGTTCTTTCTTTTTTTAAACTCACTCTTTTTTTGGGGGAGGGACCCCCCCAACACCCTTTTTTAATTCTACCTTTACCACACATTCCTTCACTACGTATTTCGTAGTACAGAAATGCGTGATAAAGGCTTTACGTGGTAACCACGCATGCGTTGTAAAGCATGCATGGTTAAGTACAGCATGGAAACGGCCGCGTTGTAGTGGCTGTTTCCCGTCTACGGTAATGTTTATGCTTTGTACATTTGCTATTTCCTCGCTGTAATATGTCTGTCAATCAAAATATGTCCATCTCTTATACAGACACATTGTCGTTTACAACACCAATAGCTCTAACTCTCACAAATGAGAGACCTATTGCATTGCAAATGCTTGTTTTCTATGTTCCTTGGGTTTCAGTCAAAAATTGGAGGCCTGTGTAAAAATCGTATGTGCTTTCCTCTTAACTGTCACTGGTTCTCCGGTTAACTGTTACCAAACAGACCGTGTGAGCCGCTGCCCTGCAAATTATAACTGACAGAACTTATTTAAATGCTTCCAGTGTCAGTATAAGCATAAAACTTTGGAGAATTTAATGCATACAATACAAAGCATAACGAGTAATGAGCTTGAGTCCACGTTTTCATGAATGGGGGATATGGCTACAAAGAACTTCTAAACTTGCTGCGCTCTCTTGAAAATCACATTCAGTTAAAATAACAAAGAGACTTCCACACTCACTCAGTGGTCCAACGGCTTATGCCACACATACACAGTCGTGCCATCAATCGTTGAAGACATTATCGAAAGTTCTGATTGTTTTCACTTTGGTTATCACTGCAAGGATGAACATCTTTCTCTGGGACCTCATAGTGTCGGATGAATACCTCAGACCGCCTAGGGTCCCCGGCCTATTTTTGTTGGTCTAATTCTCCCAACCCAAGTTACTATTATTATCCTCTTTGCCAAGCGGTTTTAGTTTCCCTATATTCCTTCATGAGGCGGTCTGAACTAGAATAGGGACTAAAAATCAGAGAGGGAACAATAGAGAGCACCGAGAGGTAAAGCCACAAATTGACCACTTAGGGCAGGCTGGCTGCTGGCCACCCAGCTTGCAGGATCTGTGCAGAACCGCATGAACCACCCAAATGGAGGTCATAGAATTGGTTTGCAGGCAACACACAGAACTTAGAAACATGGGCTAAACTGTTAGGATAAAGACACACACAGGTAGAAAACATAGAGATATCAGAATGTTATAGAGGAAGGCACCCAAACCCCAGAATGGAACAGGGAATGGCTGTGGATAGGAACCACAGCAAAAAACAGGTAAAAAACACAACAGCATGCTCCAGGTTCCAGCAGAGTGATTTAGGTTTTGGTGGCAAGGACTCATTTGGGCCAAAGACCGCGCTGCTTGTGGCAAGATAGTGGATTCTCCACAAGAGTGGATAGAGAAAGTTCCCTTAAAACGAAAAAATATATATCATTAAATACATCTCTTGCTAGTTATTCATTTCTATAAGTAAAGATCCCTCAAAACAAAAAAAATATATCATTAAATACATCTCTTGATAGATGTTAATTTCTATAAGTAAATCTTGACTATATTAAATACATAGAAATTCCAAGAAGGATTGAATGCAAAAGATACTTAGCAATACAGTGATCTACTGTAGATGCAAAAAAATATCTGCAGAATGTATCCAAGACGTGCAAGTTCTCCTGCTGCACAATTCATGCTTACAGGCTCTGACATCCATTGACCAGCCCCGCGTTTACGCCCCAGGAAACAGACATGGCAGCCAGCGTGAATTTATTTTTATCCTTTCCCTTCTATGTAGGACTTCCAAGTGCAGACACAGCTACTTTATTTAATGAGATCAATTTGGTGTGTATCCCATGCACGCTCGGTGGTGGCAGCCGGCACCCCCTCGGCTCGCTACCTGTGAGGACCATGAAGAGCCCACCTGATTGCTCTTCAGGTCTGCACTCGGCTTGGATTCAAATTCTGTCATTTCAATAGTCCTGATGAAATGACAGGGCTACTGCTGTGTGGAAAATCTCAGACACATTTCCTGCCATGATAGTTTACTGCTGTCACCGCAAGTTTTTTCCTCCGCTTATCAGCTACTATTTATACACTTAGAATTTGTGGCCAGCTAGGGAAGGGGGCTGTGGTGCTCACAAGCATAAAAACAGTATAATGATGTTTTTTTTTCCCCTATTCGGAACAAATTTGTTACACCGAATGACAGACGAGTCATTTTGCTGGTGTCAGATGTTTGAAGGTAATGGGACGAAGCCATGGTGGAGGGCCGGTAATTCATGCACTGGTGTAATGGAGCAAATGAAATGCAAAGCTATTGTACAGGTCCAATTTCAGCACCAAACGCTGGCCTGTCAATCAACAAAATGGGCCCTGAATGAAAATGAAGCTATCTTTCAGGGAAAGCTTTTTAATACACATCACGTTCTTTGAATCCTTGGTGAACCTGGGAATGCGGTTACGTGTGGACCGCGGAGCGCGCTGCGCATTGCTTTACGGATTATGGAAATGTCTCTGCTTCATCTTTTCTCTCTATATTTTTTTGATGAACTTGTTGCCATACTCACCTGTTTAGCATTTCTTATGTCCTCACATAGCCAGGAGGCCCTGGCTGTGGTAGATTTGGACCATGAGTGGTGTCAAGGGAAGGTTTTAGACAAGCGGTCTATTGACTTGTGGCTGCAGCTGCCTTTTGTTGCTCTTATTAATAGCTCCTGAACGACAGCAGTAAAAAAAAAAAGAGCTCCAGGTGTCTTTCAGCTTCAGGTGATTTTACGTTTTACGTCTACCTTTTAGATCAACCAGCAAGACAGTTCCAAGACTTTTTTCTGCACGTGTTTTGGTGTAAAAATAAGCCTACTTATTTTAATTTTTCTTGTTCACAGATGTGATGTTAGAGTTTAATACTTAAACATTGAAAAACTCAACTATATATAAAGCAGAGCAATAAACTATCATTTGTGAGCCTATTGTCTTATTTTTAGGCATTTGTTTCCAGACATCCAGCTTTAAGGATGGTCTATGCAGAGCAGCTTCTTTGTGTTGTTTTCAAAGAGAAAAGGCATGTTTTGCTAGTTCACGAGCGAAAAAGAGCAGACAATTTGTGAGGAGCTCTTGACTTGCTCACAGGAAAGCTGGTGCAAATGAAGGCTGAAGATGGCAGAGTTAATTAAAGAAAAGGGCAATCGTTTGTCAAAGAATCGTTAGTTTATTTCGACTTTGCCAGTCATGAGAACACACACATTAAATTCAAAGCAGTTCATTAATAAAGTCTTCATTTTAAATGACAAAAAATCAGGTGGGCTGTTCAAAGCACAGCTTAAGTCCAAGGTTTGATCCTTTCGTATCCTCATAAAGGGCCAGTATTAGAAATGAACTAATAAAACTGCACAGCACAAACATTAAAAAACAGCATACATTTCTCCAACGACTGCCTTACAAACAATGCCACTTTTAAACATTGCTTGATGGCAAAGCAAATCGGTAATGTATTCAGTATTGTATAGAAAATTATTTAAATTAATGGTTACTAGTTAATTAAGATTAATTTCACCGACCAGTCTGTTGTACTAATGTATGCTACATTGTTAAAATACTTCTATATATATTAAGCATCTCTCTTCAAAAAGGAAGAAAATCTATAGCAATAAGTTACACTGAATAAGACGAGTGTGTTGCAAGAAATGTTGTGCAAGTGGTCGCACTGCCCTTGTGGTCACTCCATCTTCTCCCTGTCATGTGAGCTACTAATGGAAAGGGGCGACCGAATCGGTCCCCCCGAACTTATGGCCGAGTGCCTCGATCCCCCCGGGAAGCCATTTTGGGCGGGAGGCGCGTCTCAGCTGGTATGCCCGAAGCGGCGTAGCTGGGGCGCGCTCGTTCCCGCCCTAGAGTGGGCTGGCCTAGACACCGACACAGCCAGCCACGCCCTCAGGGGCAGGCAGGGGCGGGTATACGCCCGCCCTGAAGACGGATAAAAAGGGACGCAAGACCAGAAGACATCCTCTTGTTCTTGTGCTCTGAAGCTGCACCTCCTCGCTGCACGTGAGCTCGGGACAGAACGAAGAGCCAATTTTGAGCGTTTTAATCTCTCTCTTTGTCTTTTAGATACTTCGTCGAAAGGATGCCCAAGAAAGGAGCAAAGAGAATGTCGACTGACCAGTTGGTTCGGGCACTCATGAAGGACATGTCCGAAATTAAGAAGCGGTTGGCGGAGCGAGACGACGAGGAGGGATCGGGGCGTCCACCGGCCGGAGGGAAGCCAAAGAGGCCAAGAAGGGGGCCGGTCGGGGGAGACGTCCCGGTTCCCTGTTCTCCTCTCGAGGCGCCAGCCCCGGTACCGGCCCCGGTACCGGATGAGGGGAATCCGATTCCCGTGATAGTCACCCCGACGTCTGCCGGAGATATGCCTCCCGAGTTGGCGGCACAGTTAGCAGCATGGTTGGGGGACAGTAATGGGGGCGCCATGGCTACCGAAGCGCAAGCTCTCATAAAGCAGTTGCGCGAGAAACGTGATACAGCCAAGGTGCCCGCGCCGGATGCGGCGATAGACAAGCCACGAGGGACGGAAGCAGCGTCCGGTGCAGGTAAGCGGCCATTGCCGATTGCAAGGGATGAGTCAACACCCTCTCGTAGAGAAAGATTGGGGCAACATGTTCCTTTGCCAATAAAGGAAAAGATTTGGGCGGGGAATACGTTAACATTTTCTCCCTGCTCGTTGATCACTATGAGGTCGAAACTGTTAAAGGTCAAAAGGATCTGATGCATCCGAGTGTTTGGCGCGCAAAAATGGCCGCCTTTAAAGTGAATGAAAATATTGGTAACTGGGGTAATGCTTGGGGAATTTTCACGGCAATTTTGGGGGAACGTAGGCCTGATTTGCTCCCTGAATTTCCAGTATATCAGTCACGAATTATGGGGTACTCGACATCACACCAAGGTAACCAATGGTTCTGTTATGACAACCTTTTCAGGAAAGCGATGGAGCATAACAAAAGTTTAACCTGGGACTGTTACGATTCTTTAACATGGAATAAGATGAAAGAGTCGGGAATGTTGAAAGTGCCATTGGTAGGGAGTGCTGTTAGTGAGTCCTCCCGCCAAAATGGGGGGACGCCCTTTCGGTCGGGTACGGGTACAGACGATTACCCGAGACCCGCCGGCAATACAGGGAAGAGGGGGTTCTGTTTCAATTTCAACAGAAGCAAATGTACTAGGCCCCCGGGATCTTGTAAGTTCAAACACGAATGTAGTGGTTGTGGGGCACCCCATCCTGAGTCCTCGTGCAGAGCCAAATCGGGTGAAAATGGGGGTAGAGGAGGCGCTAAACAGGTCTAATATAGTCCGAGGGGCGCCTTTACCAACCCCGATTGATACCCTGGCGATGATTCCCTGGCTCAGCGAATACCCAGATCGTACTTCTGCTGGGGTGCTACGAAACGGTTTTTCATATGGTTTCCGCATCCCGGTGGGTAGCTTTCAGGGTGTCGGGACGTGCAAAAATCAACTTTCCGTCTTGCAGCATACTACTGTAGTACAGGATAAGATCCGGAAAGAGGTTACCCGAGGTCGGGTTGCCGGCCCGTTTCCTGCCCCCCCGGTACCGAACTTTGTTTGTTCTCCTTTAGGGGTGGTCCCCAAGAAGGACCCGGGTGAGTTTCGATTGATTCACAATTTATCAGCTCCTCATGGCCTTTCTGTAAACGATGCAATTAATCCAGAAATGTGTTCGGTGCGGTACGCATCATTCGATGAGGCCGTAGCCATTTTGAATCGCCTGGGGCCCGGGACGCTGATGGCGAAATCGGATATCGAGTCAGCGTTCCGTTTGCTCCCGGTATACCCGGATGACCAACGTTTGTTGGGATTCATGTTTCAAGGTTTGTATTACATGGACAGGTGTATGCCAATGGGGTGCTCGATCTCTTGTTCTTATTTCGAGAAATTCAGTAGTTTTCTGCAATGGGTTTACACGAAGAAAACAGGTTTTCGGAATGTGATGCATTACCTCGATGACTTTCTGTTCCTTGGGGCCGCTGGGGATGATGAATGTGCCCGGGCCTTGACTGAATTTTGTGTTTTAATGAATCAATTTGGCGTGCCGTTGGCACCAGGTAAAACTGTGGGTCCCACGACTTGCCTCGAGTTCCTCGGGATCGAGTTGGACTCTAGTGAGGGTTGTTTTCGTTTACCAGCTTCCAAAGTATCGAAATTCAAGACAGCCCTGCAAATGTGTGTCACTGCATCTAAAGTTACGCTGCATCAATTGCAGCAATTGGTGGGGAAGTTGAATTTTGCCTTAAGGGTAATCCCGATGGCCCGCCCCTTCTCCCGTTCGATTGCACAGGCGATGGTCGGCCTAAAGGAGGGTCACCATCGCACGAGGTTATCGGCCGAGGTCCGCCAAGACATGCGTATTTGGTTGGCATTTTTGGCGGATTTCAATGGTCGAGTCGTCTGGAACAAACCGCCCTTGTCCTCTGAAGAGCTGGGTCTATGGACGGATTCAGCGGGAAGCATGGGTTTCGGCGCCATCTTCGGCACAAAATGGTCGGCACAAAAGTGGCCAACATGGTGGCACGATGAGGGGCTGACTAGTAATATTGCTTTCCTTGAGCTGTTTCCTATTTTGGTGGCCCTCAGATCCTGGCCCGATGGTTTCAAAAATCATTCTGTCATATTTTGGTCTGACAATATGACCGTTGTAGAATGCATTAATAGTCAGGCAGCACGTTGTAAGATGATTTTGAGGCTGCTTAAAGAAATTGTTTTACTGTGTATGCAACTGAACGTGGTATTCAGAGCAAAACATGTCCCGGGAGTGATGAATCAGGCTGCTGATGCACTGTCTCGTTTTCAAATGCAGGCTTTCTCGGGTTTCCTTCCCTCAGCGGACCCCGAGCCAGCACCCTTTCCCGAAGCTCTCTGGTCTCTCGGTGCCCCGAACTTCGTTACCTCGTGGGAGAGAGTCTAGCACCAAGGACGAGGAAGGCATACGAAGGGGCGTTTCGGGCTTATTTGGCCTTTTTGGGGACTGAGAGAGGGGGACTTTGGGGGCATGAGGATTGGGTAGTACATTTTCTGATGTCCTTGCGTAAGGCTGGGAAGTCGGTGGCTACAGCCCAGAGGCATCGTGCTGCCATCTCCTTTGTTGCCAGGGCTCATAATATCCAGGACCCGACAGCGTCTTTTGCTGTACAGAAAGCGCTGCGTGGGTGGCAACGCCTTGAGGGTCGCAGAGTAGATGAGAGGCGCCCGATAGGTCTGGATAGGTTGTCCCAATTGCTGGCCACACTCCCCGACATATGCTCGTCCCAGTTCGAGGCCTGTTTGTTCCGAGCCGCTTTTACGCTTGCATTTCATGGGGCTATGAGGATAAGTGAGCTGGTGGCAAGGAGCAAGCGGGATGTGGCGGGGGGTTTGTGCCGGGAACACGTTCAGATCAGGGGTGAGACTATGACGGTATCCTTTGTCAAGTCAAAAACCGATCAAAGTGGGGTGGGAGACTGCATAGTCATTCGCAGGATTCCAGGGTCCTCCATGTGTCCGGTGAGGTGTTTAGAGGATTACCTAGCACAAAGGGTGGCATCATGGGGGGGGACTATGTTGAGACACGCGGACGCCACCCCACTGACAAAGTTTCAGTTTCAGCGGGTGCTCGCGATGTCAATTACCGCAGCAGGCTTGGACCCGGGTGAGTTTGGGACCCATTCCTTTCGGATAGGGGCTGCCACTGAAGCTGCAGCCAGGGGTCTTAATGTGGAACAAGTAAAACGAGTGGGGCGTTGGTCCTCCAATTGTTATAAGAGGTATGTGCGGTTGCACATGTTGTGAAGCTGTAACAATGTACTCACGCTTCTTGTCTTTTGTTTGGTTTTCAGTTACGCAAGCCTTCGAGGCGGGGCGGACTATGCAGTCGACCCAACACCGGGCCAGCGGTCAGACATCACCGGCTGTGAGAAAGGAGGTGTGGGTCGTGGGCCACTCATACGTGAGGCGTGCCGCAGACGTATTCAAAGCAGGTGACATGATTCACGTAGCTGGGGAATACGGGTACAGGATGTCCTTCTACGGAAGGGGCGGTCTCTGTATTGACCAGTTTCAAGCTTACTTTGAGGGTTTGTTAGGGCGGATGAGGTCACCGCCGTCTATAGTCATAGTACATTTAGGGGGCAATGATTTGGTCACCACCGGTAGACGACTTCTCCTGGAGGCAATGCTTTCCACCGTAAGTTGGTTGGCGAGGAAAGTTCCGGGGTGTATAATTGCGTGGTCTCATATGATCCCACGAAAAGTGTGGCGGGGGGCTATTTCGATCCCTGCTTTGAACCATTCTGTTAGGAAACTTAATAACAAAATGAGTAGGTTGTTCCGTTCCAGGACATTGCATTCTATCTCGCACGGTTGTATTAATGATGACAGTATGTATATGGGGGATGGTGTGCATTTGTCTCGGGTGGGAAATGAGTTACTCATAGGAGACTTCTTAGCATGGTTAAAAACGTTGGAACATGACCTTTAGCTAGGAGTTTTGGTGGGGGGCCCGGATAGCCGGTCAACTATCCGGGCCTGTGGCGGTAAGGTCATGATCGGTGAGCACTAATTAGTAGATCCCTATGAGTGGGCGTCACCCAACACGGATGGGAGCGCTCGGGAGAGGTGGCCATTGGCCCCTCAATGGGGAGGCGGTCCCTTCTAAGGATGGGTCGCCGGAAGTAAAGGAAAGGCGGTCAAGGCCCCTTCCTTTGTAGGAGGGGTTACAGCCCCCTCCTGGGGAATTTCCCGGGGCCAGTGACATCTGCGACGGCAGATGCGGTAAGTTGTGTGGGGTTGGGATAAGGGCCACGATACCTTCTAGATACCTCACACGAGTATTCGAACGACCTTTAACTGGCGTCGAGTTTTAGGTGCCCCCGTCAAGTCAAGGGAAATTGGTAGTAGTTGCACTTGAGGTACGCCTCCGTGCTGTCGCCCATCCCAAGTGGGAGGGGTAAGTCCGGTTAGGGATCTTGACACCGGTTATGACCTTGCCGTTGGCCCTTAAACGTTAGGTTGTACAATTTCAATATGTCAAGAAATGTTTTGTAGGTTGATAGTTCGGCTAGGAGAACCTCTGTATTAGAGAATCTGTTAAGGTTAGCCAAACATCGCAATATGGTAATGAAATTGTACATAACATGAAACGTTTAATGTTTTAATTTTGTTTTAATAAATACGGCCGGGATGGTCACTCCATCCCACTTCCAAAAAACTTCAACAACTGTTTCCGGTTTCACTCCTTTTGGGGATTGTGTTGAGAGGGGGTGGCGGGTATCTCGGCTATATGGAAAGGGGCGACCGAATCGGTCCCCCCGAACTTATGGCCGAGTGCCTCGATCCCCCCGGGAAGCCATTTTGGGCGGGAGGCGCGTCTCAGCTGGTATGCCCGAAGCGGCGTAGCTGGGGCGCGCTCGTTCCCGCCCTAGAGTGGGCTGGCCTAGACACCGACACAGCCAGCCACGCCCTCAGGGGCAGGCAGGGGCGGGTATACGCCCGCCCTGAAGACGGATAAAAAGGGACGCAAGACCAGAAGACATCCTCTTGTTCTTGTGCTCTGAAGCTGCACCTCCTCGCTGCACGTGAGCTCGGGACAGAACGAAGAGCCAATTTTGACCCACCCACCAGCCCCTGAAGACAGCCAGTTGTGTATAATAAAGTTGATTAATTTTGTTTTGTTTTCGTTTCCAGGTTGTAGTGCCATGTTGATTTTGAGTTAATAAAGAATGTTCGTTTTGAGTATGTTTGCCATTAAAGATATTCAGTTAGTGTCGAATTTTGATCTATGCTCTTTCGGTCATAGTGGCCAATGTATTCTTAGGTTAATTTGCACTGTCGTATTTATTTTGGTAGGCGGTAAGGTCATGATCGGTGAGCACTAATTAGTAGATCCCTATGAGTGGGCGTCACCCAACACGGATGGGAGCGCTCGGGAGAGGTGGCCATTGGCCCCTCAATGGGGAGGCGGTCCCTTCTAAGGATGGGTCGCCGGAAGTAAAGGAAAGGCGGTCAAGGCCCCTTCCTTTGTAGGAGGGGTTACAGCCCCCTCCTGGGGAATTTCCCGGGGCCAGTGACATCTGCGACGGCAGATGCGGTAAGTTGTGTGGGGTTGGGATAAGGGCCACGATACCTTCTAGATACCTCACACGAGTATTCGAACGACCTTTAACTGGCGTCGAGTTTTAGGTGCCCCCGTCAAGTCAAGGGAAATTGGTAGTAGTTGCACTTGAGGTACGCCTCCGTGCTGTCGCCCATCCCAAGTGGGAGGGGTAAGTCCGGTTAGGGATCTTGACACCGGTTATGACCTTGCCGTTGGCCCTTAAACGTTAGGTTGTACAATTTCAATATGTCAAGAAATGTTTTGTAGGTTGATAGTTCGGCTAGGAGAACCTCTGTATTAGAGAATCTGTTAAGGTTAGCCAAACATCGCAATATGGTAATGAAATTGTACATAACATGAAACGTTTAATGTTTTAATTTTGTTTTAATAAATACGGCCGGGATGGTCACTCCATCCCACTTCCAAAAAACTTCAACAACTGTTTCCGGTTTCACTCCTTTTGGGGATTGTGTTGAGAGGGGGTGGCGGGTATCTCGGCTATATAGAAAGCACAATTATCACAGCGACCTCATCTAATTTCCTTTTCCGATTCCTACCATACCACAATAATTCCTTTCCAGTTAGACTTGGAGTTATCTTTATTTAAGAATGTTGTGCCTTATGTACAAAAGGTGTGTTTGGTTGCAAGCCTGCTAATCTCAGAATCACAGTATGGATTTCCTCTGCCAGGGACGACTTTTTGCCCTCCCCATTCACCGATGCATGGCTATCTGTAGCTTTGGCGGGGCTTTGCGGGCACATTGGGGGCAAAAACGTTGTCTTTTGCATCTTGTCCATCCCTCAGCTGTTTCCTCTTTACTCCATTACACTTTGTCTTTCCCTCTGTATCTTAAGTTTGGTCGGGGGATTGGATTCCTACCGGCTGACTGACAAGTTCTATGTGAAGAAGAGAGAAGAGGCAGCAGCAGTCTGTTTTTTGTTTTTAATGCCTGTTTTACGGAAATCCAAATTGAGAACCTAAAGGGAAGGCCTGGTGTTTTTACAGAACCTTCCCACTATAGAAACATGATATACGGTGATAAATTCTATTAGAAGGGCATTAGTTATTAGAAAAAGATATGAGGTCATCATTTTGTGATTGCGGCATTGACCCTGCTCTACACTAGCTGTTGCATAGATATGTTATGATTATAGCTTCTTTTAATGAATAATCTATTACTAATTGAATGATTGCATGGATTTGGTTACTATGCAGTTTTTTACATCACCTTAGTTGTACACTGATCGATGTAATGATATTTTAACAGTTGAATGTTTTAGCTGAAAAAGCTTTAGTCATTCACTTTATGCATTATATGTGCCTTTTTTATTGTCTTTTATGGCTGCCGCTAAATAAAGATTTGATTCAGTCAGTCAGAATCACAGCGTTTGTGATTTAAATATAATCTGGAAGTATGTACAAAACCCTTTTTACTATTGAGAAAAGTCTTAACAACTGGTTAAAGGGATGTTGTGACCCATTACGAATACATGGCTCCCTCCTATTTTGGAATTGCAGCACATTATTTCATTGTTTTGAGACCACCACTGCGGTCACAATCTCAAAGCCGGGGGTTAAATATTTGCAAAGGGAAAGCTGTCTCTGGGGACAGGTACAACTTTGGAAATTTATAACAACAAAGGGTGTCCAGGAGTCGCCATTCAATGTTTTTACTCGAGACCTTTCAACCAGTGACTATATAAGTTAGACTGTGTGTGCTCAGATGTGAAGAGACAATCAACTACTCATATATACGACATGCAACATGGGTAGGAATTTTTCCCATCAGTTGCCGTTCTGTACCACCATTATCACATCATATGGGTTCTCCTTACCCGGGAGTTAGTACACAAGATCAATCACACTCTAACAGGTGTGAGGACTAGGTAAATAGGGAGACCGATGTCAATTGTGTATGTGATGGTATCAAATATGGTGTTTGAACAAATAGTTGTACACCTGAGGAGAAGCAGTGCAGTGAGTGTAAAGTGAGAAGTGAATAAAATTGGGTGAGACTGAGTAGAAAAGTGATTTATTAGTTTCTCTCAGACCCCAAGGTTAAAAACAAGTGAAAAGTAGATTTGACAGAATATCTACCGGCAAGTGGTCAACATGTTTCTGCATACCAACGGAAGATTTTCCTATGCATTCGTCAGGACCTAGATGGTGCTACTGCTTGCATTTAAATAAGTGAAGATAAAAGGGAAAAATTTCACCTGAAAAGCAGGTGTAGAATCTCCACCACAGTCTACAAAAGTCACATAGGAGACAAAGAAAAGAGAAAAACATTACACATATTAGAGAATGCACTAAGTACATCGTGCTATTCTAGTGGTCACGTATTAACATCTAAACAGACGTGATAACACTCACCCAAAACTTGTGGGGATGGCGCCTCACCTCACCTGGCAGCAGCTCAGGTAGAATAGGAGCACCGCTCTGTTTTGCAAAATATAATCACAGGGACACTCAACCGATTCCGTTAAAACAAGGCAAAAGAACAATCATGTGTATCTCTGTTAGCGTGAGAGACAACCTTTATGCGTTAAAAGTATCACTGGTGCCGTACCGGAAAAGTTTTATGAGTACGGGCTTCTAACACTATAAGGCTACGGACTCGTAGCGGACAGGGCTACCTATCTAGATTACGTAACCGCACTCTTACCTCTCCGTCGGTGTCTCCAAGCGTCCCTCTGGGCTGTTCTGGGGAGGCACTGTATCGAAAGGCCACGGTCCTAGTGAGTTCAAGTGGACAATACTCGAACAGCCGACGATACCTGATCATTGCCCTGATGTCGGAAAGTTTTTGTTCAAAATAGAGCAGAAATGGGTCTATAAACTAAACAGTGACAAGGATGGCCTGAATGAACCAATACCGTGGATGTCATTATAAGATCATTGAGCCATTTTCCATCTTTTCCATGTTTTCCTTGTCATCTGAAAAACTACGACTCCCAACATGCACCACACTGGCTTCAGTCATATACCCGCCCTTTTCTCTTGTTCGGTGCCTCCCCAGAACAGCCCAGAGGGACGCTTGGAGACACCGACGGAGAGGTAAGAGTGCGGTTACGTAATCTAGATAGGTAGCCCTGTCCGCTACGAGTCCGTAGCCTTATAGTGTTAGAAGCCCGTACTCATAAAACTTTTCCGGTACGGCACCAGTGATACTTTTAACGCATAAAGGTTGTCTCTCACGCTAACAGAGATACACATGATTGTTCTTTTGCCTTGTTTTAACGGAATCGGTTGAGTGTCCCTGTGATTATATTTTGCAAAACAGAGCGGTGCTCCTATTCTACCTGAGCTGCTGCCAGGTGAGGTGAGGCGCCATCCCCACAAGTTTTGGGTGAGTGTTATCACATCTGTTTAGATGTTAATACGTGACCACTAGAATAGCACGATGTACTTAGTGCATTCTCTAATATGTGTAATGTTTTTCTCTTTTCTTTGTCTCCTATGTGACTTTTGTAGACTGTGGTGGAGATTCTACACCTGCTTTTCAGGTGAAGTTTTTCCCTTTTATCTTCACTTATTTAAATGCAAGCAGTAGCACCATCTAGGTCCTGACGAATGCATAGGAAAATCTTCCGTTGGTATGCAGAAACATGTTGACCACTTGCCGGTAGATATTCTGTCAAATCTACTTTTCACTTGTTTTTAACCTTGGGGTCTGAGAGAAACTAATAAATCACTTTTCTACTCAGTCTCACCCAATTTTATTCACTTCTCACTTTACACTCACTGCACTGCTTCTCCTCAGGTGTACAACTATTTGTTCAAACACCATATTTGATACCATCACATACACAATTGACATCGGTCTCCCTATTTACCTAGTCCTCACACCTGTTAGAGTGTGATTGATCTTGTGTACTAACTCCTGGGTAAGGAGAACCCATATGATGTGATAATGGTGGTACAGAACGGCAACTGATGGGAAAAATTCCTACCCATGTTGCATGTCGTATATATGAGTAGTTGATTGTCTCTTCACATCTGAGCACACACAGTCTAACTTATATAGTCACTGGTTGAAAGGTCTCGAGTAAAAACATTGAATGGCGACTCCTGGACACCCTTTGTTGTTATAAGTTTTGTAGGGGCATGTGTCCAGTTTCGAGTCGTAAAACTTGCCCTTAGACCCTCCGTTAAATAGTGTGTTTTACAACTTTGGAAATGTCATACTGCCTCATTGGGAGAGTACAGTGGGACTGAAGAGGGAATACAAAAACAGAGAAGGAGGTCTGCTGTCCCTTGCAGGCCCCCATGCCCGTGTTCATAGTTAATTGCAGGGGTCTGAAATAGCATCCTGCAGAACTTCCAGGTCGTTTGCAACCTTTTGTTAGTGGGCATTTTTGCAACACAACCTGCAGTCACATCACAAAAGGAGAGGCAGGCTGCATAAAATAAATGTGCAATTTGCACCCACTCTTTGTGACTTGCATAGGTGTACATCAGACTATTTAGTAAATTAGGATTATTTCATATCCCAATTTCAGATTTAACCGTGCTAGGGAATTCTGTCCTGTAGAGAAACAAAGAAATCTTGAGGTACAGCTTCTACATTACTATTCATGATATTTCTTTTCTCGGTATGCTCATGATTTCAGCTTTTAATCACTGTTCTTAGACATGGAATATAATGATTTTATATAATTGCCTATGCTATTTTTTTACACTTGCTTCAAGTTTTGCTATACATCCTTGTATCTAATTCATAGTAGTCTATCCATCAGGATACTCGGCCAGCTTCCCCTTCTTCAGATTTGCTACAGTGAACTGCAGTTCCCATTGTAGGACTTAGCCTCTCAGGTTTATGACTGTGTTTTCTTTTCACACGATTATTTGCCTACTACTGAGTTATCCAATGCTTATTCAGTTTTGATCTTAATTAATATTCTATTGTCAGCGATTTCGCTAATCTACCCCTTTAAAGCTTTCCTTTCTTTTTTCTAATCTTCTATAATATTCAGGAGCTTCCTACCATACAGCAACAACAACCATGTATTCTCATTCTTTGTTGACTCCTCTCCCTCAGGCTAAGTATTTTGATGTTCTCTACAAATGTATTTTCAGTTTCTAAGAGAATTTGTTTATTCTTTATTCGCTGCTTTCTAGAGTCGATGTCAAAAAACTTTGAGGATATGGTAATTGGGAAATACATTTTGTTTTCAGTTGGTACTAGTATGCTCCTGCAGATCAAAGGGACGGAAAGAGTGTTTTACAATGGCGACTGTGCTTAGTGGATTGAATACTTGTTGCTGATATGTTACCACCTGCTCACAAGTTTGAATGTCAGCAATGCTAACTTTGTTTTCAATCCTTCTGCGGTTAGAAAATTGAGAGCAAGTAAATTTGGAGCAAGTAGAAGAAGTGTAAGATCAAGCTCTAACAAGAATTGAATATTTGTAATTTCTATTTTCTCCAGGATACTATGAAAGCATCTGGATTTGTGGGAAACTAAAGGTTCTGATACATATTTTTGTTTCCTTGTACATTTAAAGTATTCTCTTTTTCAACTTGTTACGACTAATGTTTTCTTTAAAAAAATGTAGAGAGAGATGTCTATGTCTTGTCAGTTATTTACTTTAAAATCCTTTGCTGAACTAATTGGGAGGGTTTTTTGGTTCTTCTTGGAACATTTTTATATTTGTCTGGGCTATGCCCATAGCCTCTGCCCTCGCTGTATGGAGAATCTGAACGTTATGGTTTGAATACTGTCAACATTAGGATGTTTTGGTTAATCTCTGCACCGGAGTCTCTTCCCACCATTCAGCCCTCTAAGTATTATTATGAAGCTGCCATGAACTTTGTTCCTGATTATTTTATTCATAATTACATTAGTTTATTTCAGACAAGTTTATAAAAATTATTTAAGGAAACACACAGTTCAGCGATAAAAACAACATTTAAAGTTTGGCTGCATGTTTATACATAGACCGGTTAGAAGAACCTGTTTAGAGGAAACATTTGGCCTTAAGAACTAATACTCAATCGGAAATCATTTGACTGGGGTTGCGGTTGAGATCTTTGCGCTGGCCATATCATTGGTGCTTCAATTGTTATTTGCACTGGCTTAAGAGCTTTGAAGCTAGAAGAGGTTACTCTCTACATAGGGGAATTAATTGAATCGCGCATGAGTATCATAAACATTATGATGACTTTCACCAACAGATCAATCCAAATGTATTGACTTTTACCAAGTACCTCGTCAATCTGAATGAATTGACACTTTTCCCTGACACTTAGACCACTTGAAAGATATTTAAGTTAAGAATTAAGTTAAATCTCATATGGCTGATTATTGTTTGTCGTTCCAAAGGAAGGCCTATTTGATATTGTCAGTACTATGGATAGCCTGAATTTGAACAATGTCAGATTTTGAAATGCCCTATCAATATGAGTAAGCCTAAGCACATTAGATGCATTTATTTGCATTTTCAGAGGGTAAGATGGTCTGTAGTGGCATTTCATGTAATGAGGAATTGTGTAGGCTGTCCTAATTCAGTGGTATAATTTTCAGAATTTTTACTTGTTTGTGGTGTATCAGGTACCTTTGGACTGGTTACATTTAAATTGATTGATAATGGTAAACTGATTAGTACTTTTAGGTTAACTGAGATGATTAGCATGGACAAAATTATGTTGCAATGGTTTGTGATCAAATTACGGAATTACTCAAGCAATGGTTCAACATTTATATGTTTATTAAGCTGTGTAATAAACTAATTTCAATAATTTGTTTTGCTTTAATGTAAAGCCTGGCTGACATAGCTATGGAAGAATGCATTTGGGTGTTTTAGTTATTGGTGCTTCTACTGCAAAATGTTTTTGTGCTATATGTTTTGTTGCAAATTTAACATAAAGGTATTGTTAAGGCTTGTGATAGGGACGTTTTCAACAAGCCTTTAATCTTTCATTGGGTTCATTTGACACTGTTCTTGACACTGAAGCCACATCTTTTTTGCGCGCCATCTATCTACCTACATGTCAACAGACTTACAGGCTACAAATACTTTTGTTGAAATTTGTGCGGTTTTGGAGTGTTATTTAAATTAAAATTGGATCTGCAATAGTGACGGATCAAAACTACTTTATTGTTGTGCTCTGAATTGGAAAAAACGTAATATAAATTTCTTGCTCAACACATCTGTTTAGTTTACAAATTTATCACAATAACTCAAACATAGCAAATCTTTGATGATCAGATGGTATAATTCCCAAATCATGACTAGCTGGCCCACTTCCTGTATGGTGAATTTCATCTTCCCTTTCAAAAATTAAATCTTTTTCCGATACCATCTTAGTGAAGAATACCCTAGGTCTGTGTTTCCCAAACAGTGGATTGCTAGCTGATTTTTTGGTGGTTCTAGAAAGATGGAACAATAAATAAAGACTTCTTTAAATTCTGTGTTTTATTTATTACATTTCCCCAGGTGCTTCAAAGACAAAGGTCAAATGTGTGGCTATTTTTGCTGACAAACTGCTGCTTATTCTTTAATTTTCTCTCTCTGACTGCAAAGTGATAATAGTTTTTAAATTGAATTATGTGACAATATTGCTGGAGTACAGAGAATGTGAAAGAAAGGCCTTTAGGATGTTATTATTCTCTGCAGCATACAACAACATGCAAATAACTGTAAATCATTTCTATGAATTAAGCACTTATGAAAGCAAAAATGAAGCAATTATTTTTGCCATTCTGCAGAGGTCAAGACACTTTACCTGGCGATGCACAAATGCTTAATATTCACGGAAACCCGATTTCCTAACATTACCATTTCAGTGTTATATAGTTGTATCAGTAAAACTGTATGTCTTTGCAAAGTTAATGCCAATTTCGATGGAAAAAGTGCTGCCTGTAAATCACAAAACGCTACCATAAGATGCTTTAGTTACATTTAAAAATCACCCTTTGTAATGTCCCTTAAAGGTAGGCTGGTCTCGAAGGCTTCTCGTCCTAAAAAGTGGGCCGTGGTTCTAAAATGTCTGGGAACCAGTGCCCCAGGTGAAAGTGGTTATCTTTAATCTTTGATAGTGATCCTTGTGCATTTATCAACCCCTTTTTTTTTATCCCACCTTTCTCACTCTCTGAAAAGCGGAAACCTGAAAGTGCAAAATTATAAACTGTGGTTTAGAGAAAATTCTTTGATTTGAAACCTCCATTAACGCTAATTGGAAAATTAAAATATGAGTTCTACAAAGCTTCCCTTAAATAATTTAAACTTCTTCGGAACTGTACCCACCTGATAACCTATGGTGTTTTCAAAATAATTGTTAGTATTTTGGGCAAATTGTTTCTATTCATAACGCAAGTGCTTACTGTCTGCAACTAAAAAGAAAATATGTTTATTTTCGGTATGTTTCTACAGGCAAACAAAGTAAACCTAAAATTGTTCTTGTCTCTCTCAATAACATATTGTTGAAACACAGACTTGGTTTAAGAACGTGACAGTTGCTCAAAGGTCACTCAACTTCTGAGATAAAATTGGGAATTGATTACATGGTGGAGAAGTGTGGCTCAATGATTAGAGCGGCAGACCCTGATGTAGAGGTCTAACCCGGGACCAGGGTTCAATTCCCCGCCTCGGCGGGTCTTGGGCTCAAAATTCCACGGACCTGATAATTCTCGCCTCGGTGCCTATTCCAATCATGGAGTCCCACTCTGCAACTCTGGGTAATAGCTTGCTTAATCTCCACAACAGCCCCCACAACGCTAAGGATGCCTGGCCTCCACCTTGGGGGTGCCCAGAAGTGGACGCCTCACAGGGAAAGCCAGGATGGGTTCCACAGCGGTATTGGTACAAGCGCCTTGAGACCCTTGCGGGTGAGTAGTGCGCTATACAAGTATCAATTTACAATTTACATGGGACGCCCCTTGGCTGGGGTATCTGTGCGCATAATAAATCAATATAACATAACATAACATAACTAAGAAACCTTTCATGAACTTCATTTTTTATGGATGCTTTTTTGCATTTCTTTATCACATATCACAGTGTTGCATGGGAATACATTCTCGCTTTTAGGCTTAAACAGATTAGTAAGACCACAGCATGGTCCTGTGGCTACATCATTAATGAAGTCCTCCCTTACTATAGTGACGTATCCATGCCAGTTGTATGAATGAATACTTTTTTGTATGATTACCTAAAATCATTTACAAAAGCGAAGCATATTACGATCATGGTAAAAAACAGTAAAATGATAAAAAAGTAAACGTTTTAAGAAAAACATTTGAAGTGCAAAGAGATTTAAAAGAAAAAACATTTGAAGTGCAACGAGATTTAAAAGAGAAAGTTAAAAAACATGTACATATGCATCCGGCTCATCGACATACCGATTGTAGTTAAGCTGTTATTTTCCTGGACTTCGCGTTTGACATAAGATCTGTTCAGCAGTGACAAAGAACTTCCCGGCACGTGCTAACTCCATTGGCACTGTTGTAGTATAAATGTGCATTGAGGCCTTCTTGCATGTTCTTACTTTATTAAGATTGAATATTGCCCTTAAGTATCTGCGCCTCGGGCTTACCAATGCTGGGCAACAACAGATGATATGCTCTGCTGATTCAGTGTGGTATTGACGCAGTCGACATCCTTTATTTCCAGTTGGCATGGTTAACCAGTGAGCCCTATAGTCCTTTATTGGTAGGGTTAGTAGCCTGGTCTTCAAGACATTTTGAAGAGCATATCTCCCCAGGCCGGCATTCAGGTATGGTTCGCATTGAGTGGCTTCATGTGATTTTGCGAAGCCCTCAGCGCCACAAATCATTCTGATCGTATCTATATCCCGGAACCTTGAGATGGTCTTTCCCTGTTTTTTAGCAGGTTTTGTAGGCTAACAGTTGGCAGATTTAATATTTGATCAGTTGTCAGGCATAAAGCTGAAACAAGGTACCTGGCCCATCGACTGGTTTGATCCATGAAGAGTGTTCGAAGTGCTTTCCTTAGGGTACCTGGGCTAGCCTTGTTCACACAGTGGCATAGCTTTACTATGTCTTTTTTGCATTCTATATCCATTGATGTTAAGTTAAACTCAAGTCTGATCAGTGTGCGCCTTGTCGAGAGTGGTAGCCTGAAGATTTTCCTGAAAGCCATAATATGTAGATGCTCCAGTTTATCGGACAATTGGCCCGGGAAAGCCAGGTGGCTATAGCTGATTGTTGAAAGTAGCTTGTCTTGTATTACTCTTCGGATGCCCTCAATTGAGTGACTCACAAGGTTGTGATGGATTTTACATAGGGCATGTGTGACCTTAGCAGATTTTATCTCCAATGATTGGGCCTGAGATGTTGTTCTGCTGGTATCTAAGAATTGTACACCCAAGTAGGTATATTTATTTGCAGTTGCAATTCTGAGTGGTCCGATGTTCCAACCCAACAGAGATTTTTTTGGTTTATGTCCAAAGACCAATACCTTGGTTTTATTTGCATTAGTTTGGAGCTTGTTTTCTGAGTTATATAAATGAAGAGTCTCCAATGCCCTTTGGTCCAAGATGACAAGATCGTCCGCATATTGCATGATGGGTATTCTAAGGTGGCCCAATTTAGGTGGAAAAATATTAGTTTTAGAAAGTGCCGCTCCCAGGTTGCGGTTTATAGGTAAAACAGTGTTGGCGCAATCACACAGCCCGGTTTTAATCCTTTGTTCGTATAGGTCTTGGCAATTGTATGTGTCTGTGTGAGCTTGGTGCGGACCCATGTGCCAGTATGGAGGGACATGATGGCTGCCAGAAGTTTCCCTGGTATCCCCCACTTTGCAAGCTTTTCCCACAGTATATTACGGTCGATGCCATCAAAGGCAGCACTGTAGTCAACAAAATAGGCGTACAGGGGTGGGCTTCTCCCCTCTTTGGCATTAGTTACCAGGTATGATAATGCTATGGCATTATCCATTGTTGATGAGTTCGCCCGAAATCCAGTCTGGTAGTATGGTATTATTTGGTTGTCTAATATCCATTCCCTCTAGCGTTTTTAGTAGGACTTTTGAGTATGCCTTCCCATCCACGTCAAGTAGAGCAATTAGTCTGTAATTCTCAGGCTGTAAGATGTTGCCTTTCTTATAGATTGGTTGCAGAATGGAGCCTTTCCATGCCAGTTGTACACAGCTTTGGGGGTGAACGTGACAGCCCTCTGTTCCTACAGCACTCTAATCAGGGAAGACCTACAAGGGAGAAACCTCAAGAAGCGAAAGTTTAGTCTGTATACTGTTTCTGCTTTGCAAAAAACATGCAGTCCAAGTCTTCCTAACCGCAAATTCTTATTCAACTACCACTTGTTTAAACAGGACTGGGACAGTGACTCATATCCAGTTTGACTCATCTCACCTTTCTCCCTGCATTACCCTTCTCCCTGCATTACCCATGCCATGTGCATTTCTATGTCGGAACAATAGCATTTCCTGGAGGGCTGCGTTAAATTACATGGTAAGCTGATCCTTTGCTCTGCAGTCACTGATGCTGCAGGGCAGTGACCTAAAGTGCCCCTCATGTCCCACCTCATCTTCTACGGTGCCTAATGTGAAATGACCATGTCCTGGTACCTTTACCCGCTACTCATGGCCTTTACCCTCTGTCAGAATAAACAGGTGAACAGGGCCCCATGGTGAACAAAGTTGAGTGGATGGCGAGGTAGGGGCATTCTACTGAGGATAAGACTGGTCATGGGCAAGAAAGCTTCACCACTAAAGTAGAAACTTTTTGACAAAAACACATGCTGTAGTTATCCTCTGTAGTTCCAATGTGGAAACGTTGCAGAGTCTGATAAGATTGAATATAGCAAGGTAAAGGTGCTTTCCTAGAGGATGGCTGCAGATGCAGCCGCATGCTCTACCACTTATGCACTCATTTTCCTGTCCCTCACTCGGAAGCACATGCAGCAGGGTGATGGATTCTGAGCGGAGCAGGAGCCGGCGGCGAGCTTTGTGAGCTATGCTCTCTCTGCGTCGATGGCCGTAATTGAGTGAAGCGGAGTGGTACCAGCTAAATCAGAAGGCTGCTGAACCTTTTATTTTATCAAAGAACCCAGCACTGGAGTTTTTGAGAGATTATTGAGCATGCCCCAAGATATTCCTTGTGAATGATTATAGCTTTACTCCCGGGCATAGTGGTGAGTGCGGTCTGCCGAAAGGAGCCCTGGTGGGTCGAGACTCACTGCTGAAATATTCTATGGTAGAAGAAGACAGCAGGCTATGTCTAATTGGGCATAAGTGGCAGGATTGAATATCCTGCCATTAAGGAGATTGCGGAGTGACTAGGAAACCCGGGGGAATTCAACATCCCGAAATTGCTCAGCATCAAGGAGGGGCCGGTGCCATGGGTTGGAAACTAACTGAGGTGGCCAGAGGCTTTCTTTGGTAATAGTGCTGTTGCTTGTACTCCCCTTCCCCTACTGCCAGTTGGTGCTTGGATGGCTGGCTGCAAATCCGAGACTCTCCTCAAGTGACTTGAGAGACCATATCTTGGTGTGAGCCATCACCCTGCTATCGTTATAGCTAGCTGGCTGGCAGGTTGACTGGCTACCATGACTGGGACTTTGTCTCTTAGAAGAGGGCATTAAGGGAGGTTTTTTGGCTCTAATTAGAAGGAATATCTTGCTACAGTATGCAAACACAAAAATGTAAAACTGTGAATACCAAAGGCGCTGCGATTAGTCAATACAGAGCTGATAAGCACGGGTTCCCAAGTGAAACCAGCTACAACGCGGTTGAATCACAAAGAGCAACAAAGGATGGAATCAAACGTCAGAAAGCTGCTTGAGGCCAAGAAGTTTGGAGGATCCCGTAACCAAAGAGAGGGCAAAAAGGGGTCATAAATGCTCTCTGGGGGTGATTAGCAAAATTAAGACACTTTTCACAATAATGGCCAACCTACTCTTATCGATAATGAGCCGTATCACATTGATTCGATGTCAATTGTTCTTGTTCGCTGCAATTCCCCGCTCACTTCAGATGGCCAGGAAATGGAGGGAATGTTCTCTCCCTTCAAGTGGGCCAAACAAAATGCCTAGATTGGCAGTAGGTCCATTATAGAGGCCAGTTAAAGAAGGGGTTCTCGCCTTCCCCGACTTAAAGGAATACTATTTTGCACATTGCTCTCATAGGTATTTTAGGTCCCCAGGAATAAATTGTATAGATATTTTTTTTCAAAATTGTATTTTTTAGAAATATGAGTTAGATGATTTTTTGGGCTTGCTAGAACAACCAAAAGGTTTAATATAAGCTTTTGCAATAGTCTCTAAAATGTAAGGAACAACTATTTAAATATTATGATATTCCTGCTTGGCGGATGTACATACTGTGGGTATCAACCTTTATTAGATAAGAAATCGGCCTTTATATGGGAAAGTAATTGATATCTAAATATCGCTGACTTTCTGAATCTAGGCTCCTGGAAAGATTGGATTGAAGTTGAGCCTTATATCAGGCACTCTAAAATAATGATGCCATGGTCCTTTATTCGGGTAACACACTTTTTGAATGAATTAGATCCCAGAAGAAGCCTGGCAAGTCTGGATCTGGCTGAAGATGTGATGGAGACTAGAATGCGTAGATCCATTAGTTGCTGGGTAACTGTCTTTAGGCAAAAGAAGGGCAATGAGGTATACTTGAAGGCCCGGAATAAGTGGCAGTCCAAGGAATGCCTCCAGATGTCGGTAGAGTCCTTGAATAAGCTCCATCTGCTCAATTTGTCTTAAATGAAGGAGGTGAATTTGCTTTGAATTCAAGTTTATACAAAATGGTTGTTCTACAGAACTCTGGCTTTTGTGCTCTAATCATCAGATACCGGAAAGTTGGTTTAGGTGCTAAATGGAGGATGGTCGTAACTGGATACACATCATCTGGGGCTACCAAAAATAAATCTGCTCCTGGTTGAGATTCAGGAATATTTCCTCCACACATTAGAGATTGCACATTCAATTACTGTCCAGACGGCGGTTTTGGGGTATTCTTCCGAAGTTCATATAGAACCATTGCAGAAGAAACCATTATTTGTAATAGCTTTAGCAGCAAGATCAATAATTCTTCAAAACTAGCGATTTGAAGTGAATCCTAGTTTCCAACAGTGGTGGTCTAAAATGTTAATAATTAAGGGTGCTTGAATATCGCTATGTGCTAAGTTCTGGAATGCATAACAAATGTCACAGATTATGGAGGGGGGGTGCTGAGATAGGTGGGGTGGCAAGAGGGTTTTTTCCCTTCTTTGTAGAAAAAGTGTAATATTAGAAACAAATTAATATGATATCTGGGAAGACTTTCATTTGGCTGTAATATACCATGTTTCTGCCAAAAGTGGAATTTGTATGTTTCATTCTTTTTTGTCGATCATTATGATGTATGATTACATGAACTCTTCCAATAAACATAATATATAAAAAAAGATTGAACAAGGCAATTAAAAACGATAAATGAACGATGATGCCATATATATATTTTTAGGAGTTGTAAGAAAGTCAGAAAAAGAACAGAATGCTCATGGTTTGGGTGCTGCTATATTGCAAGTGTAACATATACCTGCAGATGGATTGTGTCCTAAATTGAAAAATACAGCCATCTTGTTTGTCAGCGATGATACATAAAAGAAAGTGGTTTCTGGTGCCATCAGCTAAAAGGATAGATATGGTTTCTCATATATTATATTAGGACAGTCATCGACTTGGTGTGAATTATGGATCTATTTGAAAAGTATAGCTTTATTTATTCAGTTGGGGATTCAGTTAGTGCCTTTAAATTACTCAAACAGTAATTAAAATGAGAATCCAAATACAATATCCGAAGGTCATTCTGAATAATATCTAATTATTATGATGTTTAATGTTCAAAGCAATGGCTTAACAAGGAATCTGTGGTTAGAGTTCCACGCACCAGGCCTTAAAACTATTTGAAGGTAAATGCAGGAGACTGAGCACAGCACAAGTATCATATATTCTGTTCTTCAACCCTCTTCTCCCATTCATCCGGGCTCCCATCTTCAATATACGCATTGTAATTTCCATCATTACTCCAAAAAAGGATATGTGCTTATTCAGCAATTTTAAGTTAACTTGAAGCGTTAGTTGCAAGATTCATAATGCTCTTGGATTCAGCCTGATCCAGCTTTCTTATCCTACCACCATCAGAAGGTTGTTCTTCAACTTGTCCAGCTCAAACAGGAAAGCTTAGTTTGATTGACCTGTTGAATGTTCTGTATTGTTTACTAACAATAATTTGCTTTTGCTCCCTTTAAGATATATCTTGGAAGGACATTATTAACCAATGACAAGTGATGTTTCACATTGTTATAATCTTGTGGATGATCAATTTCTTGCCTCTATAGCGACTTTGATAACAAGAGGTACTAACTGAAAATGTACATGCATTGCATGTGTTGCATGTCCCGCTCAGTAGCCATATCAGCTAATCACTTACTCTTCCTTTTTCGCATTCAGATTATCGATTAAACTGGGTATCAAATGATCTCCCAAAGACTGACAATTGCAATAAGAAGCATGGTGGCCTAACTGAAACTAACCTATAAGACCCATGGCTGCTGCCTGTTGAGTATCTTTGTGATTGCTCAGCCTTGCACACTAATTTGTGCATTGGAACATGTAGGCTCATCCTTTGGCTCTTGTTTCTCACTGTAAACTTGAATATGCATCACCCATCATCTGTACAGAAGGGTCTGTACCAACGAAGATTACTATCTTTGACCTGTCCTAGGGCCTAATTAAGAGTTTGGCGGTCCAATGGTGACTGTCCCTGGACTGCCATACTGGCGGTCCACCATCTGTGTTACAACTGCGGCTGAGGGACTGCCACCGGAACGCTGCAGCTGCCCGGGATCACTAATCCCGTGGCAGTGGTGCAGCGACGCAGTAGCGTGATGCTGTTTTATGCTGGCAGTACCGCTGCAACCCTTTTCATTGTGGTGAGCCTGCCATGAAAAGGGTATCGGTGAGGAAACTAAGGGGGCACTACAGGGTATGCCCCCCTGTATTTTTGCACCCCCTGTTTCTGCACAACATTGCGCATTTCTGTCTGTGCAGGAACGGGCTGCGGCACTCCTACAGCAGTGCCATTCTAAGGCTCTCTTATGAGCCTTAGGCGCCGCCGTGGGACCTTCGCCGCAGGACCGCTCACCAGGATTACAAATCGTAATGCGGTGGGTGAACTGCCTACGAGTTTGGTGGTCTTGGAGCAGGCGCTGGCTCGAAAACCACCAAACTTGTAATTAAGCACTTAGTATCTTAAATCCATGCCTACTGATTAACTCTTCATACCCAGAGAAGCTCTTCATAGAAAACACTCCAATCACCATTTGTAAGTCAATGCTAGCCACATGTAAGATGTTTTGTCTTTCACTGTGTAGTAAATACTTTAATCATAATACAGAGATATGTATATTTGTATATATCTCAGAGTGTAAGGATTATCATTCAGTTTCCTGATCTGTTGATTTCAACGTGCTTTGCCACTAAGCCAGATAAGAAAAAGATTGTCAATGCATCTTATTAACAGTGCAGTCATGTGCCTGTATTCCTAGTTATTGGATGACCAAACTGCTGGTTGTTCCCAACAATCCATCATCAAATTAACATAAATTGCAGAAAGCCGAGTAGGCATGGTTGCTTAGTGCAATTTGTTGTATGATGTTGCAGTCAACAAGAACATTTAGCTATTTAACAAATTGTATAATATTTTGGGAGAGTGTGTGGTGTTTATAGCTCATGGCCCCTGCTCTAAGGACATGTTTGCATGCCGTTTTCTTTTAGGTACAATAGTGGCATACATTTTCCTATAATGAGCCTTTGAAAACCTCTATATGCAGTCCTTTAGGTAAATTGTATATATAGCAGGGTAGGTAACCAGCATGGCCACTAATTCCGATACGTTAATCAAACCTTCTTCAATCCGTACCAGCAACATATGAAGTTTCACTTAAATGTTGTCAGATTCCTTGTCATGATTTTCCATACTAGTACACTTGAATATATAGTAACGTTGAATTGTGAATGTAAATTTTCCTCTGTTTTTTTTATATCACCAATAGCCAGATACTGTAAAGGATCCAAGCTTGCATTTAATGCTTTAGAAATATTTGCTGTAATCTTTCTGTTCTTATAGAATAGTGCATTTGTTTATGAATTTCATACCTTCCAGTTTCAACTTCCGTTTGGCAACTCTCAGCTTTGTTCTTGAATTGCAGGCATTTTGAAATTCTAACTATGACAAGGACAGGGCAGTACAGTGATAGTACATCTCAAAGGTGACGTAGGGTGATCAAAACATCAGCATTAGATTCATGTACAATTTAACTTCGGAAAATCCAAAGCACTAGTCGTATGGGCAGAACCTCAATGGTGGCAACTGGAAGGAGGGGAGTGCAGCGGGGTCAGATAGAGGATCATGTTAATTAAATACACATTTAGGTTTTCCCTGATTGATTAATTTCCGTGTTTCTTTTCCCATTTTGGAATTTTCAGAAGAATATTTTTGCTTATGGAGTCTTTTAAACATCCTTTAATATGCAATTTTCCTTAAAATAAAGGATAAAATTATGGGCTTTATAAACAATACATTCAATTTCCCTGTGTATTCTGGATTCTAAAAGAAGCTGGTAGAGTTCTTCCAGGATGAGTGTCTTGTGATCAGATTTCTTAGCGTTTTTGACACTGCAGTCAGTTGTATGTACAATTACTTTATAAAGAGCTGTGGTTAATTTGGGAAGGCCAGTTTGTATACCATTACCACCACCAAGAGAGGACAGCACCAGTGCTTGTGGAGCGATTCTGAAATCCAAGGAAGGGATGAATGGTTTCTGCGCACTTATAAGTAGAAGTTGAAAGGAAGCAGTTTTAATGAATTTGGATGCAGGTGAATTAATAGTTCTAATTTGTTTGATGGTGTAACCTAGTGATTTGGAGATTGCTCTTCTGACATTTCTGTGTTTCTTGGGTTTAGTTTCAAGAAGATAAATGACATTTATTTTAGAAGTTTTTCTGAAAGATTATTAATATTCATATATTTGAGGGTTGGGAGTTTTTTTTTTAGTTACTGAAGAGTATGACACCCCTGTCTAGCCCCCCCCCCCTCAGCACCTACCACAATTCTGCAAGTGTCATCTTGATTTTGACGGGCTCAGTTGTGCTTGTGCATAACAACTGGATCCCTGTTCTGATCTGTGTTCTCGTAGCCCTTCCCTTCAAGAACTTTTAATAGTTATCCCCAGTTAAAAATGCTAAGGTGGGAGCATTTTAAAATGGAGAACTGTGTTATGCGGATATTGTTCCTTTAAATTAATTTTACGAAGTATGTACTTAATGCATTGTCATTGCTTATGTTTGTTTAGAGCCTGCTGCTAAAGTGATGCGTTTGTAAAACTCTATCTACTGTTCTTTACTCAGAGGATCCAGTGTATTTAGAGTCATGCCGAGTGTTGAACCCAGAATGGTAATCCCTCAGATGATCCTAATTCTTTATGTGGGGTGGGATTACACACCCTCTCTATGGTCTACATAGCAGTCCCACAATTGGCCTACAGTTTGCCAGATTGGCTCATGTTTTTCAATAATCACATCTGATGTCTGCTGTGATGAGCAGGTCACTCATTTAAATCCTAGCAAGGCCAGCTGAGCCTTCCATGCTTCCAAGGTTACTGTGGAAAAGGACATGACTAATTTGGAGGGGTATTTATTCTGTCAGTGGAAATCTGGGGCAGATAATAATGTTTTGTTTAGACATTGGTTCAAAATGTTGATAGGCCAGCCTATGTTCATTAACCATGGTTTGCACACAAAGACAATCAAAACAGGCAGGAATTGTGCTTACAGTAGTCTGAACATAGAGCAGGTATGGCCTGCCAGCATATGGTTCACTGCTTAGTTTAGGAGGATCCTGGAATTCTGACATCATGCTGCTATATTGAAGGCCACACTTGTGTAGAGAGATTAACGCTGAGCAACAAATTATGAGAATCTGTAATCACTCATTTTGGAGAGCCTAACTATTTATTCCCAGCCATTCAAAATGATCTTATCCTCAGAACCTGTGTGAGGATGAAGCTGACTCCACTTGCACGATAACACATCAGGACTCACTAATCGCGCTCATAAATACTCCCTACAGGGAAGATCCGTATTCCTTGAACAATGAAAGCTCCTACTGGTAATCCCTTGTAGTTTTTCAAACAGCGTACTGCTGACCCAGCTCAGGACTCCTGTCAGCCAGACATAGAGTGGCATGCTAGCCGTTACTAGTGCATGTCCTGTTGGAGGTTGCCTGGTGGCTCTGGTTCAGTACCTACCACATCGTAGACTTGGCACTACACCCCGAACACAGCTGAAACTCTCTTTTCACCTTCTGATGTTGTAACTTGTGACACAATCTGGAAAACTAACTGCTCCGCATGTATTATATTCTTCCTACAATTAGGTTTGCTGTGCATCTGGTCCACATCTATATGAGTTCAACCCATTGTTGGATCGGCAGATGCCCATCTTTAAATGGTTTATAAACCATGCCAAAATGGCTTACCATGTGCGTCAGTAGGCAATGTTTCCATATGGTTTAGGGAAAACCTTTCCAAGATAGTTACTGTGCATGCATAGATATGTGGCAGCCATCTTGGAATGGTTTTTTCTTTTACTTTAAGGAAAATCGTTCCAAGATGGGCACTGTTTTTGTGTACATAAACACGGCAGCCATCTTAGAACCATTTTTCTTAAAGTAAATAAAAATAACTTCAAGATGTCCACCACACAGTAAGGTGCATCCACAGCAACCATCTTCGTATTCTTTTTCTTAGAGCATTATAAAAAGCATTTGCAAAAGCCTCTTGTGTGTGCACACATGCGACAGCCATCTTGCAATGTTTTCTCTTTTTGCACTGAGAAAAACATTCCAAGATGGTTGCTGTGCATGCCCACATATGATGGCCATCTGGGAAAAAAGCATTGACTAAGCTAATAGGTCTGCAACCCACTGTCACAAACAGGTCCTATTGGCTTTGAAAATTACTTTTTCTAGTTTGCAGGCATTTTCACATGTGTTAAGCAGTTAGCATCTAAAGGTTAGAGGAGAAGCTGAGAAAAGCAAATAAAGTTATGAAGAAAATGCAGACAATGCACAGTTGCAAAATTAAAAAAGAAGTCTTACCTCGCAATTGTATCAGAAATATGCCCATATTACCAACAATTTTCTGATCTGTTTAGTAGAAAGACACATCTGTTTTCGGGATAGTGAATGACAACAGGTGGTCTGTGTCACTTGAACAAATGGCAGAAATGCACAAAATGATGCGGATCAATTGGCTTCATTTTGAACAGCACAAGCACTGAGAGCCTGCTTATTGGTCATCAAAAGGAAAAGAGTTGTTGCCTTGAAATGGCCTCTCTCTAGGCACTCCTCCCACCCTCCTAATTGAATCGGCAACATTGGAGTCATTCTTAACAATCATCCTTCTCTATGTTAGTTATCTTTGTAGCCAAAAACGCGTTTTTCCACTTTTGATTCTTTCTTGGAATGCCCCCTTTACTACAGACTCAGGAATGTGTCATTAATGTGACTCTCTCACATGATTGACTACTAAAGGGCCGATTACGATGTTGGTCGGAAAACCTCTGACCACAGGTTGGAGGCTTTCGGGCCGACATCGTCCGTTTCAATTGTGACCCGCTGGTCGGAATTGAAACAAGCAGGTCATTCTGGCTGGATTCCGACGGGCTCAAGGAGCCAGTCAAAAGTCAGTCCCTAATCTATGTGGACGGTGTTTTACCTCGTCCGGCTTACGATGCATGGTTTCCGACAGGCTTTCCATGCTGGCCTTTACGACATAGAAAGCCTGTCCACAAAGTGTTTTTTGGGGGCCCCTGGCAGGGCCCCCTTCTGTTTGCGGCCTCCAATTGGAGGCCGAGGGAGCTTCTATGGAGCCCCCTTGTGGTACCTTGAGGTGTCTGCCACAAAGTGCAGGGATTAACACAATCTCCCATTTCTCTATGGGAGTTTGTGTTACTGGCTGTTTACGGCCATAACAGAAACTCCCATAGGGAAATGTGATTTTGCAAGCGCACCTTGTGCGGTCCCATTGTAATTAGGCAGTTGGGATCGCCAACCTGAGGTCAACAGGTCCTGATTCAGCGATGGTGTCGGTCGAATGCAACTCCAACCGACATCGTAATAGGCCCCAAAGATAGAGTTCATGGAGGTCTACCAAATACAACATTAAACAAGCTTCAGAGTTCAAAACTGTAGTCCACAACTCATTTTGCTAGGCCTCCCAATACTATCTTTCACTGCTGAACGCATTGAGTGTAGTTCATGGAATCAACTAGCCTTCTGCCTCTGAACTCTCACCATTTCACCTTCGCAATGAAACCTACATCTGGTAATTTCGCAAAGCAATGAAGATCCACGTCGTTTACAAACCATTTGAGACTGAAAGACTTTTAATTGAGGCGGTGTTACCTTCTCCCTGTCTCCTCCTCAAACTCTATTGGTTCTTTGATTTACAGAAACATGCTATAAATAGTCCAAATAAATATATATAATAGTTATAATATTATATTTTATTTTCATATTAAAATAATTTGCTTCATTTATGGTTGAACAGTGAGTTAGTCATTGATTACAACATAGCACCTGTCCAATAAAGCAACATCCACGCATTACAGAATAGCACAAGTAGCCATTTAGAATGTCTTCCTAAGAGCTGAGTGCATTGGCTGCCCTCAATAAACCCTACATGTCATGTGACCATCATTAAAATTGCAACGCCCACGACGCTTGTAATGCGATAAAGAAAGGGCAGAGTACTCGGAAGTACTTCCAAGGCGCAGAAAATGGCAAACGTTAACCCAATAGAAAAGAGAAACTTTTGTGTTTTTTGCTATGTCAGTTTTGCTTTCGTAATGTATCATTTTATCTAAAAAACAAATTGCAATATGTAGCTGCTGCAGGAATTCTCATAACGTGAACTAACACCACATTTTCATAATGGACATGAAATGCCTACATTTTGTACTCCAATATGATATCTTTTTGCTCATTTCTAGTTTTAGAAACTGTTCATAAGTTGTTTCCTGGTGGTGGCCTTATCAAGTGTTACATCAAAAAAATGTTTAGGCATGTAAATGCATCGGAATCTAAAGATGTGCTGAATTGTTCTGAGTTCGGGATGCTTAGACTCCTCCCAGCATGGATTCAGAAAAGAATTTAGCACCGAGTCAGCCCTCACCATCGTGCTTGACAAGATCCGCACTTCAGTAGATGAGGGCCAGACCTCTCTCCTGGTACTGCTAGATCTAACTGCGGCTTTCGACACCCTCTCCCCCTCAGTACTTACATCTCGGCTGAGGGAGGTGGGGGTGAAGAACGCAGCTCTGGATCTCTTGACCTCCTTCCTCACGGGGAGGGAACAAAGAGTCAAGCTTGGGGAGTTTCTATCTCCATCCCATCCTTTGCTATGTGGGGTTCCTCAAGGGTCGGCACTTAGCCCGACCCTCTTTAATATCTATGTTACCCCACTAGCCAAATTAATAAGATCATTCGGGATGGAGGTAGTCTCGTACGCAGACGACACTCAAATCCTCGTCTCTCTTCCCCGTTCAGATGACCTAATCGCCTCCAAGTTTAGATCCTGCATGGAGGCGGTTGGTCAATGGATGATCCGGAACTCTCTGAAACTGAATGGGGAGAAGACAGAGGTGATGGTGTTTGGGGGAAAAGAAAACATCTGGTCAGCCAATTGGTGGCCTGACTCCCTTGGAACTTGCCCTTCCCCCACATCCTCTGCTAAAAATCTCGGGGTGTTAATAGATCCCGCCCTTGACTTAGGCAACCAGGTGAGCAGAATTGTTTCCACCTGTTGGGGCTTGATCCACACTCTGCGCAGGGTCAGGAAATATCTCTCTCTCCAGGCAAGAAAACAAATAGCTGTTGCTCTTATCGGCTCGCGTTTGGACTATTGTAATGCGCTGTATGCTGGACTCAATAAAGGTCAGCTGCAGCGCTTACAGGTAGTCCAAAACGCCATAGCTAGATTTGTCCTGGACTTACCCAGACGCTCTTCGGCCACTGCAGCCAGGAAAACACTGCACTGGCTGCCGATGGAATATCGAATCCGGTTCAAGGTCCTTTGTATGACCTATAGAGCCATTGCTAAAAAGAGTGATACTGGAATAGGATCCATCATCTTCCATTATGTCCCCCGAAGGAACTTGCGCTCCTCTGGTAAACTGCTTCTGACAGTCCCCCGTGTACGAAGAGCCAAGTGGGGAGGCAGAGCCTTCTCCACCCTTGCTCCTAAATGGTGGAACAAACTCCCTTTGGACTTGAGATCCCTCCCGTCCCTTCAGAACTTCCGCACTGCCTTAAAAACCCTTCTCTTCAAGCAAGCCTACGTCTAGGGTCCTAAGCTTTCTTGATCATTCTCTGATCTTCTGTTAGGCGCCTTGATACCTGCGGGTTATTGTTCTGCGCACTATAAATTATTTTTCAATTCAATTCAATTCAATTGGGTATTTTTCCAATATATATGACCAACATGGTCCATCTCAGCAGCATTTTGTTACTACAGGCCTGGTGTTTTAGGCAGGAATATCATAAGGTGGGACTATACCCTTTTGCTTAGACAAAATATTGCACAAGCATTGGCAAAGCCAGTAAATCTGGCCTTAGATGTCAGTCTTATGGCCTTGATGATGTTGTTTTGTTATGGTTTTTGTAAAGCTATTGAGGAGCTTTAGGGCCTTCACCAAAATAGAATGAAAACTAAATATTTTTTGGGCCTTACAAAGCACACTTTGCCACAGTAGTCCCTTGTACTGAAGGGAGCTGCTTTGTATGGATGTGCTCTTTGTGACTGAGCATAATGCCAAAACTCGGTGTATTTAGCCAATGGCTGAAGTAGAAATACCTATTACCCCGATGTTGCATGCTATAGTGGATGGAAGGGAAGTGTGAATTAACACAACAGCAGTTCAAGTGGCTGAAGAGTGGTGGCTAAAAGCCACTATAAATAGTTATAATATATAATTTTAGTAAAGTCAAAAGGTATTGGCTAATGAAAGACCTAAAAAAACTGTAATCTGATACTGCACAGTACATCAGGTATGGGCCCTGAAAATGCTGACAGAAGTAAATTAAAATAATTTTATCACCACACTTCAAGATTCCCTAATGCACAGGCCAGGTCTGGCTTTAATGTGCAATGCATGCCTTTGTTTGCTTGCATTAGCACATTAAAGTCAGACCTGCTGTGAGAAATTGACTTGTTGGTTGAGGGGGGTGAAATCATACTCAAGCCACAGCCACAATCCTTGTCTGAGTGAACTAGAGATATGCAGTTTCAAAGAGTTAAGGTAAGAATAGTGTCTAAAAGCACAAAGTGCCACTTGAGGTCATCAGGTGGGGCGAGACCAAGTGAAAGTCACAAGTTCAGTCCAATGATGATTGAACATGGGCTAGAAACAGGACCAGGTTAATCCTGCTGAAAAAGTTACCATCTCAAACTCCGGTGCAAAGAGCCCACTTCGCCGTAGAGGAGGCTGCTAGGAGCGAGGAGAGTGTCGTGGATGGGCATTGCTGTAGTGCGAAAAGCAGGCCAGGCATTGTGGCGGGTTGTCGCTGTAGTGCTAAGACCTTGTCGGGCGTCATGGACAGATGTTGGTAGAGCTTAGCTTTGGCGGTCTCCGAGGGCTGTTGATGCTGTAGAGCGAAGGGCAGATCCTGCACTGCCGGTCGTCACTGGTGGATGCTGTAGTGAGACGAGTCAGGTTCACAGAATTTTTGCATTGGCAGTCTGCAAGATCTGGCACATTTGCGAGCATGAAGAGCTCAAATCTCCATGATTACTCCTTTTCTTCCAGGAGGAACTCCATTGATGCCGCACTAGAGGTCTAAGGCCTGGGAGGCACCTCCTCTGAGCAGAACTCATCCAGCAGAGGCCAGCAGGGCTCGGGCAAGTCCAGTTGCAGGTCCAAGGAAGTGAAAGAAACCTCTGGAGTTTTCCCCAAAATGAAGTGTGTGGAATTGCCTTCCTCCCTGCCCTGGTCCTAGGATGTCTAGAGTCATAATGGCATTGTGTGAAGTTCTTTTGTGTGTGCTGATGCAGTGTCTTTGAAGTGCAAGTGAGGCTGTGACTGCTCTGCACCCACATCCTGCCAGAGTGGCCCATCCTGCCACTACCCAGTCCCTCTGATGAGGGACTGTCTGGGAGGAATAGGCAAAGGCAAACTGCCAATTAAATCTAGTCAAGTGACCCAGGGACCGGCTGTCGTCACCAAATAGTTAGGGAAATAAATGGCAACTTAATTAAAAGTTGTGATTTAAAATTTGGTTTTTCCATTAAAGAAGGATTTAATGGAAAAACCTGTGGGTCTCGCAGACCGCGTTAATCCACGAGGCTCTCTGTCCCATTCTCCCTCCCCTTTTTTCCCCTTTCTTTTAGCCCTCTTCTTGTATTTCATTTGGTGGACGAGGGGTGAGGGGTGGTAGTGTTGTTTTTTTTAAAAATTATGTTGCTTTGCTCAGCGCCGTCTATCGCCGGCCTTATCTGGCCCGCTCCATGCACCTATTATAGTACTACCGCTATGTACGACACCTGTTGTCTGGCATGTGAGAATTTTGGGAGTTGAGGGTCATGCTCCTTTTTTTGTCATTTGTCTTAAAATCCAATAAAAGATTTAAACCATAAAGAAGGGTATAAATTGTAATTCCTTAGAAACGAAACATGACATTTGTACCTTCTCTCAAAACAAACGTTATCACTTTTTAAATGTAATTAAGTAACCCAATGTTATCCCATGGGAGAGTGAGGCCATGCAGTAGTGAAAACGAATGTAAACATTTTCCGCTATCAGGACAATGAAAGCCTAAAAATACATGTCCAACTTTTTTTCAATACAATGCACCTTGCCCTTTGGGCTGTTAAGAGCTTACCCTTGCGGCGACTTTTATGTATGGAAAAAGAAGGTTTAGGCCTGGCAAAAGATTTAATTTGCCAGGTCGAAATGTCAGCTTGAAACTGCCCACAGGCTGCAATGCCAGACAGTAGACACATTTAAAAAGGCTACTTAAGTGGGTGGTACAATAAGTGCTGTGGTCCCACTAGTAGCATTTAGTTACCAGGCCCTGGGTATATGTAGTTATACTGTAGTAGGGGCTTACAAGTAAATTCAATATGCCTATCAACCATGTTTTATGGAGTGAGCACAAGCACTTTAATACTGGTTGGCAGTGGTGAAGTGCACAGATTCTTTGGGCCAACAGAAACAAATTAAGCAAAACAAGAGGCGATAAGGCAAATGGTTTGAGGGAAGACCACTTTAAGGCTGACAATTCTAACACCTACTCTTTACCAATGCTTGTTCATTTTGAAAGCGAGTGAGCGACATAAGTTATCCCGATTCAGAATTTATAGACCTAAGTCCCAAACACGTGTAAAACTCACTTCCATACATAATCTGAAACTTGTATGCTTCAAAGGCCATGTCGCTCAACAACAAATCTCTTTGTAAAGCGTTTCTGTGTAACACGGATGCCTTCCATCCGCATTGTCGTGAAGATTAATGATTTGAACGAGAAAGTGGTACACGCATGACACATATGCATCTCTCATGAAACAACAGGCAAAAAGGTGTCACAAAGCCAGCTTAAGGTACAGACCTTTATTACAACCCCTCCTTGCCACGAGTGAAACTAGCATGGGTGAGGGGAGGCATTTCTATATAGAGGGTCGGTAAGATAGACAGATTGGTATTAGCAAAAATCGCTTGAAACCTAAATAAATAATGTTTATACAATCTCTTGATCACGTTTTACATTTTTATCGCGTACCTTGATGCTAATTTGAATCTTTTTCTGGATAGATTTTTACACATCCGTGCAGAGTAAAATGTAGCATCCTCATGAACTGTGCATGCTTTTGACATGCATATGCAATAGTGTTTCTGATTTAGAATTGCTCTTAAAATCAACACTTCCAACCAGATATGATTTTCTACTCCAGCCTGCAGTGTTATGTGAGAATACAAAAAAAACTGACGCGTGTGCCTCCTTCCCTTTAAATCCTGTTTGTCATTAAAGTAAAAAGTGCCTCAATATTGAATTTATTTTAATCATGCGTTCCAAGTAGGTATCCCTTGTACCTCTGAGCCTAGAAATGATCATACTTGTATCAGTCTAAATTGCATGACTTTTGTAAGCCATGAAAATAGTGTTTTCAGCTAAATTGCCACTTATTATTGTTCATTTAGGGCCACTAACATCGAAAAACATCTCAGCTACAGTGTCAGAAGAAAAGCGACGATTTGATGTTTTCTTTTGATGCTGTTTGTTGATATCTAGACCACAGCGGCTTGATTGCCCAACATTAAACCTATAATAACAGTGCAATCATGGCAGTGGCGTCAGGAATGCCTTTGCAATAGAGGCAACATTTACACGGCTTCTGAATGCCATATAACTTTTTGTCATGAAGCGCTTATTTGCGAGCATTGATCTGGCCTGGTCAGTTGTTAGCTCTTCTCATCTGAGGTGTATTGATTGTATAATCAGTAGATAGAGGCTGCGAGTAGATACAATTTGATGTTGTTGGGCAATTTATTGGCGGTGTGCCTGTTGACCTGGACCCCGCTGCTTGCGCCGTAGACTCTGGTGCTGTAGTAAAGCGCCGCGCTGACCCTGCTTTGCGACGGAGAGATCGGTCATTATGGCAAATAAATGCCATCCTGCCTCGCAGTGATGGCGGATGAGTGCTTATAGATGCCTAGACTCATCTGTCCGTGCAAAATGTGTGCATATCAAAACAAAAGATGCAATGTATCTATGCAAACAAAATGTGAATGGATAACCCCTCTCCATTAGGAGTTTATGCATTTTTTATGTCCCGCTATTTAACAACGCCCTTCGTAGCCGTGTTTGGCCCATTTGAAAATGGTCATATCATTTATGTAGCGCTGAATACTAGCTTTTGGCCTATTTCTAAGCACTCACAATTTAGGCACTTCTAGAGTAAGACAGAGGAAGGTATTTGCTCAGAATTTGCACAACATTTGAAAATTGTCATATCATTTATGTAGCGCTGAATACTAGCTTTTGGCCTATTTCTAAGCACTCACAATTTCGGCACTTCTAGAGTAAGACAGAGGAAGGTATTTGCTCAGAATTTGCACAATGTGGTCAAGTGGAGAAGCTGGTGTTAAATTCAGAGTCTAAAGACACAAACTTGCCAACTTTACTCACCATCTACATTAATATTAATTAATATTTTTTAATGTTCCTTTGTCAGATATTGATTATCACTGTGACTGCCTGGCTTTGCTTTTTTTAATTTAGCCCGCACTCAGTATTTAAAACCGTAGGTAACAATGAGTTTGTGTAACTCAAGCACAGTGTAATGTGCTCCAAAATGGTGTGCGATGAAACACCTTTTCGGTTCTATGTAGGGTTGGCCTTTGCCTAAATAGTGCCCCAGACAAATCCAAATGTGGTTTCCTTCATCCTTTCATGCAGAAGTAGTCCACCCACCCACCCTTTACTTGAGATGAGGCTGAGACATCCCTTATTCGCCGCACCTCATCTGAATCACAAATAGATAACCTACCCCTTTGTGCTCTATTGGTGGGCACTGGCCATTAAGCAGCTGCCTTTGCCTTGAGACTCACTGTGCTCATCCTTCCTTGACTTTATTTGTAAAAGATTGCAACTCAGAATCAAATGTAAGCTTAAGTGTAGTGGTAATGAGCATTCAACTATGTGACCAGCAGGTAGCAGCCTAACAAACAACCACTCACACAGTTCCAAAATAATAGTGTAGGACCCAACACATCTGCTCCCAACACTTCCACAAAATACAAGCAATTGGATTGATTTTAAAGTTTCTCAAATCCAGTAAAATAAACACTCCACAACACAACATGACACCACTTATAAATGTAAATCTAAACACCAAATATTCACACCATAACAGGAAGAAACACAAACGCTATATACAACACTCATGGCTTTCTCTGTAATCATCTGATGAGCACTAGGGAAAGCTACACATCTCAAAGGAATTGTCACTCTATACGATTTGATCCTGATGGATAAAAAATAACTTTTCATACTTATAACATGTCCGTCTTCCAACACCACCACACATTTTAGCACTTTTAGGAGATGAAAAACATGATGTTCCTTTTGAATAAGTCCTTGTAAGCTTAAGCTTCACTATGTCACCTACCTTTACCTGCAATCTACAACCTCTGACTGAGCAAATTTCCCCCTGCCACTTACCCCTTGTATGAGATCAAGTCAACTCTTCCCTTTGCATCCACAACCTGTTAATTTTGAAATCTGAAGGTCTTCCCCTCAAAATTGCAAATGGAGAAAGTTTAGTGTTTGCATTGAGAGTAGTGCGGATCACCCACAAAATATTCTTCAACTCACATACCCAATCCAAACCACGGGCCAAAAATAATTATAGGATATCCTTAATGACTATATTACAAAGTTCCAATAGTCCTACGGTGTTACAAGGAGGTAGTATTCTGTGTAATGCTCATATTCTTGGGAAAATCCTTGAACTCCTTGGAAAAAATGGGGGACCATTGCCCATGGTAACTTTATCAGGTGCACCCTTCCTAGAAAATAAATTCACCAAAAAATCATACTTTGACGTGGTCACTTAAATCACAAAACTAACTTCAGGCAAGGAAGCATAATAATCAATTGCTACTATTGCACATGTCACCATAACTACTAGAATGTTAAAAAGATCGATTATTTCAGTACCAAACAATGACAAAGCCCTCCCTGGAACGGGTAAAGCTTCCACTGGACTTGGAACTGTGACCTACAACTTATTACTGACAGTACAAGCAAATAAGCAATGTATTGCCTCACAAACTGCTCCACCGAGCTGTCTAACCCTGGACACCAATATAATTCCCTAATCTTCCTTTTCATAGCTCGCATGGCTAAATCACCCTTCATGCATCTATTACACCACTTTAGATCTCAAGGATACATTTACTGTCAAAGCATACATTCTCTTTACTAGACCACTGACAACAAATAGCTCAGAAGATATGTGCCAATATGCCTCCATCGCGATATTAAAGATTCTGGAATCAGGCCAACCATTGATAACACCCCAACACTTTATTTACAGGTTCATCCTCATATAATCCTTAAAACCATTCAGTCTCAGAAAACACACCCTTAGTAACGTTTGACAGAGCACTTGCCATAAAATTCATCTTGATCAAAATAGCTATTGTCTGGGAAACAATCCCAAGAGTAATCTAGTAAAACAATTCACTATTACATTCTGTACTGCAGGTAAATACTCAGTCCGATAGTGGAGCTCTTGCATTCTGAATTGGCATTGGGAAACCCTTGGAGGGGGACCTGCTGGCTCCTTTAGTGGTAAATGACTGAACTAATGGTTTATGATCTACCCTAAACTCAAATTATGAACTATTACTCCTAGAAATAATGACAGAAATGATTGACACCGCTCCAGCTAGTCAGAGACTCTACACTGAATTAGATGTTTCAGTACCCTTCAGTCTCTGACTTAAAACAGCTGCTACCTCAGTTTAGCATTTCTGTTCTGCAATAATACTTTAGGCAAAAATAAAGTGGGTTGCATCATGTTATGATGTAAAACGTGAAATGAATAAATATCACAAATGGGTTGTTTTTAGCGTGCAAAGGAAATAGGCATTTCAAGTACAATTACTGTAGCACCTCAATAACACTATTTACATAAAAAAAATTATATATATATATATATATATATATATATATATATATATTAAGCTCACACTTGGTATCGTTACTGTTGAAAAGTACTCGCACATCAACACGAGCTTCCAAGCAAGGCTCTTTATTTACATTGTAAGAAGAACGTCCACCTGCTACCTTCACAGCTTGCACCACATGTACCGACGCTTTTCGAGTTGGTTACTCTTCTTCATGGGCTGTGGTGAAAGAAAGCACATTCCGGCCACTTCCTCTTCTTAAACCCCGATGAGGCATGCCCTCTGTTGGACCGCTCCATGTGAGTTTAAGAGCATTCTGGGATTTGCAGTGCAGTTTATATGAAAGTGCAATGTCCTGCTGATAACAAGGCCCCCAATGGGCCTTGGCAGATGGTTTGCGTCCTCCTCAATGCCTTGATGATGTTCCCTGTGCAGAAGCCGGCAAATGCTGATTTCAGGGGCCCCCAGGTTCTCGGAGTGGTGCTCTTCGGCGACATGACCGCCGCCCATAGATTAATCTCACACTTGGTATCGTTACTGTTGAAAAGCACTCGCACATCAACACGAGCTTCCAAGCAAGGCTCTTTATTTACACGGTAAGAAGAACGTCCACCTGCTACCTTCACAGCTTGCACCACATGTGCCGACATGTTTCGAGTTGGTTACTCTTCTTCATGGGCTGTGGTGAAAGAAAGCACATTCCGGCCACTTCCTCTTCTTAAACCCCGACAAGGCACGCCCTCTGTTGGACCGCTCCGTGCGAGTTTGAGAGCATTCTGGGATTTGCAGTGCGGGTTATATGAAAGTGCAATGTCCTGCTGATAACAAGGCCCCCAATGGGCCTCGGCAGATGGTTTGCGTCCTCCTCAATGCCTTGATGATGTTTCCTGTGCAGAAGCCGGCAAATACTGATTTCAGGGGCCCCCAGGCATTGCCTCTTGGTCTTTGCAGTTTAATGTTTTCCCCAGGTGGGGCCGCCGGTCCTCTCGATTAAAATGTAATTAAACCCCAATGGGTTGATGCATGAGTGGGGCTACTGCACACTGTCAATGTGATGTCATCAAACAGCGTAAACATTAAACTGCAAAGACCAAGAGGCAATGCGCCACAGCGCTGTGCCCACGCCCAGCAGGGCGGGACTTTAATAAACAGGAAGACAAGAGTCCTATTCGGCCGCTGCTGTTCTCATATTCGTGAGCCTGTGAACAAGGACAAGAAATGTCTAAAACGCGTTAGGCTGTAGATACTACAATGTACGGATGGAAACTGACACCCTGCCGTCGTCAAATAAAGAATGGAACTAACCCCCTGTGAGTGGCATTTTCTTTAGAGGGCAACCTTTTACGATGGAATTTGAGCGGCTGCCTAGCCGCGAAAACGCCCCTCTGTGAGCCAAGCAGATCCTGTGACTTGCTGGTTGGTGGTTCCGTTCAGTCGGTGTTTGCTTCATGTTCCCAATTGGAAAGCCGACTTGCAAAGTGATCAGGTTAAGGCTGTGGCACTTGTACGGGGCTAAATGGAATTCGCATCCCTCACTCCCAGCCTCAAAATTCCTTCGACAGCAGAGTCGGAGACCTCGGTAAAGTAACAACGTCTCTTCATGAAGGTATAGACTGCCATTTGGCAGCGTTTTCTCTGTTGCCTCCGTTGTGCGATGCGATCCGGGAAAGAACCATTGACTCCCTTCTCCCTTCCACTGGTGGTCGCAAGTGGGTATTTATATTTAGGTCTGCATATCCATCGGCAGAGCATTTTTTGGTTTGCTATTTACTTTGGCGCTGTTTTACAAATCTACACGCAACATTAAAAAAAAATGAATTGACTTCGGCTCCTTCCTGGAAAGTTTTGGGGTGATCCGTGAAGCAGGTGCCAAGAAAAAGGGTGTGGTCTCAACCCCAAATTTCCCTTATGCATTTTCCATTATTTTTTTGGAATGCAAAACCACAAAAACAGCTGAACAAAACTGCAGTAAATCTGACAGGAAGCTAGATATTGGTCCTAAAACCTGCTTTTGGTGATTTGATGTAAATTGGTTCAGTAGTTTTTGGGAAATTAAGGTTCAAACATCTTTTTAGAGCTGGACGGTTGGGTTCACAGGATTCTTGCGCAACTCAAAAATAGTCATCTGGTTGGTTGAGGGTTTTTTCCCCATTGGCGGTCACGCTTTCGCAGGAGCAAGAGGCTTTCACAAGTCCTGTGGGAGATCGTGCTGTGACTGGCTGGTCACAACATGCACTGAAATGTCCACAACATTTCTCTTCAAGGGGGCTCGGTCCCCATGCCCTGGAAATTAAAAAAACAATTGAGTATAAAGGGATAGGGTAGAGGTACACTTACCTCCTGGATCATGTGGAGGGAGTGACCCAAATGTAACAAAAAAGAATTGGAAGAGTTCGCGATCCTGCAGGAATCTCACAGGAGCCAGTGATCCCCCTGGACTTCTACGGTAGACCCATGGATGCTCCCTGGCAGGGCACCCACGTAAATAAAACAATATATGTATAATTAAAGGCAGCGCGCAGTTTGGGGTAGGCCAGGCCCTACTGCCAAACTCATGCTACACATGGTTGAAGGCTGTGTGCAACGGGCGGGGATTTTTGCTGCCCATATGGGTTGCTTATAGGGCCTGGCCGAAGGCTGTGTGTGGCAGGGGCTTGGTTGTGCATGGTGTCTGGCCACAGGCCAGGCCTTGAGACTATCATCACGTGGCACATGGTAGGGGCTTGGCTGCCCGTGGGGGCTGGCGGCAGACCAGGCCCTGCGGCCTACATTAATCCATGCATTGCCATGGGCTCACTGGCCAGAAGGGTTGAACATAGGATCTAGCCGAGTGCCATGTGCAGTGTCGGATTGGCTTTACATATTGTAATAAAACATTACTTTATGTTTTTTTAAAAACTAGATATTCACTGAATAAACAAAGGTTAAAGTATGTTATATTTAGGAACTGTCATTATATCTTGCTTTACATTAAAATAAACTTTAGAAAGGTAAACAAATGTAAGGTTAAAAGGACGTTATGATTAGGTGAAAATGTCACTTAAAACATACCGTTTTAAACAGAAAAAAAACACTGAAATGTGTCATTTATGGTTATCTCAAGCAACTTTAACTGACATTTTTACCTAACTATAACGTCCTTTTAATATTTGTTTTTGCTAGCGAATTTCGAGCGTTTTATTAAAGTAAAGTATGATATAATTGCAATACCTAACTATAACATTACTCCAACCATTGTTTTTTCAGTGAATATACACACACAAATATATAAACAATACTCACACCTAAATAAGTAGGACTGATCGAGTTACCCTTGTATATTCAGGGGAGTATATTTCCAAGATATAAAGTGGTACGTCCCTGCTTGGACCTTCAACTTCCTTACCAGTTGTAAGTGAAGCACAGGCACTTTTCGATGAACTAGAAAAATTTTGAAAAAAACGTGTGCACTACTTTACATAGCTAATGATGACTGAATACCTCAAAAAGGATACAATTCCTGAGGGTTTACAAGTACTGAACATACCCCTGAGTTTGCAATGGACTTTATTATTATTTTTTTATTGTGAACTAGCAGCCTGTCCCGACCTTGTCCGGGAGCAACAGGCTTCCCCGACCCCCGCTCGCCCGACATTGTCCAGCAGCCCGTGCCCGGGCCTGGCCTGTCCCCCGCCTGCCCCGACCCCTGCCTGCCCGACCCCCGCCTGCCCCGACATGGGTCCCCTTACCTCAGCCTCCGCTCCTCCCGCCTGTCCGCTGCTCGCACCGCTGCTGGCCTGTCCGCTGCTCCTCACATCACCGCTCCTACCCCGCGCCATGTCCGCCGCTCCCTTACCTCAGACGCCGCTCCTCCAGCCTGTCCGCTGCACACACCGCCTCTGGCCTGTCTGCTGCTCCTCACATCACCGCTCCTCCCCCACGCCAATTCCGCCGCTCCTCGTCGCGCTCCTGGACGCCGCTCCTCCCGGCGCTCCTGACGTGAGCACACACGTGGCGGCTGGCGCTACTTTGGAGGGACTACTTTTTTTTACTGTAAATTTTTTAAATAACATTTTTAAAAAATATTTATATAGCCTATAACCATCTACACACCCTGATGATTCCAACGGTGTATCGGGTGTGTGGATTGGCGCTGTGGTTCCCGAGTTTACCCACTTCAAAGGCTGAAAGTTCTTCCTTTATTATAGTAGTATAGATTTATAGAGCGCATTATCACCCAGAGGTCTCTAAACGCTGTCAGAGGAAGCCCTACACCAGATGAAATAATAAGTGGCATGCTCAGAGAGTCCCCCATGTCTCTAAGAAAAGCATGGTCTTCAACTTCTTTCTGAATGGAAGGAGATTCGCTTTCTTGCATAGATTTTCCGGGAGGCTGTCCGATGCCTGAGGAATTGTGGCTGAGAAAGCTCTTCCACCCATGGACGAGAGAATAAACCGTGGGCAAACCAAGCAACATGCATCTGCTGACCGAAGCATCCTGCTCGGAGTGTAGTTGGTCAATCGGTCCTTGATGTAACTGGGGCTAAGCCGTAAATAGCTTTATGCCCAATGCAGAGGCTTTTAAATTTAATTCTCTGTGTAATCGGGAGCCAATGTACATCCCGAAGTAGGGGTGTGGCGTGTGTACATCTAGGTTTTTTGAAAATTAATATGGCCGCGTCGGTTATGACAAACTGGAGCCTGGCCAATAGTTTTTTTGGTAGACCATAGTACAGAGATTTGCCAAAATCCAGACGCGACAGAATCAACGCTGAAACCGCCAGTCTAAGTGTAGCAAAGGACAACAATGGGGACAGTTTTCGCAGCTGTCGCAGTAGACCAACACTAGTTCCTACCACAGCCGACACCTGTTGTGTCAAAGATAGCAAGGCATCAATTTTGATGCCAAGACTTTTTACAGCCGCAACTGGTTCCGGATAAGGCCCAAAATCTGAAGGCCAAAGCAGATCATTCCAGGGCTTTGAGACTGTGGTAACCGCCAAAACCTCTGTTTTGTCAGGGTTTATTTTTAAATAATTGACCGACATCCAGTTGATGGTAAATTTCAGAATATCCTGCATTCTTAAGTGAGCCGTAGGTGAATGGTCAATCTGGATAAGAATTTGAGTATCGTCGGCATAGTTGTAAACCCTGCACTCCATCTGGTTAAGTGCTGCAATCAAGGGCTGCAAATAAGCATTGAAAAGCAGAGGTGATCATGCTGAACCCTGAGGCACTCCACATGCCAGAGTGGCTGGATGAGACACCAAATCTGCTAGTTGGACTCGCTGGGAGCGGTCGCTAAGGTAGGTGAGGTCAGTCAGGCAAGAGCCGTGCCCTGAATTCCTAAATCCGCGATCCGCGACAGTAACTGGCCATGATTAACAGTGTCAAATGCCGGGGATAGGTCCAGTAATACCAGAGCACACAGCATTTTTCTGTCTGCCCTGAGTCTCAAATCATCCAGCACGGAGAGCATAACCAATTCCGTGCTGTGATGAGCTCCGAACCCAGCCTGATTAAACTCAAGAAGATGGTTAGCTTACATACGGCGGGAAAGAGATTGTAAGACATGCTGTTCTAGTATTTTTGCTAGAAAAGGCAACTGCGAAATTGGCCTAAAGTTCTTTAGCTTCTTAGGATCAGCGCCTGTTTTTTTTAAGAGCGGAATCACATGGGCCTCCTTAAAATTGGAGAGAACAAGCCCAGTTTCCATGGAGCGATTCAGGAGGGAGAGCACCTTGTCCTCAATACCCGGCAATGCCATCTTAAAAAGTTTGGGAGGACTATGTTTTAGTCACATTGCTGTTACCTGTTCATGTCAATGGTTAGTTTTGGGGATTGATACAGCACTTGAGCATAGTAAGAAAGAGTTGGAAACTATTGCTGAACTTTAAAGAAACATACTTGAGGGAACTGTGGATGCTGATGCAAAAGCTTCAGTTGATAAAGTAAACAAGACAATTTAGGAATTTGAAAACATTGAAATGAATCAAAAGATCAACAAAGTCCAAAAGGACATTAACAATTTCAGTCAAGAGAAAGCACATCCTTATCTTGTTGACAAGTTTTATATTCAATCAAAATAACATTTTGATACCTTTCAGCCTTTGAGCCAATTTAACTGACATACAGCAGTGACTTTCTCGGAGTCTTTTGCTAGTTCAGCTGAGGACTGTGATCCCAGGGAGGGACCTAGAACTGGACAGCAAACACCTGGATATCCCCATTTTTTAGGGAATTGAGATCGAGGCAGAGGGAGGAGAAGAGGCCGAGGACAACAATGGAACTTTCAAGCTGGAGAAAGACAGATACATAGGAAAAACCACCAATGGGGCCCGCCCCAATAACTGCACTGTCTGACTCTCATCTTCTTCCCATTTTTAATTTGCCTTACCATATGCTTTCCTTTGCTGAAGTATCACTATTGAGTAATGGATTGACTTTTGTGCCTACAGAAAGGACACATTTCTTTAACATTCAAGTTAAACTCTTTCAACTCGTTTCACAAATTGCTATTGAAAGCCTTCTTCTTGGATAAGTGTCCCCTGTAAGCTTTGATTCTTTGAAATTGAAGCTATGTTCCTCTTCTAATCCATTGAATAGCAGCATGCCAGTTAAACTCCTTGCATTTGAAAGCATGGATTTGAAGGAAGTTTCTAATTCGAAAAGTAAATATTCCTTATGACATCACAGTGGATGAAAGAAAAGAGTTGTTGGCTCTTAAAGCAACAACAAGCCGATAATAAAATCTGCGGATAATGGTGATGGGATTGTCCTTCAGAAAGCAATGTCCTATAAGAGTGAACTTTTACAACAATTGTCTAATCGACACCACTACTTCTTGCTCAAAACTAAGCCCCTATTAGAAACTCAGAGAATGATCAAGGACATTATTTCCAAAACCAAAAGTCTTGGTTTTTTGATCTCACATTTAGGTTTGAGTATCTTAATTTAAAAAACCCCAAGAACTCTGGTCCTTTACACTTTGCCAAAAATACACAAACACCAAACATGCCCTCCAGGAAGACCCATTGTATCTGAGGGTGGCTCGGTGATTGAGATCCTGTGTAAAAATGTCGATATCTTTATCTGGGATTCTGCAATCAATACTAGAAGTTATGTCCAAGACAGTAGTGACATGATAAGACAGATTGAGGACTTTGGGTTTAACCCTAAAGGGGAATTATTGTTGTACTTGAACATTGAGTCCGTCTACACCAATATTCCTCAGGCTGAAGGGATTGAGGTACTAAGGAACATTATTGGTCCTGTTATTGTCCCTACTGAATGTATTATTGATATTTTAACAATCTCTCTGACAAGGAACTACTTTGAGTTTGATGGCCAATTCTATATGTAAATGAAGGGAACTTCAATGGGGGTTTCTTAGGCCAAATATTGTGTGAATCTGTTTTCTGTTTTTGGATAACTTTGAAAGAAAGTACACCTATGATCCCGCAACTAATACTTTTTTGACAATGTACGCCAGTGGAGCCGTTACATTGAAGAGATTTTCTTCATATGGTGAGGTGATAGACCTTCACTTATGGATTTTTTACAGTGGTTAAACGTGTTCTATGGGTTTGAATTTTTACATCTCACTCCAGAACTGATTCTATTGACTTTTTGGACTTGACTGTTTTGGCCCATGAAGGAAAGTTAGCAACTAGATTGTATACTAAACCAATTGCTCATAATACCTTGCTCCAATATTCAAGTCATCACCCAAAAGGCTTATAAGATGGATTCTCCTTTGGACCGTTCCTTCGGGTATGAAAAAACTGTAAATTTAAGCAGGGCTATTTCTGGGAGACAAACATTCTTGTCAGAAAAATGGGAGCCAGAGGCTGTCCATTAAGATTGATCAAGCAATCCTTGAAAAGAACCTGGTATGTTGTTGTGGCCAAGATGGCGACCTAGGAGGTTGCAAACCCTCGAGGCTCCCTGCTCTACGCTCCCTATTCCGGCCCCTTTTGCGCTCTAACACCCCGGTTTTGCAGAAACCGAGCCGAGGGGAGTGCAGGACCAGGGGGCGAGTGCTGGTGCCGGTTACGAGGCTCCCGGGTTGCTTGGTGCTCAGAGGTGGCGGATCGTTGCCGGATGCCGCGAAATGGCAGCGGCCTAAGCTGGAGGCCGGTGAAAGTGTGCCTGGTCCTAGAGAGGGGCCCGATCGCTGAGGCGAGTCAGCGCGGCCGATTGCTGGTGGCCGGGAGGCATCGGCCGCTTGGAGCGGCTGCGGCGAGGTGTGGTGGCGACCCTGGAGCGTGGCTGGCGGCAAGGAAGAGGCCCGCGGCTGGGGTCGCGAAAATTGAGGCTCGAGGTCTAAGCTTACAGACCCGAGCCTGGTTGGCAGCCCAGACACGCCCCCTGGAAGCAAACAGGCGCTGGGCCCGGCACTTCTCTCCGAAGGAGGCAGCAGGAAGAGAGCTGAGGGTGGAGTGTGGCGGCCTTCGCGGAGGCGAGAGGAGCTTGGTGTAGGCGAGCGGTGTTGCCGGAGAGCCCCAATAGTGACAGAGCTGGAGCTGACACCGGGATGCCTGGGCCTGTCCGCCCTGTGACCGGAGTTCCGGAGGTGAGGTGAGATTGTCCGGGGCAGCCGGGGGACTGGGCCCGGCTCCTGATACAACGCTGGTGGGGGTGTGAGCACTGCAAGATCTGGGACCAGCAGCAACGCCATAGCAGCCGACTGAAACGGCGCGGGAGACTCCGGCGGCCCTGATCCTTGTCTGAGCCGGGGCCCCCCTGCGATTTGGAACGGCGTGGGCCCCACTTCCCCAATGGTCGGTCAGTCCTCTCTTGCCTGGGGTCTGGAGGGGCTCCAGGTCTTCAGCCCGTGCCTGCCTGAGAGTCAGCGGAGGGGGCCCTGAGAGACAGATGCAGCGTTTTTCAAGGCCGAGGAGTGGGAGAGCCAGGGGTCACCAGCCCAGCGGCGGGGTGGAGTGGAGGGCCTGTCTGCTTCTGCTGTAACGCTCCACTCGAGGCCCACGATTTGGGGAGGGTACCCCATTGTGTCAGTTTGACCACACGACTGACCCCTCTTTGGCGAGACCACAGAACTAACCAGGGGCCCCGGGGCCCGCTTTAAATTGCACTCGGGTGCCTGTCACCCTCAAGAGGACACTCGACAGAGAGGACTACGTGCTTTTTTATCCTCCGAGACATGGGCGATTCATTGCTAATACCAGGAAGAAGGGGGACCGATCCCTCAAGGACATGTTAACCAAATCACCCTCCACAGGTGAAGATGGGGGGCATCCCTGATGACATCGCAGCTGCTGCAGACCCTGGCGCCCGCTGAGAGCCCGGTCACAAGAGAGTTCCTCGAGTCACTGTTTAACACCCTCAGCGAGGACTTTAGGTCACTGAAGCAAGAGCATTATGTCGCGGGTGAGATCAAAGAAATCCGACGGGATGTTGATGGTCTTGGGGAGCGCGTTGTCGAAGAGAGCACACATTCCACCAGCGAGGAAATAGAGGTCTTGCAACAAGAAATCATCCACCTAAAAGATCAACATCTAGACCTTCAAGCACACACCGAGGACCTGGAAAACCGATCCCGGCGCACCAACATTCGCGTCTGTGGCATTCCGTCCAGAAAAGAGGAGTCGGACATGGTGGGCTACCTCCAAGGCCTCTTCAGGGACATCTTAGGTGAGGAGGCCGACTTTGAAATACGCATTGACCGGGCGCACCGTGTGGGCCTGGACAGGCGAGCTCCGGCCCCACCTCCGGACATTCTTGCTTTCCTCCCGGACTTTGTACTAAAGGATCGCATCCTGAGGGAAGCCAGGAAGAAACAGCATCTCCAATATCGGGATCATCCTGTAGCCCTTTATTAGGACCTTGCATCCATAACTTTACAAAAGCGGAAAGCCTTTAAGGACGTGACATTCTTCCTGAGAGATAAAGGGGTGGCATACTCCTGGGGACACCCCTTTCGCATCATTTTTAAGTGGAATGGCAAGCTACAGCAGCTGCGATCCCTTTAGGAAACCTGCGATCTGCTGGGAATCCTCCCCCACTCCAACACAACGGCAGACAGTGGGACCCGGCACCCTCCCAGAACCGCCATGAAACAGGACAATCTGACGTCAACTCAAGAAAGAGAAGCAGCTTTAGAGGCAGTGAAGCGTGATACCTCCCCTGTCAAGTGACTCTACCATAGCAACCTGGGTGTACTTAGCATGACGGTCAATCTGGCTGGGGGGGGGGGGGGGTGAGTGGGGATGCCGTGAATCAACGTTGACCCTCATTCTTTCTACATTCCGAATGCCGGTTCTTGTGGACTTCAGGCGTTGGACAATGGTGATGGGTTTGGGTAGCTTTGTTGGGGCTAGGGTGGAGGGAGGGGGCGGAGGGTTGTTGAACTTACGACGGACCATGGTGACTGGTTGGGGCAGCTATGTTGGGGTTAGGGTGGGGTAAGGGGGCTGTTTTGGGGAGGTCAGGGCGGGAGGGAGGATTGGGCGGGGATGGGATGGGGAGGGTGGCGGGTAGGGTGGAACCGGTGTGCATCTGGGGTGAGGGGGTGCCGGAGATTGAGTACCATGGAGCTTTTGCATCGTAGGGTCCCCCAAGGGTGCATCTCGCAGTTTCTTTCTCTGCCAGGCAACCCTCTACACTAGACCTAGACCCTGATCCTGTCTGTTGACACAGGTCTTATCACTTAACATAAAAGGGTTGAACAACCCAATTAAGAGGCGGGCGATCTTGAGCTACTTAGAACACTCGGGCCTCTATCTGTCCTGTTACAGGAGACACACTTCCTGCCTAAGGATTGGCATAGAATGCGATCCTGAGCCTTACCTCAGCAGCTCTATTCATCCAGACCGGACAAGCGAGGGGGGTAGCTATACTCCTTGCCCGACACTTTCAGGGGCGGGTTGGGGATAGGGTGGCGGAGGTGAAAGGCAGGCTGTTGGTACACAGATTTTGGGTTGGGGACGCCTCCGTAGTTATTGGTTCCATGTATGCCCCTAACTCTGGACACAAGCCATTTCTCGTCTACTCCCTCTCGAATACTCTTCGGCATCAAGACAGGTGGGTCTTATTGGGGGGGACATCAACATCGTCATGACCCAGACAAAGACAGGTCGGGGCATAGGCAGGGGGCTACCGGGGCTTTTTCCAGGGATGGGGTGGATTGGCTCCGAGATAGGGGGCTGGCGGATATCTGGAGGGTTGCCCATCCCCACAGCACACAGTACTCCTTTTATTTCCATGTCCACCATACCTATGCTCGGCTTGACCACTTTATAGGGTCATCTGAACTCAACTTCCTGGTCAGATCGGTGGACATCATCCCCGCGGCACTGTTGGATCATGATGCGATTACGCTGACTATTGACTAGTGCTCGGCGAATCAAAGAATGGGGAAGTGGCATCTACGGGAGTCTCTGCTGCAGCGGCCGGACGCTTGTCGACAAGGCAGAGAAGCCTGACCGATTACTTAGGGTCTAATGACACTGGGGACACTCCGTTGTCTGCACTTTGGGGGGCCCTGAAAGCGGTGGTGCGAGGAGAGCTCATCGCGCTCTCTGCAGCTGACAACCGCGCTCGTAAAGAAAAACGGGAGGAGCTGACAGCCAAGGTGCTGGAACTTGAGCGTGTCCACAGCAGGGTGGGGGCCCCGCGTATGTGGCGACAACTCAAAGCCGCCAGAGCTCAACTGGCAAGTTTAGACCTTGACCGGGTGGAATATGCCGCCCTCCTGCTCAAGAACTCCTATTATATAAGCGGTGATAGAACCGGGAAACTCCTTGCCAGCAAGATACGGGTGCGGGCGGAGCGCTCCAGGGTAGCGGTGGTCCATACCCCCGACGGGACTAGGGTCGAAGGGGATGAACAGATAGCGGAGGCCTTTTGGGCGTTTTACCCCTCTTTGTACAGCGGGGACCCCACTTTTGACGGAGCAGGGGAGGAATACCTTGGCCGTGCAGCAATCACGGCGCTTAATGCTTCTGGGGCTGCGGCGCTGGATGCTCCCTTCAGGGTGAACGAGTGATCAGTGCGATAGCGCGCCTCAAACCACTGAATTCCCCAGGCCCGATGAGTTCTCGGCGGGCTTCTATAAGACCTTTTGCCAAATTTTGGCGCCTGTGTTGACCCGCTTGTTCAATTCCTTTAGGGGTCCGGGTTCGATTCCGGCAGACATGCTGGACGCTGAAGTGGTTGTCCTTCCTAAGCCCGGGAAGGATCCCACCCAATGCACGGCATATAGGCCGATCTCCCTTTTGAACTTAGATTTGAAATTATTTACAGGGGTTTTAGCAGCGAGATTGGGCCCGCTCCTCCCAGGTATAATTGAGCCTGACCAGTCGGGCTTTGTTCCTAACAGACAAAGCAGTGACAATACCAAAAGAATCCTGCATCTAATCGACAAGGCCCATTATGTAGGACTAGACACTTCTCTGCTTTCGATCGACGCCGAGAAAGCATTCGATCGTGTGGATTGGGGGTTCCTAGACAACGTATTAGCCTGTTTCGTGTGGAAGAGCACTTCCGGGCCTGGGTGGCGGGGTGTTATGATAGACCTAGGGCGACGTTCTGGGTTAACGGACTGTGCTCCAAACCTTTTGAGATTCGACAGGGCACAAGGCAGGGGTATTCCCTTTCCCCCCTGCTCTTTGCGTTGTACGTCAAACCCTTAGCGCAGCGCATCCGGGACAACCCTCAAATTTCTGGCATCCCGTTCGGGGGGAAACAGCATACAATCAGCTTATACGCCGACGATATCTTGGCGACGCTCACCTCCCCCCAGCGATCTGATCCTGCTTTTCTGGGGGAGCTTGAAAAATTTGGCAGGTTATCAGGATTCAAAGTTAATGTGGGGAAGTCTATGCTTTTGCCCCTGGGCCTCCATGAGGGCTCCCCCGCAGATGCCTTTCAGGGGATGAGGGGCTTGAGGGTTCAGGGTGAAATCCCCTACCTTGGCATCACATTAACGCGGTCCACTAACTCCACGCTCACCCGCAACTACATGGAACTCACCCTTCAGGTGACAGCTGCTCTGCATTGCTGGAGAACATACCCTTTATCGCTGATGGGCAGGGTTGCAGCTGTAAAAATGTCTATATTGCCCAAAATACTGTTTGTCTTTCAAACGATACCGGTGATGCCTCCCCTACTCTACATTCATACGCTACAGTCTGAGATATAGCTTTTTATTTGGGGCGGGAAAAGACCGAGGCTCTGCCGCCACTTGGCCTTCCGTCCCTCGGGGGAAGGTGGTCTTGGGATCCCCCATTTGGTGACTTATTACAAAGCTGCCCCAGAATCCGAAAAACTGTGGCTTTTTCAGGATAGGGCTATGGCTCGCCTCTCCCTGTGGAAGTTTCCCTTTTTAGGTCTCGGCTAGCGTAGGCTGCGCACATGCGCAGTCTCGCTGGTGAGATTTTATGTTTCTTAGTAGCGAGGGTAAACCCCGCCCCTCTTCTCCATTGGCTGGCTTCCTAAATGGCGGCCCGCCATCGGAGAAGAGGTTTTAGTGATGTCATTTTTTCCATCTAAGGCCCGTCTTTTTCGGATTGAGGGGCCTGTTTTTTTGTTTCTTTCTCATTCTTCTCCATTGGCTGAAATGAAACAACAACAGTCAAAAACATGCTCGTTGTTTACATGCCAGTCAATGGAGAAGAGGGGAGAAAGAAAAACATGCCCCCCAGTCTGAAAAGGACGGGGCTTAGAGATGGCGAGCGCTTGTTCTTAATTATATTAGCCGTGGCAGCAATCATGGTATTTTCATCCTACCGCATGTATTCAGGTCCTGGCCTGCCATTTATCTGCTTCCCACTGTCGGCAGGAGGTAGGGAGTCTCTGCGTCCTCCTCTCCAGACCCCCTCTTCTCCGCTCTCCGATTCCAGTCTGGGAGCCGGCGTACGTTCCACTATGCCCTGCAGCTCTTCATAATATTCTGCAGATATTCTTTTGCGCTGAAAATGGAGTCCGCAACACACACGGCACACGTGGCACTCCGGCCTGCCCCTGTGTAGCTCAGGGCTCGCTGCTGTTCCGGCGATCTCGTCACTGACTTCAGATCGGGCCTCACAGTGTTCCCAGCTTCCAGGGCACAAGGTACAAATGTTTTATTAGCGTATGCCTGTCTCCCTTAGTTTGCGGTATTTTCCCTGGTTTTTGATCTTCTTGATTCTGCTATGTATATACGTTATAACGGAAATGACGTTCCTCGAAGGCAGAGCCACTTGCTCATGGCGCCACTTCCTTCGAGCTCCAAGCCACGCCCCCTTTTTATTTGAATTATTAACCGAGGTGAGTCAGTAGCACTCAGTACAGATAACTTATAACATCAAGCATAACAGCACTGTATAGTGACACTTTGACCATAATCATGACATAGGTAGACAGCCTTTGATGCTTGGACAAGAACGGGTACCCATACATTTTTTGTTTAAAACGGGGTTTCGGATTATTTATATTTAACGTTTAGAACATTTGGAGATTTGGCGCCCGTAATATTTCAAAGACTATTATGAAACGCTGATGGTTTAAGAGCATAATGTCTCGACCCAGCCATAACTAGTAGCATCTGCATTTGTGTATGGAGCGCCGATAGGCAGACTTAGGAAGGGGTTTTTCTTTTCCACACTTTGTTTTCTAGTGGTAAAGTGATTACGTTTTTTTGTTGAATTTTAATAGAGCACGAACTTGACCCGAAGGTATTGGAGCGCTTTACACGAGCACCAGTTACATCACGGAAGGACACATTCATTTAAATTTTTTGTAGGTACAGGGAGATTAAGTGATTTTCTCAGATTCACAGGGTGGTTGTTACGACGCCGAGATTCGAACTTGCCCCTCAGTTCCAAAGTCGGCAACCTTGGTCGTTATGCCACATCTTCTCCTCACACAGCACATTTGATTTGGTATGATTTTACTGAACTCAAACTTGCAACCGCACAAACAAAGGGGAGAATGGGACCAGGGTAAATTCGAAAAAGTGTGAGGCACCACAATCATAGTAAGTTAATAGGACTGTGTAATAAATGAGGCTAATTACTTTAGGGTTTGTCCCGGTCTTCTGAACAGATGCATTACAGGCCGATCTTAGAGCATGAACTGATAGGAGCTTTCAGGTTCTTCTCAGAAATAACAATTGCTCACCAGGATGAATTTATTACTGCAGTTTAGACTGAAAGTAGTACCTTCGGGGGAGAATAGGTCTGAAATAAAAAAACCTACAGGTCTATATGTATATCTTAATATATTTAGTACCAACTTTGACACTGCACAGTCCTCTGCTGCCTTGTGGCTAAGTCCAAGATACAGTTATGTATTTTTTTACTAGCTCGGTCGCCAATGAAGGTACCAGCTGTCCATTTTCTATAAGCTTACTACTGGGGGTTGCTCTAGTTCCTAGTGCTACCACCGTTGGTATATATGGGGACTGAGGCTTAGGGAGATAAAGATTTGGCTAGAACCGAACAATTGGTCAGTTGGGGAAGGTGGTTACAAAGTTCAAGTCCGCAGGTGTCACTATCTGCAGCTTAATCACTAGCGTGCACCCCTCAATGCCAATTATTTGGCTTTAAAACTTAATGAAATGATTAGCCCTGTATTTTTCTTCATGGACAAACCATGGAATGCTATCAAATTGTTTTTCCATAGTCACCCCGGGATGGCCGTGGTTTGACCACATAATTTACCAGACACTTGACACAGGAAAGATTACAGTAGAAGCAATACATAATGTGTGCCCCTGCTTGAGTAAGGAGCACTGCATTCATTCTTGGGCACTAACACACTTTAGCCCAATATGACACTGAAGCATTCATCGTTTTAATATCCTTTTTCTGAGGCCAGCCTGTCACGTCACTTTCATATCACGTGATCATTACATTTTTCACTCATGAGAGGGTGAGATAGAGCTGCAGTGCTGGCCCGCCCACACCCATTTAAGCCACCTCCAATTGGCTGAAATATTTATTGATCTGTCTCAGATGGGTCATGCCTTTGCATTTACACTTTTCTCTTCCTCCTAGACAACTCATAGTTAACTTCCTCTGTGCCATCGCCTCACCCATGTTACCCATCTCTACCTCCCTCTCAAAGAGGAAAGTCGCTACAGTCTGGCACAGCTCTGGACCATCACAGACCAGTGAGCTGTCCAACATGCAACAGGTGGGAACAAAAGCACCAGCGGATGAACCGTGGATGCGAGATATATGCAATCACCCTCTCAGCTGCAGGTGGGTGGGGCAACCCACCTGCAGCTAAGTGGGTGACAGCAAAGTCATGTCACACCTGGCGATGGCAGCATGCAAATCTGTGGCACCAGAACACAGCCCCATACACAAGTCAGCCACCAGGGCTGAATGTGTGGTCTAATGCAATAGATGTGATGCAGGGAGACCTGGTCTGTCGGCGTGAGCCTCCAACAACCAATGGTCAGCCAGTTAGCATAGCTACAGATGTTTATGGTTGCTAATGTCATTTGCGTTTTCATTGTGCATGTGTGTGACATTTCAAAGGATATTTTATTGCAATTTAATCAAGTAATGTTATCTGTACATAATAAAATGCATTTAAGAAATTAATGCATTGTAATTGCACTTATGTGCCGTTTACTACCCCTGATGTGGCATTGAAGCACCCTAGGCCATGCAGCAAGCTGCTCCAGAACCCATGAGTAGTAGCTAATTCAGTGGAATTTTCCTTTTGGGATGAATCTGTGTTCTTAAGAAAACTGTCCCCTTCATTTACTCCAATTTCCTTTTGATGGATTAAATGAATAGGAGTTAGGTGTGATCATCAGTGGGGACTGGTGTGTGTGTGTGTGTGTGTATTCACATAGGTTGTTGGTGGGGATTACTAGAGGGGATTAGGTTTTGTTAGGTTGTAGATGTGACTTTTAAAAAAGCATTGGCATAGCCAATAGGTCTCGCCTTTGGGGCATTATAAGTATTTAGTTATGCAGTACAATATCCTTCCTGCAGCAACATAAACTGTTGCATGTCTAAGCACTTACAAGGTCCCAAAGGCGAGACCTATTGGCTATGCCATTGCTCCCGGTTTACAGTACCACAGTATGTATCCGTGAAAAGGTATTGACTACTCCGTGTGTGTGTGTGTGGCTCTGTGTGTGTGGCTCTGTGTGTGTGTGTGTGTGTGTGGCTCTGTGTGTGTGTGTGTGTGTGTGGCTCTCTGTGTGTGTGGGTGCACATGCAATAGGTCTCGCATTTGAAAGAGATTAAGCTATTCGCATTGTAAATGACAATGCCATTTATTTATCTCTTTTCAAAACAAACAAATAAAAATGTTGTCATTTACGATGCCAATAGCTCTAACTTTTGCAAAGGCGAGACCGTTGAATTGTAAATGCTTGTTAAAACCAACTGATCGCCCCTCGTACATACAGAAATCTCCGATAACTCGATTAGCGTTGAAGGTGTGGGACTCGGTCGCTTTGCAGAGAAATCTCACGTCTTTCCCCTCACCTCTTACTCCTCTTTTTGATAACCCGGACGTCCCTCCCGGTACTGATGCGCAAGCTTTCCCTCAGTGGCGTGACTCGCCCTGCAGATCTGAGGGTCACCTATTTGACCTTTAGGGCTTTGTTCCCTTTTCGGCTCTGTCTGATTGGTACGAACTTAACGACCCCAAACTATTTTAATACTTTCAACTCCGCGACAGGCAACTCCATCCCGATGTGTGCCCCAGGGTTAGCCGTAAACTTACGACCTTCGAAAATGGCTCCTTTCGAAGCACTCAGATCATAAAATGATGTCTGAGTTGTACCCCATGCTGCTCCCCCCGGTGCGGCAGGCGAAGTCGGCGGGCCAATGCCGATGGGAAGAGAAACTGGGCCATAGTCTCTCGCCAACGGAAAGGCAACAGATCTATCACAGGGCTCACCACACAGCACGGAATGTTGGGAGCAGGGAAGCTGCGGTCAAGGTGGGCACCTATTGGCATCTGACGCCGGCCCATTTGCACCAAATTAACCCAGCTCACAGCTCTGAGTGTTGGAGGGGGTGTGGGGAAATCGGCACTTTGACTCATTTACTTTGGGAGTGCAGGGAGGTGCGGGGTTTTGGGATGGAGTCCTTACAGATGTAGGCACTTATTTTGAAACAGAGATTCCTTGATTCCCTGCCTACACTCTCCTAGGCTTACCTAATGCACTCACCTTCCCACTTAAATCTGTACGGGGGAAACAAATGGGGATCGCCCTGGTGCAGCTGTACATCTTATCTCTCTGGAGCTCCAAGACCAGGCCCTCGCATACAGGGTGGTTGCATAAGTTGTGGTAGGTTATTGGCATGGAGCGCATACAAGCCACCCTCTTGGCCTCGACAGCCTCCTTCCGGGAGATATGGCGGCCACTCCTGCATTGCTGTCGCTATAATTTAATGAAGTGACTTTACCTAAGTACCTGCGACTGCTCAGACTCACAGAGGCTCGGACTCCTGCGGAAGGGTCGCAAGGAAGATAATCCATGGTATTTTTCTTTTTCCCTTCTTTATGGCAAGTGGCACAGCAGTTCCGGGATTTTGGGATGGGTCAGGGGGTGTTGGGTTAGGGTGGGCAGGGGGGGAGGGGTAGTTAGATAGGAGTCGTTTGGGGGTAGACACGTTTATTGTTGGCCACAGCACCACAGGCATACATAGACCGGGGCAGGTACTCCACTTCTGTCCTGGGTAATTGTCGGTGGAATATCGAATATACAAGCTGGGGCTTAAGGTTTTGACTCTTGAATAGGCTTGTTGGTTTATAGTGGGGGCAGTGGGCGATATACCCAGATGTACTGTAATGTTGTCTGCCTGACTTGATACACTCAAAAATAAAGTTATTGAAAAAAAAGAACCTGGTATAACCACCAAGAGACTTTGCTTACTCCCCAGCCTAAAAAAAGTCAAACGACCGAAAAGTCAAACGACCGGTTGGTTCATGTGACAAATGTGTGCACTCAAAGTAATGCCATTATAAAACTTGCCAGAAAACACTGCCCTTTAATTAAATTGACAGGCATCACCAATGATTTCCCATTATTCTCTTTTAAGAACGGCCGTAATTTAAAAGAACACCTGGTGCACGCTGCCGTGCCAAAGAAAAATCCATCTGATCTGACAGCTGTCTGGGGCGTAGACAAAATTGTTGGTCATTTCAAGTGTGGCAACTGTTTGGTGTGTGATTCCACTTAAAACACGAACCAATTTGTGCACAGCAATATCATCCACAATATAAGGGATGACACCATCTGTAATTCCCAAAATATCATCTATGCTGTTTGCTGCCCTTGTAATTTATTCTATGTGGGCCAGATGACACAAAATATTACAACACGATGGTCCCAACACAAGAGCTGCATTCATTATAAGAACTTTTCTGCACCTCTGGTATTCCATGTTTTTTTTTTATCAAATCATTCACTCAGTGACATCAGGTGACAGACCATTAAACAAATCTAAAAACCACCTCGTGGTGGTGACATCCAGATGATCTTAAATAGGGCTGAGTGTCAATGGATTCTTAACTGCAACAGTATAAACACAGTATTGAGCAATGGAGGAATGCAATTCTGTAACATTATGTTGGATCTGTTCTTCAGCCTTTTCTAAAAATGAGGTTTACTGATTAGAATACATTGTGTTGCTTTTAGCATCATATTGAATAATTGTGTACTGTCTGTGTCTGACCAGTGATGTTCCTATGGTGACACTATTCCATCTTTATAACTGTTGATTCGTGATATTGAAATTTGTTTCCCTATACATGAAAACTACAATGTGGCACCTTTTTGGGTTTTCGTGTACTAAGCTTTGATTATACGATGTGTTATTTGATACATTGTATTTATTGCATGTAACCACGATGTCAAGCGTGATATGTTTCAACTTTTGAGTTTTCAGGCATTAAGCTATGCATATATGATGTGATGCGTGATAAGTTCCAACATTGTATTTACTGTATGTAGCCCTAGGATGTGAAGCATGATATGTTCCAACAGTGTAATAATCTTTTTATAAATCCTTTTAAATATTGGCAACTTTTTAAGAATTATTTGGCTTCTATGCATTATACATACATTGTTCAAAATGCTTTAAGATTGTAATAATCCCATTCTATTGTTTTACCATGTTGGATTGTTCACTTTTCCATATGTTTGAATCATTGGCCAAGTTCTTTGTATATGCCTACTTGGCTGTAAAACTGTTTGATTGAATGGTCCACACTTAAGGTATTGAGGATATAATCATAATATTTATAGGGTGAGTTGCCACACAATAGTAATTTTATTTTGAAAAATGGGATAGTTATATTCATTATCAATAACATGAGCTCTTAGAACATTTTGTGTTCTTTTGAATAGCCTAATGTAATGCTGCCAATGGAAAAGGAAAGATGTTCTCATTCGATGCTTTCAATGCTGCGACTTGGAAGACTGTGAGAGTATTGTCCAGATTTTCACACATGCGTGCTGTGCGCTTTCTTTATCCGATTGTGGAAATAATTTCCCCCTATTTATATAATTTTCTTTTTATAAGTTTCCGTCTGACATTTCTTTAAATACGAAAAAAATTGGAAAACCAAATTAAGGCAGAATTGACAATTTGTTGGACCGCGGACAGTCTTTCTTCACTCTCCATGGAGAGCAGTGCTTTTAAAACGCCAACAGTGGTCGGTGTTTTCACATGCTGCCTGTTGTTACCATGTTGCGGGTGACTGTGGTGAACTTCGATTCCTCAGTAAGTGTTTTATAGGAGGCTATGCATGGTGGTGGGATTTTTTCATGTCTGAGCTCATTGTAAACGAAGCCTCTATTGTATTTCATAGGCGAGTTGCTAATTCGATGAGGCCTGAACCTTGAGCAGCAAGTGGTCACTATTTGTTGGTATAGTGACGACCTTTGAGCGGCACTTGGTAAGTCTTCTAAAATCAAGACTACCACTTGGTGACTATTTTTCTGAATTGGCTAAAAAATTTATTTTTGGAATTGGTTAATGCTTGAACTGTGTGTATAGATTTGGTGTCCCGGCTGAACCTATGAGCTTTGGGACTTTACCGTCTTGTTTCTCCAGGGAGAAGGCGATTTATGTTTATGGTAAATGTGGGTGATACCCTGTATAACTCCTTAATCTAATTGGATATCTCTGAAATATTTCCTTTGAATAGTTTCTTGGTTTTTCCTTACCACATGGGGGATTTTATTATGACACTGATGGTGGTCCTAGTTTTTCTTTGAATAAGGACACAATACTAATTGCCCTTGATATAGGTGAATTTGAGCCTTTGGGTACTTGAGAAGCCATTTGTGATCTTTACGGTGGCTGTCCATGTGAGTACTTGGCCATTGTTTTATCATCATTTATTATTTCTAAAAATCTTTGGCTGGACCCACTCATGTAAATGTATATTTTTGTTTTCAGATTGTTTGTCTTATGGTTGCTCTAAAAGTATTTTCTGGTCCTGATGATGACCCCAAAAAATAACGAGAGTCAAAACGCCGTTGACGCACCTTTGGCAAAATTGGTATAAAAGCATTCCTTGCGTTTTTGCTCTTGTTGTACTACGGGAAACTTTGATTTAAATTGAAAACCCTCTGCCATTGTGATCACTTTTTTGTCTACACTGTGTATTGTCCATGACCACAAACGTTTTGTTCTTGTATTGTATTGTCTTTATAAAAATTATTTAATAATAATTTATATTACCGTGAGAAAAAAAATTCTTGTGGGTACCTATTTTTCGTTTCTGTTTCCCTTGTTTTTCATTTGTTCTTGCATTTTTTCTGGAGCACTTGTGGTTTTTCATAACTTTCTAAAAGTAGCATTTTCAGAATTGTAATTAGAAATCCGACTTTATCATTAAAGAGGGCTTTTAATTACAATTCTTTAGACATCAAACTCGAGCTGTCTACCTGCTTCCAATTGAACGTTATCACTTATTAAATTCAATAAGACAACCCAATGCAACCCTATGTGAGAGGTAGACGTTGCCGTAGTGAAAAACTAATTTAAGAGTTTTTTACTACCAGGATATGTGAAACTTAAAAGTACATGTCCAGCCTTTTCAATACACTGCACCCTCCCTCTGGGCTGTTCAGGTCCTACCCTATGAGTGACTTAAGTATTAAAAATGAAGATTTGCCGCATGGGATGGTGGAACAGACTGACCGCGGAGACCCCATTGTGGCGGAACGGTTGCTTACCGGCTCTGGCGTCTTTACAGGGGTTCCGCGGCTGGGACGCAATAGGGATCTCGGCGCTGGACCAAGTAATGAAAGGCACGACCTTAAAATCATTCCAGGAGCTGAGGGATGAGTATAGTATGCCCCAGCCCCAGTTCTTTAAATACTTGCAGTTCCGACATGCCATCTCTCCTGCCCTGGAGAGGCTAGACTCCCTGCCCGAATTCAGCCCTCTGGAAGCTAAGGTATTCATGGGTGAATTAGACGATAAGAAAATATCCTGCATCTACCAGTCCTTGGTTACACACTGCTCCTCCTCTCTCGATAAACTGCGGGCCACACGGGAGGGGGATGTGGGTGTACTGGAAGAAGAGGATTGGAGGGAGGCCCTTGCTGCCCCTAGAGGTGCGGCCGTTGCCGTACGATTGCGATTCATCCTGTTTAAATATCTACACAGAGCATACTTTACTAGAGAGAGGCTGTGGCGAGCGGGCTTGATTGCGTTCCCTGAATTTCTGAGATGTGGTCAGGAGGTGAGCACTTTCCTACATACGGTGTGGTCCTGTGGAGCGCTGGAGAGATTCTGGTCAGGTGTTTGGGACTGTTTGGCAGAAGTATTGGGCTGGGAGCTCCCCTGAACACCGCAGCTGGGCCTTCTCCATGTAATGGAACAAGCTGGTGGCAACATTTATAAACAGCATTTACTGCTCCTGTGCCTTACCGTGGCCAAGAGGGATGTGGCCCGCGCCTGGAAGGAGACCAGGGCCCCCCCGGTGGGAGTGTGAAAAAAGGATTAGATTACTGTATGGGGCTGGAGCGTCCAGTGTTTGAGGCCCGAGGTTGCCCCAGAAAACACTACAAAATATGGAAGAGATGGGCGGAATACAGGGGATTGTGGCTGGAACCGCCAGCACAGCGTGATACAGAACAGATGCTTTAAGAACCTGGGTGAGGGAGAGTATGCATTGCCTATTTCATAGATATTTTAATTCTTGGACCTGTGAGGAAATCGTGCAAGGGACTTGGGTGGGATCCGGGAGGGGGTAGTTAATACGCGACAGGGAGAAAGGAGAGTTGTGGAGGAGAGTTGTGGTAAATATGCTTTACTGTACAACTGTTTTGATTGCTATTCTGTGCATTTTGATTTTATGCTCACAGCCCCTCCGGTGTTCGGAGTACTGTGGTTTATTTGCAATTTCTCTCAGGAAAACAATAAAATGTTGTTCTGGAAAAAAAAAATGAAGATTTGGGCCTGGCAAAAGGTTTACTTTGCTAGGTCAAAATGGCAGTTTAAAACTGCACACACAAGTTGTTTAAAGGGCTACTTAAGTGGGTGGCACAATCAATGCTGCATGAGTATAATTTACAGGCCTTGGGCACATGTAGTACCACTTTACTAAGGACTTGCAAGTAAATTGTTTGGGTGTAAGCCAATTTCACAATGTTTAAAGGAAAGAACACAAACACTTTTGCACAGGTTAGCAGTGTTAAAGTGTGCAGAGTCCTGACCATTAACATAAACAGGTACAGAAAACAGGAGGATAAATGCAAAATGTTGGGGCTAACCCTGCAGAAAGGGCCAGTAAAACAATGCCCTAATTTCATCTGTTTCACTGGATAATGTGGTTGTAAAACCTGTTGTGTGCATCACTGATTGTGCATATGAAGATTATTTTACTGTTAATAATATTTACATTTTATCCATATATTGTTTGTAGTGCAAGCATTGCAAATGATTAGGATAATGATGCACAGGTTATAATACTGTCGTTGACGAACAGTTCTCCTGAGATGATGGCACATTGATGTAAGGCATGACGACATCCCCTGTGATGAGGGCACTATTTGTCACTTCTTTGGTTAGTAGATTGGAACACAGTTGCACTCCAAAGTGCAGCAGAATGCAAAGGCGACCAGGAGCCTGCTATAAGATCTGCATCCCTCTAAATGTTCCTTGGACTTGGACATATCTGTCCCATGCCAAAGGCTGGCCCTGGTTCTATGACTCATCGTTCTGCTATTGCAGTGTTCTTTCTTTAAGTCTCTTTCGTCCAAAGATGTCCAAGCTACTTTAAAAGAGGCAGAGTTTATTGCACTTTCAAATTTTGGAACTTTTGAGCAACAGCAAGTGCTTTGATGAGACGATTGAATAATATGCTGTTGATGATATGGTAGAAGATACACTTACCAGTAGCAACCATTCGAATTAGTAACAGTCTCGACCCCAGTGTTTTGAAACGTCCATAGTCTTATGGCAGCGATAGGAAATGTACAGGTTGTACTCAAACCATGCTGAGCAATACCAAGTACCATCTTGCAGAGAGGAGCGCTCTGTGAATATTCAGCAAGTATCCTACATTTGATTCGCAAATATTAATATGGTTGCATGAGTTTGTAAAATAATGGTTAACTTCACAAGCTGGCTATTACTTCATAATCACTAATCTACAAGTTAAAAATTATATCTGTCAAAAACATGAGTTCTGGTTGATGGCCTATACCCCAGAGTTGGTAGAAGGTATAAGTTATCAAGTAAGTCCAAACATGCGACCTAGTCATATATGTTGGTGGTGGTCCCCAATCACGACTTTCTAACTGGGGTGGCAAAAGCTTTTTAAATATCACTGCCAGATTGTAGAATCAGCTGCCATACACACTTAAAAACTCACCTGACCTGATCTCATTCAGGAAGGGTCTGAAGACTTGGCTTTTTAAGGTATAACTTCTGTCATATTTAAATTTTTAATATATCAGCACTTTTTTACCTCATGGCTCGTTGGAGGTTGGATGACAAGCGCCTAGACGCCTTCGGGTATTAGTTGCGCTATACAAATAAATAAATAGGCAGACCAAGGTGCCTAACATGCACACAACTGTCGAACAAACTACAACCGAGAATAAGGTTTGCTAAGAAGAGGACTGTTGCCTGAAAGCATGCTGATTACTGACTTACTCACACTCTTGTTATATATGGAATAAAGTACCCTGAAATATATGTAATCTGGTTATATCAAACTACTTAAAAGTTCCACGACCTCTGCAGCCTCATGCCTTTACATGGTCAAGAACCTAATTTGCAATCTTTTTATGTACATATGGGTTTATTTTATTCCCTGTAATACATGATCTTTGTATATCATAAACATAAATAAAGAGAAAGATCAAAAGTTAAATGTAAAATCTCTAAAATATTGCCCAGAATTTGTATACCACAGGAAACCTATGTTTTTTATACCAGTACCGTAGCTTTGATATAATGAGAAGTCAGGGAAACAGGTCTGGCACGCTGGCCATTTTGAACTTACTATCAGATTTGAATGCAAAGGATCACTCTAAAACTACTTGAAATGTGATCCCACTTCCTGAGGCTCAGTTCCAATTGGGCCTGATCTTTTGTCTACTTTCAGGCCAAATAAGTGTGTGGTGTAGGCAGGTGTAGATAGCAAAGCAGGGCTTTAATGAGGCCCTTGTCTCCATTTAGAGTGTGATGCAAGTAGTAGTTTTGTGAAAGTGGAAACCAGATGCTCTGAGTTACAATGTGTATAACTAGTTTGTACATGGAACCCTAGGCCAATATCCTGCAATTAAACAATTTGGCTGACGCCAACTCAACATCGTCCACTCCAAACAGGACATTTAGAGTATTTAAGAAAGCTGTCACTATGTATCAAATACAGGTAGGTATCCTCTGCATTGCACTGAGGCTCCATTTGTTCATATGTAATAAGGGGCTATAATGAAATCAGTCTAAGTGTAGAAGATGTTAGATCTCAGTGTAAACCACTGGGGGTACTCAAGAGGAGATACACTCTGTGCCCCAAAGGGCACTAACCAACTTAAGGTTACAGATGTGCCTCCAATGAACACAAACCACTGCAACAATGTGGGGTTACCTGACGTGCTGAATGTATCAGAGATTTTAAATATGACACGTACATAAAGCACCCAAGGTTGAGACTTGATTAAAGATGCAGGGCTTGGATTGCGTACTGAATTGATTTGCCTTGGTGTACTTGAGGAGTAAGATTGCATGACCAATCTCTTGGGTTCGAAGAGACTATGCGCTTGTTGCTCGCACAGTTGAAAGAACCATACAATTGGGAGTCGGACAAAAAGGTGAGAAACTAATGTGCTCCTCAGTTGCAGACACACTTTCTCACAAAGAATTGTGGTGGTGAAACCGACAGCAGAATGTTTAAACGTTTACATGACCTGTTTCAGCAATTGATGATTTGTGAAACCACCAAAACATAGTTTAATCTGCCAGTTGCCTTTTTAGGTCTCGCCTGAGCCAGCGCATGCACTGCTCTGGCGAGACATTTAGTGAGTGGGTTTTAGAAAGCAGACCACAGCTTTTTGGGTGGCATGGAGTGCGTGGTTACGCACACAGGTACGAGCAGGCACAATCTGGCTTTCCTCTCGCTCTCCCAGGCGTGCATGCACCTTGCTCTGCAATTCTGTTTTTCTCGCACTTCAAATCCCTCCCCATCCCCCTCCCCCACCACAGTGCGCGGCTTTCAACTTCAGCCCATGCCAACTGCACTCCTCGCTCTCGCATTACTTCTTCTCTATTTCTCTTCTATCCTTTCCACCCTCTCTGTAACTTTACCCTGTTGCGGGTTCTCCTCTTGTTTTATTTGCAGCGCATTTACTTTCACTGCTGTGCTTGTTTTTTTAAAGCTATGCCTGCAACGTACATCGGCGCATTACCGACCCCCACCCCCTTACTAACCCCATATGCCAGGGCAACTCACTTCATTAGCGTCTGGTTTGCCGCAGCGCTACATGCATGCATCACATGAAACTGAGACCTTCTGTGCAGACATATTTTACATACAGGAGCCGTGTTCAGGAAATAAAGCCCTCTTTCAAAAGTGCTGTGGAATCCAAACAAATTAATGTAGGATGGGAACTAATATTGTGCTATGTTACATGATCCCACACACCTAGACTAAATTCAAAAACGAACTATGAGGAAATCTTATGCCAGTTTGTGACGTAGATGAAATAATGCGGGAGGAAAAACGCGCTAAACCCTGTTCTCTATGTGCACTGGATCTACCTCAGAATAGCACACGAGAAGAATGTCGCACGTAAAAGGCATGCTGGGGCAACGCTAAAAGGTGTATGTAGAGTGGTTGGTGTTGGTATTATGAACAATACAGATAGCAAGCAAACGGTCCACACGTGAATGAACAACGTGATTTTCAGCACTTTCATTTGCCAGTCTCCCTCACTCACACACACGAAAACCTAATGCAATTTAGTCACTGCTATTATTAGTTTAGAATTAGTGACCCAGGAATGTAAAAATAGCAGCCACGAAGCTGTGGAGTGCAAGTAGTGATGGATTAACTATTTTCACGGGGTGCCCTGTGTGTACGTGTGCGTGGGTGGGTGATACAGCAGGGCACGCTATAGAAAGTTTAATGTAAATGACGTTTAAAGTCAGACCAGGAGGGAGAGGAACCCTCTTTTTGATGAGGAGTTCCTTTTTCGGTGTCTCCCTCCTCCATGATGCTACTTCCTGGCGCAACTTCCATCAGACAGGGGCTCTAAACTCCACACTGGGTGGTCTGCTGGCCTCTGGGAGAGGTTTTTTCGACTGTGTATTTAAAGGAACACTCCACAAGCGGATAAGGGAACTCTGCTGTGTGTTCTTTTCTTGTGAATTTGCTGGACTTTTTGAGAGACGACACACTTACTGCTCATAATATCCACCCTTTTGAAACACAGAATTGACCAAATTCAATGTTTCCCTCGTCTTCTCACTTATTCATACAATAATGTGTTTCTGCGCTGACCTGTGTTTCTTTCTCTGTGGCGTTGTTGGTAACATGGGGTTAACCTCATTGTATTTCAATGCTTCGCCTGGGGTAGTAAGCACTATATATAATTTTGAACATTACTCGTATGGGTAAAAGAGCATAGGAAAAAATAAATATGGCTTAACTGAGAAAGGCATGTCTGACTATCGTGTGCAGCCTCACTCACTCAAGCGCATTTTGCAGAAATGCATTAAACAGCATTATCCCAAGCAGATATATATATATATGTACAATGGTGCATGTGGACCGGAAATGCCTCTGCATAGTTGCAAATGCAAATTAAACATTTTCTGGAGTACATCTGGAAACCTACAACTGTTGCAACTTTGCAAGTACCACATGTTAAATCCTTGGTAAATTCAGTCCGAAATCTACATCCACATGATGACATATATCTGTGGGTGTAGATTTTCAATTTTTTAAAAAAAATACATGGAAAGTATTTAATGCAAGCTTTACTTCCAAAACCAAAACATTCACATTAAAATAATTATTGCAATGTTAAACGCTTTAACCTGTGTAAATACTAGGCTTATTACATGGCTAAACCCAATTTCCACAAGTAGCATTGGCAAAGTCAATAGCCCTGTCTGCAAAGCTATTGGCTTTGCTGGTGCTTGTTTAGTATAGTTTTTTTAACAGTATTCACTCCAAGAAAAGAACATGTCAAGAAAAATTGTCAATTATGAAAAAGGTTACCAAAATACATACCAGGGTGGCTGCTAGTATTTACTACGCACTCAATCAGTACAGGAGTGAAATGTTGCTTCCTGCTATTGGCTGTTAGCATCCTGTTAGTAGTATGTGAAGAGCTGCTGGGTCATTGTAATGGTAAAACAAAAGACATTTAAACTAATAAAATCAAATAGTTTTGAAGTGGAATATTGCGAAAGGCAGGCATGTAGTCACAGTTTGCAAGTATGTTTTATTGTTCTTTACATTCACATAGTAATTTGATCTACTCTTCTGCTCCTCACTCTCCTTCCTTGTGCTTCACACTGCTCTTTTCCTCCTAGCTCTTCTTATGCTTCATGCTGCTCCACAACTATTACAATCCACTCCACATAATTCCACTACACACCTCAAACATACACTCCATAATATATGAGTAAAATACATCGCCATTTACAATGCCAAAGGCTATAACCCAAACAAATGGAAAGGGGAGACCACTCGGTCCCCCTAACGTATGGATGGGTGCCCCGATCCCCCGGGAAACCATTGTGGGCGGGGGGCGTGTCCCGGCTGGTATGCCCGAAGCGGCGTGGCCGGAACACGCTCCTCCCGCCCAAAAGAGGTTGTCCTAAACACCCGCCCGGAAGTCAGTGCACTGATGGGCGTGCTTGAGGCGGGGCCCGCCCTCCCGCACCTGGATAAAAGGTGCGGGAATCCAACGAAGCTTCCTCTTGTTCCGGCGCTCTGAAGGCTGCACCACTCGTCGCTCGTGAGCCCTCAAGGGAACAAGCTGCACTTTTTTGAGAACTTATAATCTTTGTTTTTCTCTTTCAGTCATCAAGGCGTAGCTGAAAATCGAGTCGCTTCCGTGGGACAGGTCGTGCGGATCGAACACAGACATGCCTGGCAAGAAGTCCGAAAAGAGCTCCGAGATGGAAAGAATGCTGCGCACATTGGTGAACCAAGTGGCGGTGATGGACCGAAAATTCGGTAAAGTAGACCGGCTAGATCGCGGCTTGGCGGCCCTCAGGAAACAGGTGGAGGCCCAGAATGCCCCCTCGGGACGACCTAAGAGGGTCATAGGACCGGCTTTGCCGAACGTCACCCCAGGGGAGAAGGGTAAGAAGAGGAAGGGGAAAACGGGTCCTAGCGAGGCCCCGGTTCGGGTAGAGACTCCTCCAAGTCCAGTAGCGCCAGCGGTCAGCCCAGTACTGGATGGGGGGTTGCCTATTCCAGTGGTTATCACACCGCTGGTGGATGACTAGATGCCCCCGGAATTAGCGCTTCAGTTAGCGGCAGTGTTACCGTGGCTAAAAAAGGGAGCGGGGGGATCTGCGGCTGTGGGAGACCCAGCCGAAGAGGCCAGAATAATTATCGAGCAGTGGCGGCAGGCAAGGGATGCCGGGACAGCGAATGTGCCTTCTATTTCCCCGCAGGTGGCCACGGCTGTCCACCAAGAGAAAGCAACGGACGCGGCTGGGAGCGCGGCGGAAGCCGGTAAGAGATTGTTACCAATGGTGGGGGAGGGCGCGGTACCCTGAAGGCGGGAAAGTTTGGCTCAACATGTTCCCATGGTTACGAAAGAGATGGTGTGGGCCAACAAGTACATTAACATGTTTTCACTGTTGACTGATCACCGAGAGTTAGAGTATGCAAAGACCCAGAAGGATTTATGGCACCCCAGCCAAGATGGCGGAATTCAGGGTCGAGGAGACAATGATGAACTGGATCAGGGCCTTTTCTATCTTTGTGGCGATAATCGCAGAGCGGACACCAGAGGTGTTGAGTGACTTGGCATGTTATCAGAGCAGGATCACGAACTTCCATGCGAAGTATGGAGGTGATGAATGGAAACGCTATGATATGGCGTTTAGAAAAGCGAAGGAGTTTAACGAGGCCTTGACATGGGATTGTCTGGATACAGTATCATGGCATGCACAGCTCTTGCCAGGATCAGCGAGTGGTTCAGGGTCGAGCACGAACGGCTCCGGGGTATTCCCTCAGAGGCAGTCACAGCCCTTTCGTGCGAACCCCGGTGGGGAGTCCCAGCCTAGATCGGGCGGGAACGGAAGCAGGCGAGGGGTGTGTTGGGGCTTCAATAAAGGCACATGTAACAGGCCCCAAGGAACGTGTAGGTTCCGGCACGCGTGCTCGGGCTGTGGAAACCCCTCACACCCGGAAACCAGTTGCCGATCTAAGGCCAATGGCACAGGAGGGAAGGGGGGGCCCAAGCAGGATTGATACGGTGCCTGGGAAGCAAACATCTTCGCCCGTAGATATCTTGGCTTTGACTCCTTGGCTAAACGGATACCCTGATCATGCGTCCGCCGGGACTCTGAGGGATGGCTTCTCATATGGCTTCAGGATCCCGGCGGGCAATTTTCGTGGGAACACTTCCTGTAAAAACCAGTTGTCCATTCAACACAACCCAACAGTGGCCGCCAAAAAGATAGCAATAGAGGTTAGCTTGGGGCGAGTGGCAGGACCATTTGGCGACTCACCAGTGGCTGATTTTGTGTGTTCCCCATTAGGAGTGGTTCCGAAGAAGGACCCGGGGGAGTATAGACTCATTCACAATCTATCGGCCCCGAGGGGGGCTTCAGTAAACGAGGCGATTGACTCCAGGGTATGCTCAGTAAAGTATGCATCGTTCGATGACGCAGTAGTACTGTTGAATCGCCTGGGCCCCGGTGCATTGTTAGCTAAATCAGACATTGAATCTGCATTCAGGTTGCACCCAGTACATCCTCAAGACCAGCGCCTGCTGGGTTTCACGTTTCAGGGGAAATACTACTTGGATATGTGCATGCCAATGGGTTGTTCAATTTCGTGTGCCTATTTTGAAATGTTTAGCTCGTTTCTGGAATGGGTGTTCACGAAGGCCACAGGGCACAAACATGTGATGCATTATCTTGATGATCTCCTCTTTCTTGGCCCAGCGGGCACTCGGGACTGTGCGCGGGCATTGTAGGACTTCTGCGTGCTCATGCGGGGTTTCGGGGTTCTGTTGACGCCGGGTAAGACGGCGGGGCCGACTACCTCCCTCGAGTTTCTGGGTATAGAACTAGACTCGGAGGAGGGGTGCTTCCGTTTGCCGACGGAGAAGGTTGCCAAGTTTAGGGCTTCCCTGTTACAGTGTCTCCGGACGGAGAAGGTGACCCTGCACCAGTTACAACAGACAGTGGGTCAGCTTAACTTTGCATTGAGAGTGATACCGCCCTTTCTCTCGATCCATTGCGCAATCCATGGTGGGCCTTAGGGAAGGGCACCACTGCACAAGACTGTCGGCAGAGGTTCGCCAGGACATGCTCATTTGGCTGGCATTCCTGGCGGACTTCAACGGCCGAGTAGTATGGAGCAAACCCCCAGCCTCGTCGGTGGAGCTCGGCTTATGGACCGACTCGGCGGGCAGCGTGGGGTTTGGTGCGATCTTTGGAAACCGGTGGTCGGCACAAGAATGGCCGGCGTGGTGGCGAACAAGCGGCCTGATGAGTAACATTGGTTTCTTGGAACTATTCCCCATCTGGGTGGCTCTGGTGGCATGGCCGGAAGACTTCAGGGACCGCTTGGTGGTGTTTTGGTCAGATAACATGACAGTGGTTGAGTGCATTAACCAGCAGGCAGCACGCTGCAAGTGGATTTTACGACTGTTGAAAGAGATTGTATTGCGATGCATGAGATTGAACGTACAGTTCAGGGCAAAACATATGCCGGGTGTACTAAATAATGCAGCTGATGCACTCTCTCGTTCCAAAATGCAGGTTTTCAGGGATTGTCTACCCTCAGCGGAGCGAGTGGCGGCACTTTTCCCCGAAGCACTATGGCAGATCGGTGCCCCGGACTACAAAACCTCGTGGCAGCCAGTTTAGCACCCAGGACGAGGAAAGCTTATGAAGGGGCGTTCCATTCATACTGCGCCTTTCTGGGGCCGGTAGGGGAGCATAGATGGGGGCAGGAGGAGTCCTTGCTCCAATTTTTGGTGGCACTTCATAAGGAAGGCCGGTCGGCGGCAACCGCCAATAGGTATAAGGCCGCCATATCATTTATGGCACAGCTCCACGGGATTAGCGACCCGACGAACTCCTTCTTAGTCAGGAAGGCTCTCCGCGGCTGGCGGCGCCTGGAGGGTCGCAGACGGGATAACAGGCACCCGATTGGGTTTGATAAATTGACCACCTTACTGGCGAAACTAGATGAGGCATGCTCCTCGCCCAGCGAGGTAATACTATTCCGAGCAGCTTTCACATTGGCATTCTATGGGCCCCTGCGGGTGAGTGAACTTGTGGCAGGGAATAAGAAAGATGTGGAAGGAGGTCTACGCAGGGATCACATCCAAGTAAGGGGGGATTCTCTGCTGATCTCGATAGCCAGGTCAAAAACGGACCAGGAGGCCCTGGGGAATAGTGTGGTGTTGCAGCGCGCTCTAAGGAATCCCGGTTGTCCAGTGAGGCATGTGGAGGCCTACTTGACACAAAGGTTGACAACATGGGAGAAGATGTGGCTCACTGGTTAGAGCAGGCAGACCCTGAAGCAGAGGTCAGACCCGGGACCAGGGTTCGATTCCCGACGCGGCAGGGTGTTGAGCTCAAATGTCCACGGACTCGATAATTCTCGCTTCGGTGCCTGACCTAATCATGGGTTCACACTATGCAACTCTGGGCATTAAGCTTGCTTAATCTCCACAACGGCCCCCCGGCGGCGGGATGCCTGGCTTTCACCTTGGGGATGCCCTATAGGGGCTATCTCACAGGGAAAAACCAGGATGGGTTCCCAAGGCAAGCGCGGAGATACCCCTTCGGGGGTCGATTCTGGCGCTATATAAGAAATGCAATAATAATAATAATAATAATGGGGGGGGCCCTGCTTAGGCATAGGAACGGCACCCCATTGACAAGATTTCAATTTCAGAGGGTGCTGGCAATTACGATTGCAACAGCGGGCTTGAACCCGTGTGATTTTGGGACTCATTCATTTAGAATAGGGGCCGCTACAGAAGCTACGGCTCGGGGTCTGCAAGCAGACGAGGTGAAACAATTAGGCCGTTGGTCCTCGAATTGTTTCAAGAGATATGTGCGACTGCACATGTTGTAAAAGACTGATGAGATGCACTCACGCTTGTTGTCTTTTGTTTGGATTACAGTTTCGCGAGCCTGTGACGCGGGCAGAAATTGGGATCGGCACAGCATCAGCTGACCAGCGGGAAAGGATCACAGAATGGAGATCAAGTGGTCTGGGTCGTGGGCCACTCATACGTGAGGCGTGCCGGGGACATATTCAAAGCAGGTGATGCGATCCACACATCTAAGGAATATGGGTTCAGAGTGACCTTCCATGGGAAGGGCGGCCTCTGTATTGACCAATTGCAAAGTTTTGTGGAGGAACTATTAGGGCGGCACAGGTCACCGCCAACTGTAGTCATAGTGCACGTAGGGGGCAATGACTTGGTGAGACTGGGAAGACGGGTGTTAGTTGAGCACATACTGTCTGTAGTTAGCTGGTTAGCCAAAAGGCTGAAGGGATGTACGATTGCCTGGTCCCACATGATCCCCAGGAGGATATGGCGGGGAGGTTTGTCTGTGACAGCGTTGAACCACTCGGTAAAGAGGGTCAACAATAAAATTGAGAAACTGTTTCGCTCTGCTCATCTCCAAAGCATTTCTCATGGGTGTATCAGGGGGGGATCACTGTTATTCGAATGATGGGGTGCACCTGTCCAGGACTGGTAATGACTTACTGATAGGAGACATCGTAGCTTGGCTAGTGGGTTTGAGGAGACATGACCTATAGGAGTTGTGGGGGGCCAGATAGTCGGTCAACTATCTGGCCTGTGGCGGTAAGGTCATGATCGGTGAGCAGTGATTTCAAGGTCCCTAGGGGGGGCGCCAGCCATTATGGATGGGAGCGCCCGGGGGGAGGCGGCCATTGGCCCCTCCCACGGGGGGGCGGCACCCACTACGGATGGGTCGCCCAGGGGGAGACGGCCATAGGCCCCTTCCAGGGGGAGACGGCTATATGCCCCTCCCACGAATTTCCCGGGGGCCGGATATCCGCTCCAGCGGAAGAGAGTGTGGGGAAGGGGGGGAGTCCACGCTGTCCTTCTTACGGATACCTCGCACACGAACTCAGACGACCTTAAGATGGCGTCGAGTGAAAGGGGGCCCCCACGACAAGGGAAGTTACAATTGGCGGCGAGGGTAAAGTCCTCTGCGCATGCGCCACTCACACTGTGAGGGCGGGAATTTGGTGATAGGGATCTGACACCGGTTAAGACCTTGCCGTTGGCCCTTAATGTTAGGTTGTACAAATTCAAATGTAATGCATTTATCAGGATGCTAGACTCGGCTAGGAAACCTTTGTATTAGAGATTTGTTAAGGTTAGCCTGAAAAACCTGTCTTCATCAAGATGTAATTGAAGTTGAATTTGTACATGATTTATGAAACTTTTAATTTAAAGTTTTAAATTTTGTTTCATATTTTAATAAATACGGCCGGGGGGGTTGTGAGGCCCCCCCGCTTTCCAAAAGTTCAAATCTGTGTCTGTCTCCTCCCATGGGGAATTGGTGTTGGGAGGGGTGGCAGGCATCCCGGCCCATATGGAAAGGGGAGACCACTCGGTCCTCCCGAACGTATGGATGGGTGCCCCTATCCCCCGGGAAACCATTGTGGGCGGGGGGCGTGTCCCGGCTGGTATGCCCGAAGCGGCGTGGCCGGAACACGCTCCTCCCGCCCAAAAGAGGTTGTCCTAAACACCCGCCCGGAAGTCCGTGCACTGATGGGCGTGCTTGAGGCGGGGCCAGCCCTCCCGCACCTGGATAAAAGGTGCGGGAATCCAACAAAGCTTCCTCTTGTTCCGGCGCTCTGAAGGCTGCACCACTCGTCGCTCGTGAGCCCTCAAGGGAACAAGCTGCACTTTTTTGACCCACCCACCAGCCCCTTGTTGCAGAGTTTGTGAAATAAAGAAATATCGACTGGTGTTATTTGATGTAATAAAACATGCAAATGTATGACGAGGGTATGCATGTAATTAAATAATTGCTGATAGGCCAATTTTTCCTTTGTAGAAACGTAAAGGAATGGATTCAATAAAGATTGTGCTTTGCTTTAGGACCTTTTTTCCTTTGTAGCAATGTTGGGGTCGACGAATTTATCAAGCTGTTGCAAGATTAGTCATAGTTTTTCTTTCCTTAGTAGGTAAAACAATTGTCGTATTTATTTTTTGGTCGGGCGGTAAGGTCATGATCGGTGAGCAGTGATTTCAAGGTCCCTAGGGGGGGCGCCACCCATTATGGATGGGAGCGCCCGGGGGGAGGCGGCCATTGGCCCCTCCCACGGGGGGGTGGCACCCACTACGGACGGATGGGTCGCCCAGGGGGAGACGGCCATAGGCCCCTCCCAGGGGGAGACGGCTATATGCCCCTCCCACGAATTTCCGGGGGCCGGATATCCGCCCCGGCGGAAGAGAGTGTGGGGATGGGGGGAGTCCACGCTGTCCTTCTTACGGATACCTCGCACACGAACTCAGACGACCTTAAGATGGCGTCGAGTGAAAGGGGGCCCCCACGACAAGGGAAGTTACAATTGGCGGCGAGGGTAAAGTTCTCTGCGCATGCGCCACTCACACCGTGAGGGCGGGAAGTTGGTGATAGATATCTGACACCGGTTAAGACCTTGCCGTTGGCCCTTAATGTTAGGTTGTACAAATTCAAATGTAATGCATTTATCAGGATGCTAGACTCGGCTAGGAAACCTTTGTATTAGAGATTTGTTAAGGTTAGCCTGAAAAACCTGTCTTCATCAAGATGTAATTGAAGTTGAATTTGTACATGATTCATGAAACGTTTTAATTTAAAGTTTTAAATTTTGTTTCATATTTTAATAAATAAGGCCGGGGGGGTTGTGAGGCCCCCCCCCGCCTTCCAAAAGTTCAAATCTGTGTCTGTCTCCTCCCATGGGGAATTGGTGTTCGGAGCGGTGGCGGGCATCCCGGCCCATATGTGAGACCTGTTGCATTTCCAATGCTTGTTTAGTTTGTCTTTCTGCCATTCACCCAGCCTTTTATTATTTAATCAATGTTTCCATTAGTTTCTTATGTGTTGCAAGTAAAGGCCATTTCACTATGCAGTGTCATAAGTCCCTCATTTGTGTCTATAAGTTTAATTGTTTTCTTCTCAGATGTTGTTTAACAATTTTGATTCTCATCTACAGTTGTATTTTAAAGTTTATGATCTGAGTTCATCCGTAGTTCACGGTGCTATTGTGTACTGACATGTTCTGTGTGTGATGGAATCATGGATTGATATATGTTCACAATCTTGAATTTGTAGAGTAGTTCCTAGACTGATACTACCACCATCTTGCTTAATTTCTTGAATGTTATTTTTTTTGTATAATAAATCAATATCTAAACTAATGAGACACATTGTACGTGGTGGAATTGTATGGTGGTGTTACTTCAGCCTTTCAGGTGCGCTTTTGTCTTCATATGGTCAGGCTAACGCCTCCGTCGAGCCTCAACAAATCACATACTAGAACCACTAGACAACATACCAGTGTTCCTAGCACGCTCTTCTAAAGACTGCCATCTGCTAAAAACAGGTGACAAGCGGTGCCTGTCCCATTTGTGAAAGTGGGACTGTGCTTGCTAGCGATTTCTGACACAGACCGGCTGTGCTCTCACCCATCTCCAGAGACTTGGTGTCCTGTGTTCACTAATGTCCCCACTTTGATGGCCAGGGGGGCAGGAAGCAGCCTGTCTCAGACTTTCCATCATAAAAATGCCAATGTACTGCTGAGGAGACAAAAAACCAGACCAAGGCATCTCACTTGATCCTCAGTCTTAGCAGTGATCTGTACAACTAGACTTCTACTTTCTGTCTAACACGTTGCTTTAGTGTTTTCATGGTGAGTGATACATTATGCATGTGTTTGGGGACGTAAATAATTTTGTTTTTATGAGGCAAATTACTTTGTTTAAAAGATGCAGGCTCTGGTAGACAATAGAAATGCAGGTGACTGTTGTCAGTTCTGCTGTGATCGCTGTGCCCATCCGGCGACCATCTTGCTTCCTTCCACAAGCTTTGGGGAATTTGTGGTTGCAGCTTTTAATCTTATGTTATATTTACATGATGCAATATTCATGCGTGCCAGTAATAGATAAAAAAAAAACACTCTTAATGGAAGTGTTTTTTTTTTATTTTAAAAGTAAAAAGATGTTCTCTGCTCCAAGCAGCAGGTGTGTTTTTAATCTTTAATAGGTCACCTTCCCCCGCGCATGACGGCAAGCTGTTATTGATCAAAGAGGTTTTTGTTGGGTAGCTCTCAGATTATTGAGTGACAAACTTTATTGAATTTGACTTAACAGGAGTCAGAAGACAGTTGAAGCATGAGCGCGCGCACTACCATCAGAGTCACTCGACGACAGCCCGGGAGCAGAGCTCAGCGATGGATACGGCGCTCGGCGCTGGCCCCTGGAGATTAACACAGCAGCCTTCTCACCAATTCCCAAGCCTGTCAGCAGAACCAATTAGATTTTCAACCAGTAGACAAGAAGGGTGGCACTTGGGGCCCTTTGCGCTGTAGGTCGAAGGCTTTCCAGACTGCGGCACGGTGACATTGATGGTGACACGTCGAGCACTGGTTGGTTTTAAGACAAGTTAAATTAGCAGTCTTGGAGTGAAGCCAACTGTCTCCTGGCTTCTCACTGTGGTTAGAGTCGGTGGATCCTGTCAGGAGCTGGTTGACGACTTAATAGTCTTTCTTGAGTGTATTTGAGCACTTTCGCCGTGTGTGTTTATGTGTGGTTGTCACGCTTAAAATATTCATACGAAGGCCTGAAATATTTATTTGAAAGCGCCTTCTGCAGAGTTCAGCAGTTAGGCCCCTCCGTGTCTTACAACTTGTTTTGCTGCGCTCAGCAGTTACTCGGAACAGCGCTTTCGAAGCCTTTGGTGACACAGTTATCAATAGCGTCCTGCTTTTACGGGGCCACGTGGGAGCGCGCGCACTGCCTGGCTGCGCCTGTTAAATGTGCTAGAATGACGTCCGTCGGGGCTGTTAATTGAATTGTGGACTTGATTAAAAAGAATGCCTTTGCTAATGAGTTATTTGCTAATGTAAATGTAAACATGGCGAAACGACCCTGAATGTAATTTCTTGTAGCTCTGCTCCCTTTCAGATGTGTAGCAGTGGATTATGGATAGAAAAGTTGCATTGGACACTACTCGTGCACATTTGAGATGAAAAAGCATTAGTAAGGCCTGGATACAAGTAAAACAGTTTCCTTGGGTCCATGCTGAAGCGGCCATAGCACCAAAAGACAGAAAGGCCAAACGTGAATGAAATAAAATCACATTTATTAAAACATTTAACCAGTAGTTTAGTCTGCACAACAGTCGCCCTCTGATCGTAGCAAAGGGCTGTAAGATCTGTCTTTTAAAATGTGACTTTTTCCCTGCTAGATCACGCAGTGGTGGCTGGCATCTACGGGCAGGGAGGAGGGAGGCGCGCAGAAATTAATATAGAAAACACCTGTTAGAAATGGGGGTCTCTAGTTGTCAGAGGTAGGTATCTTTGACCAAATAGTGACCCTTGCTTCTAGTCAGGGTAGGGGGGACACACACTGTAGATAACCCCTGCTCACCCCCCTGGTAGCTTGGCATGAGTAGACAGGCTTATCCCCAAGGTAATGTGTAAAGTATTTTACACCAACACCCACAGTAATACAGTGAAAAAACACAAATGGACACCACACTGGTTGTTATAAAAACATCTTTATCTAAATTAGGCAAGACCAAAACGACAAAAATTCCAACATACACAAATATCCTATTCTTTTAAATGTTCTCGTGTTGGTTCTGTACTTCACTGATGTGATAAAAAATAAAATGGTAGTGGTAGTAGTCTTTTCAGGCACTAGAATTTGATAAAAACAACAGTCTCAAAAATGCGGCACCTGCAGGGTCTGTACTTCTTCTATTTGGTGAGCGGTTGCTCATTAGGGCCTGTCAATCGGCACCAGGTTACGGGGCTGGCTGTGCTGAGCTCTTCTTGGTTTCCCCACAGCTGACTCTGTGGCCAGCGATAGTACCAAATGCCCCAAACATGCTCTCAATCAGATCAGGAGACCGGGCCTCGACTACCAACTATGTTACTCCGGGCCGTAATCCGGGCAAAGTTAAGAAGGAACAATTCGGCTCGCAGCCTCAGACTGCTGAAGCAAGCCTTACGTGCGGTGCTGCACGGTAGGACCGGGGCGGCTGTTCCACTCTTTGTGCGGAGATGACGTCCTGCTGGGCCGCTTCCTTTTCTGGCGGCAATGCGTCTCTGGAGAAGTCCTTGTTGCAAGGCAACACCTCGCAGCCGGGGATTGCAGCACAGCTTTCCTTTCTTCTCGCCGCGGCCTCGATGATAGCACACGCGCAGCTCTTTGATGATTACGCTGTCGGCCCCCACGAAGGTCACGGTGCTAGGCAGAATATGGGCAACAGAGGCAGACAGTGGGGTGGCGCACTGGCTCCACAGAGCTCGTCGGTGCAGGCAGGGCTGTGTGCAGACACAGGCACACGGCTTCGAGGTTGGAGAAACTCAAAATCTCCAGATAACACTGCACACTTTCAGGGAACACCAGCTGTAGGCAGAGGCACGCTTAAAGCCTTGCCAGGACGATTTTGGGAACTTTGATATGCCTGAGTTCCCACAACAGGGGGCCAGCTCTCCTCAGGCCCTTGGAGACGTTTCTTTTCAGGACACAGCACACAGCAAAGTCCTTGTTGCAAGCTGGGGGGACACAGCACGCAGCAAAGTCCCTTGTCGTCTCCTCAGCAGAAACAGCAAAACTGCAGGTCAGCCCCAGACACACAGCAAGGGCAGTTCTTCTCCTCAGTCTCTTCAGATGATCTTCCTTGGCAGAGGCTCCTCTTCATCACGAAGTAGACTAAATTACAGGGGTTTCAGCACTTAGATTTATACCCCCAAAGTCTTTGTTCTCTATGTGTAAGGGTTCCTGGACCCCGTCCAAATCAGTTCTTGGTGCACTCTGCCAGTCACAACTTCTTCCTTTGTGAATGTGGGCCAGGGTCTTCAGACGCACCGCAGGAGGTCGAGCCAGCATTGTGGAAGGCAGACACAGCCCTATTCAGGCCCAGGTGCTACTCTTCTCACCACTCCAAATGCAGATCGATCAATTCAGCCTAGTGCTTACTCACCCAGGCTCCTGGAGCCACCCCAGCCCCTGTCACTCACAAGCCAAACAGTCAATCCACAAACAGGTAGAGGCACACAGAAAGGTTGAACAAGAAAATAGCCACATTCTAAAAGTGCTATTTTCAAACACCGAATTAAAAATTCATCTTTACTAAAAGATGTGTTATTAAATTTTGAGTTCAGGGATACCAGACTCCAATTTTCTATCTCACTCCTATGGGAAGATATGCAGGTAAACATGTTACACATCATTCCCCATTCTGTCCTATGGGCATGATAGCCTTTCAATAGTGAAAAACGAAATTGGCAGTATTTCACTATCAGGACATGGTACACACACTAGTACATGTCCAACCTTTTACATACACTGCACCCTGGCCAGAGGGTACCTTGGGCGTACCATAGGGGTGTCCTATGTGAAAGAGAAGGGAAGGGTAAAGCTTGGCAAGTGGGTACACTGGCCAGGTCAGAATGGCAGTTAGCAAACTGCGCACAGGGACTGTGGTGGTGGGCCTGAGACATCTCTTTGGGACTACTTATGTGGGTGGCACAATCAGTGCTGCAGGCCCACTAGTAGCATTTGATTTACCAGCCCTGGCACATGTAGTGCACTTTACTAGGGACCTACTGGTAAAAAAATATGCCAATCAGGGAGAACCAATCACAATATTATTTTATACAGGGGGCAATTGCACTTTGACACTGATCAGTAGTGGCAAAGTGCCCAAAGCATCTAAACCAACAAAAGCGAAATCCAGTACAGCATTAAAAACACAGGAGGCAGAGGCAAAAAGTCAGGGGAAACCCCGCCAAGGATGCCAGGTCTAAAAACAACACTTACCTGAACTGACCTCCTTCCTCCACTCCGGAACTCGTCTCAGGAACTGGATTCAGTGCCGCCACCAATTCTGATCGGAAGGAGCGGTCTCACTCACCACTCGGACACTGGAGCCCTGCACTTACTCTAACCCACCTGTCTTTAGGCAGTTGGGTTAGAGGTTTCAAAGTGCGCATATGTGGCTGACCGTCACAAGATGGCCGGCCAAAGGGACATGCACACTTTGAAAAGTGCAGAATTAGCCCACCCTCCTCCCTGCTGCTGTCATTCAGCAGCAGCAGTCCTGCTAATAAATTACCATTTTATTTTGCATCTTTGGGTTAATTAAGTGGGGCAACGCTCCTCCACTCCAACGGAGAAGCCGCCCCTCAATGCTCCATCCACAGTGTATGGTTGATCCTCGGCATGAGCTTACTGCTCATATGTCACTTAAGTGCTGTCAAGTTTTACCAATTTGTTTTCAATCAGGAATGAGTTATTTGATGGACAGTCTTATCAGTCCATCTGCTAGGCTTCCTACCGCAGATAGTCTTATTAGCTGGTGCTGCAAGTACCCATCCATGCCTCCAAGGCACCTATGGACCCATAACACCTAGCATAATGATACCTGCAGTGAATGAAAGCTAACTAGTGATGTCATAAATTATGTCATGGAAAATGTTGTAAGTGATGTAATCTGTGATGCCATAAGCAGTGCATGGGAGAGGAGCAAGTGCATTTTTGTTTTTTTTATTTCAAAATGTTAATGTTCTTTTTTCAGTGAAGTTCTAGTTTTTTTTAAAAACAAAAACAGATCCTTTATCACACTTAACTATAACATTACTGTAGCCTTTGTTTTTTTAGTGAGTTTCTAATTTTGAACAAAACAAATCTTTTTTATCGCATCTAACTTTAACCTAACATTAACCTTTGGTTATCTCCACCAGGAACAACACTCATCGGTTTTGGAAACCGATGAGTGCTCCTTGTTGTTCCTGGTGGAGAAATTTATTTGAAAAGTATTTGCGCAGCCACAAGCACAGTACGGAGCACCTGTTGCCGAAAAGTGTTTGGCATTTCTATGATTGCAAATTGTTGGTGAATGTATATATATATTTTTTTCGGAGTGGCATTAGCCACTCTGTAGTTATAGTTAGGATTCCCAGAGATAGGAAATCCTCAGAGTTTTGCTTGGTAATAACTTTGCCACTGTTTGACGAATCTCAACGAAACTATGCAGACCTATTCCTTTTTATTTTGCAAAGTTCTGGTGATTAGTGAAGAGGTGCAAAGAAAAAAGGGGGGGGGGGTCCCAAAATAAATGTTCTGCCAATTCATTTTCCATAGACTTTCTACACAGATTTAGCGGAAAAACAGCTGAACAGATTTTCATGATATTTGCCAGGAATATACATTATGGTCTGGAAAGGATCCTTTTTGGTAGTCCAAGAAAATCCATTCAGTAGTTTTGTAGTAGAAAGGGACTGAATCTTAGTGATATTGGGCCGCGGTATACTGCGGTACACAGTGATGACAAATATGACATAACATATAATATTGGCTAATAAAAGCCTTCACAAAATAAAAAGTCAGCCATATTGTTTATACCACATTTTAGCTGTGTTGTGGGTTTCTACACCAGATACAGCGTTTTGGTATGTTTTTAAGCTATAGTAGAATATGGGGCAGTTTGTAATAGTGTGTGCAGGTAGGTAAGATTATGTATATTGCTTTATATATTTTAAAAAAAATTGAAGTGCTGTAGTATTCTCGAAAATACTGCAGTACTTAGAAATGTTTAAAAAACAATTAAGGGATGCAAGTTGAGATGTGCACTATATAACACACTACACCAACCATTCTATGCCACATCACTGTACGCTACTCCCCTGTACGTCACTGCACTGTTCATCTCTACATTCTAGCCAACTGTACTGGACATCACTGCACTCTATGCCATTGCACTGTACTCTGCCACTGCACTGTATGCTACTGCACTCTAAGCCATTACACTGTAATCTGCCATTGCACTCTATGCTACTGCATTCTACGCCATTGCACTCTACTCTATCCTACTGCACTCTGTTCCACTCTACTCTACTTTGCACTACTATACCGTAGGCCACTACACTCTTTGATACTGCACAATACTCCACTGTATGCAGTGTCACTTCACACAGTGTCACTGTATATCACTCTACTCCACTCCACCACTCCACACAGTGCCACTCTACTCTACGCCACTTCGCTCTACCCCACTCTAGGCCCTTCTGCTGTATGCCACTCCACTCTATGCCACTCCAAGCCACTGTGCTCTATGCCAATCTACTGAACTCCAGTCTATGCTACTACACTCTACACCACTGCACTCTATTCTACTCCACTTTTTCAATAAGCATTTATTGACCCAGCGTCATTCAAGTGTAAAATGTGTGCTGTTACAGCCATAGGACAGAAACAGGTGTACACTGTTATGAGCACAAGCATAGTAAATAGATGTTAGAATTCTACCATAGTGCTAAAACAATTAATATATGCAGCCATACAATTACATGACAATAAGAATGCGCACTCCTACAATGCGAACCCTAACTAGATGTACCTAAATGTACCTAGCATGTATGTAGGTGTAGAGCCAAGAATCGCCCTGGGATAAAACCACCCAATTACCTGATGTGATAGAATGAAGGACCCTGTCTTGGTCTTGAGATGGACAACCCGCAAGGGATGTCAGACCACTCTGTGCTGGAGTGTCTGCGTGCAGGAACCTCAGGTTCTTATGTCTTTTCTCCTATGCCCAGCCAGCAAAGATAAGGTGCTTATATACCCAAAAGGTACCCTCAGGGGCTTTACCTTGCTGTGTCATGTCGGCCAAGGATGATGATAGTGATGAACCGTATACATAGTTATTATGCAGAAGATTGTAGTCCTGCTGTGATTTTCCTGCTGTGATTTTGAGAATCCTCATGCATATTAAATGATGCTAGTTATCTGGGAAAACCATACAAAATTTATGAAGCACCTTACTAGGTAAAAGGTCAGTACCAAACACGTTATGGAGTACAATGGCAGGGAAAATGTAGGTGAAAGGTTAGGTGACTACCCAGGCCTATATTGGGGTACATTATGAATCATAACACTCACTCTTCATCCGACCAGACGATATACTACAAAAATAAAAAGGGGATGTCTTTATAATCAATAATAAAAGCATTGTTCAGAATAAAAAATTTGAAAAGTTATAAAAGAATGCAAAAAAGCTTTATAAGTCCTTTATATATGTTAAAAAGCTCTAGAAGTCCATTAAAATATGTTCATATATAGTTAGAGCAACTGAGTACTTCTGAAAGAACAGGTCTCTTTGTTCACAATGAGATGACGTTTGTGGTTTCAGAACCAAGTTCACATGTGATGCTGTGCAGTGTTCTGGAAGATAATATTAATTCAGTAGTAGGAAAAAGACAGTCACTAAACGTATCCAGAGGACTAGGAACAGTAGACCAAGTGTTATCCAGAGCTGTAGCCAGGGTGAAACTAGATAAGTCTTTCTAAGCCAAACGTAGAAATCATGAAGTTGTTGTTTGCAAGGAACTGGAGCTAGCGGTGACTCAGGTTCACTTGAATCCAGAGAGAAGGTGTCAAAAACGATGTAATAGCCAAATGCAGTTCGATCCATCTTTGGTAGCTCAGCAGGTTTTGATCAACTTGCAGATGATTCGTTTTGAGATATATTCACATAGATGTCGGTATTAGGCCAAATTGAAATCTGTGTTTCATTTGTGCTTTGTTGTTGTTCAATTTCAATAAGCGCAAGTTGCATTCCATAGTGTGGTAAATAAATGTTACCTAATTATTTTTCCATATAATTATCAATACAAGACAGCTCATTCAAATGAGAGGCAGAGTCCGTGGAATCTGAGTCATACGGGCTTTAATATAATGCTTCGAAGCATGGGACATCGGGTTCCATCACCACTCAGGTTCAGGAAGGGACATTCTCCCTTTTTATTAACAGTACACATTATATATAGTAAAACAGTATACATGGAAGTGAATACAGTAGGCGTAACAGGTGAAAAGAGAGGTGATAAGAACACATGTGCGTAACAGGAGGTGTGTAAGAAGGCGTACACATGGGCGTGCACTGGACATGTCAGAGAAACGTAACATGAAACGTCACAAGTGGGTGGATGCTTAGTGAAAGTTGCAGAATCAGCAGAAACTTCTAACCTATATGCGCGCGCAGCTGAGCATGACGTGTAACCGGGGAGAACTGGGGGCTTTGACTTTTGCACGACTAGAGGAGACTGGTGTCTGGGGTGTCAAAACGACCTGTACCTATAGCATATCTGATATCGTATGTTTTGAGAATGTAGTGTCTGGAGTAAAAGGTCTCTCGGGCAAGGGCCGTTCAACACTGAACGGTGTGCAAAGGGATCTTCATGTAGAGTGCGGGGGCCATGGGCCTACCATGGTAACGGGAGCAGTAAATTACTTGCATGGAGACAGGAAGGCAAGGCCCCTTGCTCTGCAGCCGGGAATATGTTTACCTATCTCACTAGACTGGAATGTGTTTTCGAGGAGGCTGGACAGATAACTTGTAGGTAAAACATCATCTTGGCAAGCGAACCAGGCCGAGCCGGGCACCGCTCGTCTGAGGCAGGAAGTAAGGCAAGGGTCAGGGATGCATACAGCTTTCAGAGACAGGAGAGATGAGTCTCGGGGCCTCGTTTAAGGGCCTAACTCGACTGGGCCAGAAAACGTGGACGAAAACGTGAAAGTGTACCATGTAAAGACGTTGGCACCGTAGGTCTAGAAACCTAATTACCAGGATACTTATGCATGGCTGGATAGCTGACATGTTAACGTTGGACGCAAATGTATTTGCGTCTCTCTAGCATGAACAGGAGAGAAGTTACACGACATACAAGGAACATGGGTGCATGGATAGGGTGCGGGTAGGGGGACACTTTGGCTACCTGAACATTTCTATTACCTCATTCCCTCCTTGGCCCCTACTTCACCCTTTAGGATACATCTATATTCATGAGACCATCTATCTGTTAATATAACATCATTTGTTCATCTTTTATCATTCGGGAACGGGAACTTGGACCTGAAATACAGGCTGTGGCGCACAAGCCGCAAATCGCTGGCCCACATTGCAGACATAGACAACAACTGAATACTATAACCAATATTATACCTAGGAATGATAGCAATTTCCATCCCCAAGCGGATATCACACTCCAGAGCCAACCGGACCAAGTCCAGGTGCCTGGATTCTGGTGAATCAGGTGAGCTATTTCATGGAGCCTAGTAATAGCCTTATACACGGATGGCGCGTTATTTGGAATAAAAACGCAACAACTGGATCCGATGACTCTACAAGCCCCGCCCCTATCGGCCAGGATGACGTCAAGGACAAGGCGATTTTGAAGAACTACGAGTCTCATAGCAGATTGTTCTTCAGTTAGGTTACCTAAGGCAGAGGTAGTTTCATTCACTACCGCTTCAAGTGTTCTGGTTAATTTGCGTATTTCCTTACTATTCTGTACAGGACCTACAAAGAAAAAGAATCCTTTATTGAAATCGGTATATTGCTCCCATGTTGTTTCAGTCTGGTCGACAATCGGGGTCTTGATCTCCCTTCTATGTCTGACATTCACAAGCCGTGAATTTCGATGATAATCAGGTGGGCTAGGAAAACAGGTGGCAGGAGGAACGCAATATAACACGTCCCATCCCAATCAGGGGGCAGATGAACATAAGCTGTATGTCCACAAATAAAATAAGAATGGCGTGAGGCTTTGAAAGTAGACTTTCCTTTGTCACTGAATTCGACCACAGTATTACAATCACTGTGTCCTAGATGTACTGAACCATTCTTTCTGACGCATAATTCACCTTTCACTGGCAAAACTGAAATAGACGGCAAGTCCGAATTAGTCTCAGATTGCACATTCAGGATCATGAGGTTAAGTGTAAAATTACCTAATCCATACACTTCATTTTCTAGATCGGTCCCTGTCCTTTGGGGAAGACCTTCTTGGTCTGGAAAACATAGTTTATTCATGACTGTATTCAGGTTCCCCCATATCCAATTACCTTGGAAAACGTTGGACTTACTATCTAGGGAAGACATCAAAGCAAACCAGGCACCACATGAACCATTATGTGTGCACGGGTAAGGAAAGAGAGGCAGAGCTCCCTTGTATTTCTGGTAAGGTGGGAATCGGCCACATACCCAACAATTAGTGGCATTGCTGGTCTGGTGAGTATGATGTAACATACGAATGAATGTATTGTTGTGCATTGCTAATCGATAGGAAAGTTCATGGGGAGGCAGGTCGCTGAAAGTGTGCTCCGCAGTGTCATTAGAGGAAGCATATACATGTGAATCAAGAGGGAAAAAGACATGTAACATTAAACTTATGCATATTATCGTAAGACTCAGAAGAAACATGGAAAATAAGGCGATTATGCATCCGCTGTGCAAAACTTTACAGTGCTTTTTTCTTTTCTCGTTACGCCTATCTCTCTGACTACTTGGGTCTATCTTGTTCATGTCAGAAACCTGTCTAACCGCTTCACCCAGGGGGGGACTTAAACAATTAAACGCTGTCTGACTTACTAGACCTCAGCTTTAAACGATACTCCTCTTGGGGAGTTTTCTCTAGCAGGGGAAGTTTAGAGTCAATGTCCGGGAGGGGGCAGTCCTTAATCACAGTATCTGGACACAGTCCATGAATCTTCTTTATGTGGCTGGAGTGCACCCACCCCTTCCTGCCTTCCACCTTGACCGCAGTCCTCGTCGTCATCAAAACCAACTTAGGCTGTCTCCACCTCGGCTCCAGCGGACTTTTCCTATCGAAATTTCTCACAAGGACGTGCTCGCCGGGGACCACTTCATGCGGTTTCACTTGGGTGTTGTCTGGGAAGGCAGCGGCGACCTGTGAACGACAAGATTGTAGTGCAGACATCAAGGAGGCCAAGTAATCTGTCAGCATAGAACTGTCAACATCTGTGATTTTCTTTGGCATAGGCATACCCCACATATTGGGAGGCCGCCCAAAAATTATTTCATAAGGAGACAATCCTGTCCTAGAATGGGCTACCATACGCATATAAAAGAGGGCAACTGGCAATGCTACGATCCAATCTACACCTTTCTCTGCACATATTTTGGCTAATCGGGTTTTCAGGGTCTGATTGTGTCTCTCGACCAAACCAGCTGCTTCGGGATGTCGTACACAGTGGAACTTCCACTGGTAACCTAACAGGAGTGAAACCTGCTTCATGAGCTCGGACGAGAATGGCTGTCCATTATCTGAGTAAACGACACGGGGCAAGCCGTATCGCGGGAAAAATTCACGAACCAACTGCTTGGCAGTGGTCGCGGCAGTGTAATCTGGGACTGGATATGCTTCTGTCCATCGGGAAAGGGCACATACAACTACAAGGACGTATTTAAATCCTCTACATCGGTCCATCTGGATATAATCCATCTGGAGGACTTCAAAAGGATGATCGGGAGGGTGGAAACCACCTTGTTCCACGGGAACACCTTTGCCTGGATTGAACTGACAACAGATCATGCAAGTACGCACTTTCTGTTTTGCTGCTGCTCGTAAATGTTTATTGAACCAGAGGTTTTGAATGCTGTCTAACATAGCTTTTTCTCCTAAGTGTGCAGGACTAGGTGCTGTATTAATGATAACTTGAACCATAGAGTCGGGGAGGAACCATGTGGCTCTTCCCTTCGTCATCCATCCCTGATCTGTGTGGATCCCTCCTTGTTCAGTCCATTTCTTTATTTAATCGGGAGTAGCATGTGTCTGTATGTCGAGCACGTCTAGAATGGGATCCTTCACTGTCATACAATGTGTCTGTGATATTACGTCAGTCTTTGTCATGTCCGTTGGGATGTCTCTCTGAGCTGTGAGTTTGGCTGTTCGGTCTGCCAGATCGTTACCCTGGGAAATAGTATCGGTGACTTTTGTATGTGCTTTGCATTTCATAACGGCTATGACTGTAGGCAAGTGTATTGCTTCTAACAGAGCTTGAATAAGGGGACCATGTTGGATCTTGGTACCGTGAGAAGTTAAAAAACCTCTCTCTTCCCAAAGAACTCCGAAGTCGTGAACGACTCCGAATGCATACTGTGAATCTGTGTATATGTTCACTTTCTTGTTCTTGGCTATTATACAGGCTTGGGTCAGAGCGATGAGCTCTGCTGCTTGAGCAGACAGTGTGTCAATGCGATGTGTTTCTAAGACTTCAGTTTCAGTGGTCACTGCATAGGCGGCCACTAACTCTCCTGTACTTGTTCTCATACATGAACCATCCACGTAAAGTGTCAGGTCGGGATCGGGTAATGCAATGTCTGTCAAGTCTTGTCTGGGCTTCGTTACTGTATTGATGAATTCTACGCAGTCATGTGGTGTCGGGTCAATCGTGCTCGAGGGTAACAATGTGGCAGGATTTAGTATGTTGCAGCGTCTGATTTCTATGTGTGGCTGAAACAATGTCAATTCGTATCCAGTCAGTCTTGCTATGGTCAGATGCTGAGTCTGGGTTCGGTTCAAAAGAACTTCCACGGAATGTGGAACTTGTACTGTCAGGGGATGTCCTAATACTATTGAGTCGCTTTGTCTGATTGCTAGAGCTGTTGCTGCAACTGATTTGAGGCACGCAGGCAGAGCCTGGGCTACTGGATCCAATTTACTCGAAAAATAGGCACAAGGCTTATGGTGTCCTGCTTGATCTTGTGTGAGAACAGATAATGCTGTGCCATTGCGTTCTGTAACAAAAAGTGTAAAAGGCTTGCTGTAACATGGTGTCGCTAAAACAGGTGCTTGACATAAGGCTTTCTTTAACTCGTCAAAAGCTTGTGTGTGTTCCTGAGTCCAAGGGAGGACAGTCGAAGTCGCTGCATCCTGTGTTGTCAACTGTATAAGTGGTTTAGCTAGAAATGCATACTGGGGAATCCTTGTCTGCAGTACGAGGTGAGGCCAATGAAGGCCCGTACCTCCTTCTGTGTCTTGGGTTGTGGCAGATGTGCAATTAACTGGATACGTTCTGGTGTCAGTTGTCTCCCCCATTTGGACAGCAAGTGTCCAAGGTATACCACTTGCTGGGCACAGAATTGTAGCTTCGAAGGGGACACTTTATGCCCCTTTTCGGCCAAGAAACATAGGACAATCAGTGACGCGTGCTCGCAATCACGTTCGGTCCGTGCAGTTATCAATACGTCATCCACATATTGGAGCAGAGCAGTGTCAGCAGGCATGTGAATACTGTCTAGTTGTCTTTTCAGGGCTTGACTGTAAATACTGGGACTTTCCGTGAACCCTTGAGGTGCACGTGCAAATTTAAAACTTCGGCCATTTAATGAGAATCCGAACAAAAATTGGCTTTCCGGATGAATGGGGACACTAAAGAAGGCGTTCTTAAGATCAATTACAGTAAAGAACGCAGCTTCGGAATCAATGACAGTCAACAAAGAGGATATGTCTGGTACTACTGTGTACTGGGGAACGATGCATTTATTTAGCTCGCGAAGATCGATCACCAGTCTGTAGACTGGAGGTGCATTTGGGTCTGTTCGTTTAAGAATCGGGATGATTGGGGAATTACATACATTGGAGTCAGTTTCTATAACTACTCCTTGAGCAATCAATTCGTCAATGATTTTCAATAAGGCCACTACAGCCTCTGGGGGCAATTTGTATTGTCGGATTCGGGGCAGTACAACACCTTGCTTGAGAGTGACACGATAAGGTGTGATGTGCATACATCCTACATCAGTTGGACCTTTTGCCCATAAATGTGCTGGTACATTTTTCAATCTTGGATCAAAATAACGTAACACATAGTGACCCTTAAAGTCACGTAAGAACAATCTCACTCCTTCCGGAGAACAACATATTACAGCTCCTAAGGCTTTCAACGTTTTAATACCAAGCAGGTTTTCAGGACATGCTTTCGTAAGTAAAAGGTCAGTAGTTCGGGACAATGGACCAACTTCAAGAGAAACTGGCTTTGACACTTCATTAACAATAGGCTTTCCTGAAATACCCAGGGAAACATTCTGTGAGCCTGAGAGGGGTGCCCCTGGAACTTCGTCATGACTGATGGTCGTTCTACTTGCCCCTGTGTCAATCAAACATTTTCTGTCTTTCCCTAATACCTGACTATGTACATAGGGACCATCTTGATCTACAGGAACCTCAATAAGAGGCAAGCCAACCTCCCTCTCTAGGCTGTTTCATGTGTACTGCTGATAATCGGGGTAATCTGACTGTGCATACTGATACATTTGTTGCGTGACATGTTGAGTGGCAGCAATAGGCTGTGGTTGCGGTTGGGGTTGGGGTACAGCTACTGTCTGTGAAGCTTGCTGTGGTGACTGTTGTGTATTCTGTGCGACATGCTGTGGGACGTGTTCCTGTCTAGGAGGACGCGGTCTCTCTTTCGTTTTACCGGTAGCAATATTGTGCTTCAAAACCAAACATTCATTAATATAGTGACCTGGCTGTTTGCAGTAATTGCAATTCTCAACTAATTTGGTCACAAAAAGATGTGAATATGACTCGCTACTTGTTTTCAGGCCACTATTAATGATAAAACATTTCTCGAATCTGGAATAAAAATCACTAGTGTCTTCATCTTGTTTCTGTCTGCAGGCTGAGATTGCATCCCAGTCTTCCTTTTTGCTTGTCAATAACCTCGGCAAAACCTGTACTAATAATCCTGGTAATTCTTTGGTTTTGTCCCCAAGACCTAAACCTGGGGTACGTCTCGTTTCTTCGTCTTCTAATTCAGTCCAGTTAATCTTTATATCTCCCACCTCCCATTCTTTTTCTTTGAGTTTCTCGTAAATACCTGCCGGTAACAATACTTTTAACATTTTCATAATATCGGGATATGTGTAATCTCCCATGAGTAACATGTCCTTTAATTCACAGTGAAACCCTGCTGGATCTTTATCATGACAGGGCACTATTTTCTTCATTTCCAATAATTCCATTTTACTTCAGGGCGTGTATACAAATACGCGTTGAAGCGCACCCCCTGGAGACGTCTGTACGGGATGAACTTCTCGTAAGGGATTCTGTCTGTCTATGTGAAAAGGATGGTTTACTGGAGGTGGAACAGGAACAAAATGTGGAGTCAAAAATGTTCTGTATTTATGACGTTGTTCAAGAATCACATTAATCAAATCGGTACCTAGGCCTCTCCATCTATTCAGGAGTAATTCATCCAATATATTGTACAGGGGACCTGGATCAGAATGCTGACTCTCATATAGCATAATGATATGCTGGATCATGTATATACCAGCTAAACGTTGTTCAGTTGGAGTAAGACTCAAAAATGTTTGCGCTACTGAATCATCTTTATATACACTGCTATTATCAGCCCACTGTACTGCGGACCGTGCTAGTTCTTGTTCACGCATTGTACTAAGTTCGTTGTAACCTACTCTTTCTTTTAGGATTTTATCAGTGGCTTGGAACAAATGTTCAAGCGAACATTGCTCTGGTATCGGGGAAAGGAAACGTTTCTTGTTTTCTAGACGAATGGGTCTGTCAAAAGGTCTATCCAAAGAATACTGTTTAGGGAGTTTCACTCTACCTACGTACGCTATCCTGTCTGTATTCTCTACTGGAGTCTCTATTTCTTCCTCCTCCGAGGATTCATTCTTGTCTGACTCGGCTTCCTGTTCAGCCTTCTGTCTGTTATGTATTGCTACTATTTCTTTACGGATCTTTCTGGTCATGGCATCTATACAAGTTTGTTTATCATGTTTACAATCTGCAATATTTTGACTCCATTTAGTCAGTACATCCATCTCTTCTTGAACTACACCTGGCCGATCTTGTTCCCTTATCAAACCATTAATTAAGAATCTTAATATTAACCCTTGTGTCTCAACTTTCTGATATGCCATGGCCTCACGAATACATTCTGGTCTTTCCCCAGTTCTAATAAAATGATATATTTTGTCTAGATGGTCTGGCATTTCTGGTAATGTCAACAAATAATCTGTAACACGTCGTAAACGTAACGAGGCTAACATCATGTCTCCTTTCTTGCCGGGTACTGGAACATATCTACAATCCGTAATATACTGTTTAAGCTTTTCATGTGGCATCGCTTTCGGAGTACGCTGCGTTGCTAAGTCTCTGATTGTCATTCGTTGTAATTGTGGCGGGGTGTGAGGGTGGCCTCCTGCGGCACCTCCTGAAACAGAAGCGTGGGCATGACCTGACGTCATGGCGGGTGGAAAAGGTACATGTGATGGTGATGGACTCTGGGTTGCATCTGTCGAAAAAGGATTGTGAGGACCAATAGTAGGGGGGCCAGTAGCAGCAGAAGAAGGGGAAGTGACAACAGGCGCAGGAAGCGAGTCTTGGCGTGGAGGGGTCGTGGCTTGAACAGCCGGAACAGGCTGCTGTGCATTATTAACGGGTGGTATGGGTACATTGGTATATGCTGGAGCTACATCATCTAAATAGGAAGAAAGGAAAATGTCTGCTGCGGTCTGTTTGTGACGGAGTTTAGTCGGTACCAATGGTGGTGGCAAGTTACGTGGTACTTCCGGGGTCGCCTTGGGCAGGCCCTCGGCTAGAACTGGATACAGTCCTGTAATAAGTGCATTTCTCTGTCTGTCTTGTTGTTCTATTCTGACTCGTTCTCCTTCTTCTAGTAACTCTTTTTCTCTAGCTTTTTCAGATTCTTCTCTACTTCTTTCTGCTTTTCTGATTTCCTTTTCATTTCGTCTATGAGCTTCTTTACGCCATAATTCTATGGCATCTTTCTGGGATTGTCTGGCTTTCTTTTTCCACAATGCTTCTTCTACTCTCATGATGCAATCTGCATCCCATGTCCCTGAGACAGGCCATCTATACTTTTCTTCCAGACCCTTAGTGTAATCTGCCCATAATTCTAGATACAGTATGGTATCTAAGCCATGTTTATTATACATAAAATGTCCAGGAGTGTCCCTAGGCGGGACAGGAACTGCTTCTTCTAATATCCCTTTCCTAGTACCTATCTGACGTAATTTTGAGAACAGCGGCATGGTCGGATTACTTTAAACGTGGACGCAGTAAAACACAGTAATGAATAGCAAAACAGTCATTCATACCACAACATTAAAACACATTAAAAACATGTTACCTGATACATAGCGAACACATAAAAGCGAGACTGAAACTCGAGTTGCAACACTAGAATACTGAATCACTGGATTACTATATGCACTGCTAAAACAGTACAGACCGGTCTCATAAAGAGACACGTCGGACCGTATCCACCTAAGTGAACACGTACGGACCAGGACTGTGTACCCAGACCTGTCTTGACCGGGAACAAATTAATGAACCCGTCTAGATGCGTTCCCAATAACGGTACTCACCGGGAAGCAGAAACTGAAGGCCTCGGAAACTGGACTGGACTGGACTGCGTCAGGTGACGATTCTCCTACGCATGCGCTTCGGAACAGGTGGGCCTCTGGACACCTCGGACTTTGCTCTCTCGACTAGGGGCTCTGGTCGGGATCCTCCGCATTCCTCACCGCCTCGTCTGGACGCCGTTCCGCAGTCTCCGTCTCCCTCGTGGGCCCGAGGGAAGATAGCAGGAAAACCCGCAAACGTGCACGGTTTCCGTCGGGGCTGTAGAAGGGGTCAAAGGCCGCGTGACTTCACCGGCGAGTGGGGAAGGGGGGGGGGTCCCTATTCGGGCGCCAAATTATGTGGTAAATAAATTTTACCTAATCATTTTTCCATATAATTATCAATACAAGACAGCTCATTCAAATGAGAGGCAGAGTCCGTGGAATCTGAGTCATACGGGCTTTAATATAATGCTTCGAAGCATGGGACATCGGGTTCCATCACCACTCAGGTTCAGGAAGGGACATTCTCCCTTTTTATTAACAGTACACATTATATATAGTAAAACAGTATACATGGAAGTGAATACAGTAGGCGTAACAGGTGAAAAGAGAGGTGATAAGAACACATGTGCGTAACAGGAGGCGTGTAAGAAGGCGTACACATGGGCGTGCACTGGACATGTCAGAGAAACGTAACATGAAACGTCACAAGTGGGTGGATGCTTAGTGAAAGTTGCAGAATCAGCAGAAACTTCTAACCTATATGCGCGCGCAGCTGAGCATGACGTGTAACCGGGGAGAACTGGGGGCTTTGACTTTTGCACGACTATCGTATGTTTTGAGGATGTAGTGTCTGGAGTAAAAGGTCTCTCGGGCAAGGGCCGTTCAACACTGAATGCGAGTGCGTGCAAAGGGATCTTCATGTAGAGTGCGGGGGCCATGGGCCTACCATGGTAACGGGAGCAGTAAATTACTTGCATGGAGACAGGAAGGCAGGGCCCCTTGTTCTGCAGCCGGGAATATGTTTACCTATCTCACTAGACTGGAATGTGTTTTCGAGGAGGCTGGACAGATAACTTGTAGGTAAAACATCATCTTGGCAAGCAAACCAGGCCGAGCCGGGCACCGCTCGTCTGAGGCAGGAAGTAAGGCAAGGGTCAGTGATGCATACAGCTTTCAGAGACAGGAGAGATGAGACTCGGGGCCTCGTTTAAGGGCCTAACTCGACTGGGCCAGAAAACGTGGACGAAAACGTGAAAGTGTACCATGTAAAGACGTTGGCACCGTAGGTCTAGAAACCTAATTAACAGGATACTTATGCATGGCTGGATAGCTGACATGTTAACGTTGGACGCAAATGTATTTGCGTCTCTCTAGCATGAACAGGAGAGAAGTTACACGACATACAAGGAACATGGGTGCATGGATAGGGTGCGGGTAGGGGGACACTTTGGCTACCTGAAAATTTCTATTACCTCAATAGTTGGCAACTCTGTTACTACATAGAGTAGAATCTTCAAATGTTATTCGTCTTTCTGTCTGAATCTCTTGTATGATAGCGAGAGGAGATCGGCGGCTACCCAGGAGCCCACGCGGACTGCTATTCTGTATCTGCCACATAGTGTGGTTTGATCAGATTAATGGAGACAAATCTCTTTTCTTTTTTACCGACAAGAGGTGGAAGTAGTACTGTTCTTGTTCCTTAAACAGCCAGGACAGGTACAGGCAATTCTGTAAGCTGGCCCAAATTTGTTCTTGTCCTCAATCCTTTTCTCTGACCAGGTCCCCAACTTTTGGGACCCAGGCAGGTCTTGCCATTACTGATTTTACTTCCCCAGTGGCGGTGCATTTTACTTGGACGTTGCTTTGTAGTGCCCAGAATTCATTGAGTTCCTGTAAAACAGCCAACCGGTTATGGATGTCAACCAGATTTTCATCTGCCATTTTGCTGCCACAATCGAGGTTGGGTACCCACATTCTTGTCCCAAACAGGACCTCGTAAGGAGTACGGCCTCCTAGAGAACCTCTTGGAATGTTAAGTGCCCTCTGGACCCCATATAGGTGATTGACCTAACTACCACCAAGCCTAATGCCCTTTCTGTTAAGGATTGCTTTAAGTCCCAGTTTTTCCTTTCCACAATCGAATTTACCTCAGGATGATACGGAGGGGAGTACCGCAATGCAACACCCAAATGTTATTACTTCCTTGTAAGCCCGAGAGCTAAACGTAGGGCCACGATCAGAATGTAATGTGCAAATTGCCTATAAAGACTCGCAAATCCTTTATAACAGTTCGGGCGTCATCCGAGAGCAGAGACCAAACCCACCGGAATCTAGAGCATGAATCCGCTGCCACGAAGATATACTTGTAAGCCCCATCAGATTGCAAGGGGCAGCAGTGGTCCAAATAGACACAAGCAAGAGGTCTGTCTGATATCAGTAGTGGTGTTTGCGCTGGACATGCTATGGCAGAACCCTTCATTTGCAGACAGGTGTTGCCCTTAAGGACAAATGCTTTTGTCTTTTTTGTTAAACCTGGCAACCAATAGCGTTGTTTCAGTAGTGAGACTGTCGCAGTAATCCCTGCGTGTGCTGAACCTAGACCCTCATGTGCAGCTAGAATTAAACATGATCTGCGATCCATGTTTGGTATTACTCTATCCCCCACTCCTCGAATTTGAGCATACAAAATATTTTGTGCATCTAACTTGTAGGAGTACTTGAGTGGAAATATTTTTGGTACAGCTGAGCTGTTTTTGTGCGAAGCAAAGACAGCTACCATTATGTCTCCATCTATTCTCGTGCGAAAACGAGTGATTGCAGCTATGGCAGCAGTTCGCATTGTTCCCTTGGCGGCTTCATCAGCCAATCAATTCCCTTCAACGTGCATGCCAACACGCTGATGACTCAGCATATGAATCACGTGAGCCTGCAGCAAGCCTTTTTTCAGCTTTGCAACTTGTTCCAAAAGCAGCTTATGTATTATTGTGCAACCTTTTAAGTATTTATAAAACCATTCCGACCCCATTAGTGAAGATATTCATTGTAGGACTGGACGCAATCAAATGAATCGCACACAATAAGTGTGGGGAATTCTTGATCCGTATTCTTTAGTGCAGTACTAGGGCTTTTATTTCTGCCAGCTGAGCCATGCAATCTCCTAGAGACTGCGTCTGTGTATTGCTAGGACGGAACTTGCCGTCGCGCATACGTCTTTTTACAATCGAACAGTCTGCGCTGTATTACTTTCGAAATAAGCCCCGTCCTTTTCAGAAGGGGGGGGGTGTTTTTTACTTTCTTTCTTACATTCTAAAACACGCCCCCCAGTCTGAAAAGGACGGGGCTTACAGACAAAAGGCTGTGTGCACACAACCAACATGTCTCTCAAGGAGTTCTCAACCCCCCTCAACCTCTCACCCCCCTCACCCTCACACCCTCACTCACCATCACACACCCTCACCCTCACACCCCCTCACCCTCTCTCACCCTCAGTCACCCTCACACCCTCACCCTCACACCCCCTCACCCTCACACCCCCTCACCCACCCTCACACCCCCTCACACACCCTCACACCCCCTCACCCTCACACCCCCTCACCCTCACACCCCCTCACCCACCCTCACACCCCCTCACACACCCTCACACCCCCTCACCCACCCTCACACCCCCTCACACACCCTCACACCCCCTCTCTGTGTGTGTGGCGCTCTGTGTTTTATGTGGTGCTATGTGTGTAGCGCTCTGTGTGTGTGTGTGGTTCTGTGTGTGTGTGGTTATGTGTGTGTGTGGTTCTGTGTGTGTGTGGCTGTGTGTGTGTGTGGCTGTGTGTGTGTGTGGCTGTGTGTGTGTGTGGCTCTGTGTGTGTGTGGCTCTGTGTGTGTGTGGCTCTGTGCGTGTGTGGCTCTGTGAATGTGTGGGTGCAAATGCAATAGGTCTCGCATTTGCGAGAGATTAAGCTATTGGCATTGTAAATGACAATGCCATTTATTTATCTGTTTTCGAAACCAACAGGTAAATAACAATTTTGTCATTTGCAATGCCAATAGCTCTAACTTTTGCAAAGGCCAGACCATTGCATTGTAAATGCTTGTTATATTTTGGTGTACTGACCTTTTGACAAAGCCAGTAGGTCTGCCTTACTCAAAATTACTCCCTTTATACTGTTACATGACATAGCCACGTACAGCAGTTGGCGTTGGGGGCAGGGCCTGGCTGAGGGCCAGCACCCAACCCAAAGGAAATGTAAAAATATCATACTTTACATTTAAAAAAAAGTAATCATTCACTGAAAAACAATGGTTAAAGGGATGTTGTAGTTTTGTCACAATGTCAGTAAAGCATACCGTTTTAAATTAACAAAACCACTGAAACTCACTAGTAATAGCTATCTTGTTTCCTCACCGTGCACTGCTAATTAACTTACATAATACATCACTCATGACATGTTCTATGACATCATTGTTAACATCACTGCACCATCTGAAATGACATCATTGATGCCAACACTGTGGATGGTGTGGCCCGAGTTATAGTTCGTTGAGATAACATAAGTGGTGAATTTTTATGGTTTTCTTTGTTTAAAATGATTTGTTTCAACTGCTATTTTCACCTAACTATAACTTCTTTTCACCTTGTTTTTCTCGTTGAATATCTATCTATATAATGCGTATATGCACACATACATATATTATGGCTTCTTCCAGCAAGGCTGCCTGGGATCAGCTGCTGACATTAATTTAGCTCCACAAGTCCATAGGCAACCCTGAGTCAACGGGTAGGGTGGCCTTACTTTGACAATTGTTTTACCATTATGCTACATATTACTATCTTATGATTCTTTAATATTTACCCAAGGCCTTGACAGGATGTAGGCATGTCCCACAGTAGGAGTACCCGGAGAACAAAACATACTATTTTAAAATAGCAGATATAGTGCAGCCTGTGTAACAATTGTTGGGCAATAGCTTATACAAAAAAAATCAAAGGTCCAAAATTGAAAAGCATGTGGATAAACACATGGTGCATATGGGATTTCCTAATGAATATTTCCTGACAAAGGACAACAGTGTGTTTTGTGAACTGCCACAGAGGCACCTAGCTTTGCTGAATTCCACTGTTGCTTACATTTAAATAATGGTGGAGTAGTGGGGGAGCACTCAAGAGTGTTTCACACTTACCATATCGCGTCCCAAGTTTGCTGCTGTTGGTACATACAAAATGTAGCACTTTTTTTGTGGCCAGCATGTAGGGAACAGAGTATGGGTAATAAGATTTCCAAACACTAGTATTTGATTATAAGGATCAGGATACAGCAGCACTCTGCACTGGTCAGCCAAACTCTAAACAATTATTCGAAATGTACAATTCAGAAACTCAATTTATCTACAATCACACTGAACATCGTGAGGTTTCTTTATGCCTTGCCAGTGTCTATGTGGTTCCACAAAAATTAAATATACCTTTAGTCACCTGCATCTGAAAAACCAACTGCTGGTGCAGAGCAAATGGAAAACTATAGACTCACTTCAGGCTCACCATCTGTCTCAAAGCTTCTTACATTGTTGGTGACTTCACATTGCTCTACATACTTAGAAACTAACATGTTCCTTTCCAGTTTTTTGTCTGTTTTCAGACTATAGTCGATAACTGAAACTGTACTTATGAACATCAGTGAAAATTATATGTCTCGAAGAGCACATTGATCCACCATGATCGGACTGCTTTTAGATTAGCATAATACAAAATTTGGCTCATCCTTCTTGCGATCCCTGTTTGGGTCTGTACATTAGTGGCTCAGATCGTTCTTAATTGATGCCCAAATTATACTGACGCCTTTATTTTTATTAACTATTTAGATCATCTTGCAGCTTTTTTTTTTGCATCGGTATTGTGAAATCAAATGTTATCTATGAGTTGATGATATCCATATACATATCAACATTACCGAAGAACTGAAAAGTCATTGCCCCACCATACTTTCAACTCCTTTGTAAATACATTCTTCAACCACTATATTTCAAAACTGCCTCCCAAATTTCCAGTCGACCTTCAAGATTGTACATCAAAAATGGACGTACAGATTAAAAGAGCACAGCCCAGTCCCTATAAAATGCAATATCAATTAATGAAGTTTCTTGGTAAAGTGAATAATTTTGATCATACACAGTCAATCCGGAAATTCCCTTTATTCACCACCTACTTTTGAAATGGCTCAATTATAGTTGATGAATAGAACACCTTCATAATGTAAACTGTCAATAAGTACATTGAACATGAAATAATTAGTGTTCAGTTCAACATTCAATAGGATTGTGGAGTCTCTTTCTGCAAATTCAAATGCTCTGTTCAGATTGAATCCCTCTATCTCCAGCATTCTTTAATTTTTCATTGGAGCCATTGGAAGTATTTTTGAAATGCATAAAGGATTGGAGGGAGGAATGTGATGAAGTTGCCTCCAAACAGTATTGGAGGAGGGATATGTCATCCAACAATACTATCTAATTAAATATACTGGAAATACAGTCCCCCAAAAAGATATGTTTGAGAATTCATTGGATATTGCTTAAGATGAAATAGCTTAAAGTACATGATAAAATTATATGCTGGAGGTGCCAAACAGATGACTTTAGATAAATCATATTCTAATGTCATTCATTACAATATAGGACTTTTGGAAGGATTGTTGCATACACTAGGTCTATGGCCTAGTTCTACAAGGTTTGAATCCCCAACCCACGGGTGCAGGAACACAGAGTTCAGTGCACCAAAGACTAGTAGGGATTTTTAGGTAATTGGAGTCCCACACAACCCACTGAGCATGCCTGACAATGTGGTCCGTTATTCCTACGTTGCTAACAGGGAACTGTGGTAATCCAGATGATAGGTTAATTCATGAGTTACACACTCAAGGATCCCTAGAAACGGAACATGCATTTTGAAATATTTATTTTAATATAGTTGTTTTAAAACTCCGATATCTAGTGCACTCAAAATTTTTGGTAACATCACAATAAGTAAGATTTTATAGTAGCTAAGCCTTTTCGTGTACAGTGAAAACAACAGGAATAGACTGTATCACAATTTATGGCCCTTAGCACCCTCACTGTGCTACCTCTAGGAGCTAGGCTAATTCTAGCAGATAAATAAATAATAAGCCTGTTTCTTGAGTTTCAGAGGTGGTGCACATAGTTAGGAGAACAGGACTTGTCTGTTTGGAATAGCTTGCCAGCTATTTTGAGCACAAGGCCAAGGCAAGCATATTTTGTCTGTGAAAACAGAATCCTGGCACCAGTCAGTGAAGGCAAAATGCTTTGCAGAGTCTGGGAGAGTCTTGCTGGAGACTTCTTTGTGGAATCGCATGCTGTGCCCATACTGGGGAAAGATTCCCACTCCAATTTGATAGAGATTTCACAGGGTTTTATAGAATTATCATTCTATCTTATCTCTATTGAGAAATGTCTTGATCTAGACATATACATCAGATAGATGTGCTAACAAGGTTACACATACGTTAATACAGACTATGGGGCTCATTAGGATGTCAATCGGAAAGCCTCCGACCGACATCCTTGGTTTAAAGTCCGACCGCCTAATTACAATGTAGGCGGTCGAAGTTTAAACCGGCCTATCAGTCCGGCTGGCTTCCGACGGGCTCAAGGAGTCTATCTGCTAGTCGGAAACTACCACATAATCCCTTATGTATGGCGTTTCCGCCATAGGGATTATAATGTCGGTCTTGGACAGGCTTTCCATGTCGGGCTTACCAGCATTAAAAGCCTGGCGAAAAGCGACTTAGGGTGCCCCTAGCATGGCCCCCATTTCTCAGCGGCCTCCAGTTGGGGAACTGGGGTCACCTATGTTGCCCCCTGTAAATCCCTACACCTCGTGGCAGGCACCGTGAGGTAGCTGCTACGCTATGCAGGGATTTACAGGAACTCCCATTTCTCTATGGGAGCTTGTGCTGCGGCCGGTTTCTGACCGTTGCACAAACTCCCATAGGGAAATGGGAGTTTGCGACCACACCATGCGCAGTCACATTGTGATAGGGTGTTCAGAACCACTTACCTACGGTGGGTAGGTTCCTACACTGGAACGGTATCTGGTGGACTCAAGTCTCATCCCTGGAATCATTTCTAACCTCAATCACTGAATGTGTTTTTGCATTGTCTTGCTTATCCTAATTTCATGAAATATCCATTACACATTTACAGAATTAAACCACATGCTAAAAACGTGCATTTGATTAAATAGCAATTCATCACCTATTACATGTTCAATAACACATGTTTTCAAACTGAAATGAAAAGTGGTCTTTGCACTTAAAGACATGATCTTTACAACAGGATGATTCAGCAAGAATTCACCTAGTAAGGGTGTGAAATCGGTCCATAAAGTGATTAATATTAAAAGAGTTTTGGGATGCAATTTAGTGTAGTGTTATACTAACTAATATTTGTGAGAAACTATTAAAGTCATACATTCTCTGAAATGGAAAAGTAAACGATATGTATAAGTGGAGGCTTGGATTAAAAAAACTTACTAAATTGTCTACAATGGAAAGGGACATATGTGTTAATATATATCATATGACAAACAGCCTTTACAACGAAGGCTAAACAACAAGATGCCTTTACAACAAAGAGATTACAACGACCACGGACCATATTACGTATTGGCATTGTTTGCGCCCAGCTCACCTTTCAAAAGATGCACCGGATGCAAACAATGCAAATGCGCCCCATTATGATGAATGTGCTGCCCCTAGGGCAGCACATTCATGTGAACACGGAGCAGCCGCTCCGTGTTTTCACAGTGCAGGTGGTACCCCCTGCTCTCCAAGCAGCCTGCACTTCAAAGGGGATGTCTGATGGGTCCATGGGACCCCCTTTACCCCCTGCAGAGGGCTGCTGTCAAGAGGCTCATGACAGTATGCCACCCTTTAAATGAAGCACTGTCAGTACGCCTCCTGAGGGCTTCTTTGACTCTGTTCCCGCATCTGTAATATGGCGTGGGAGTAGGGTGAAAGGAATTCCTTAATTTGCATGGGGCACGCCCCTATGCAAATAAGGGAACACCCTCTGTTGATAGCGCTGGTGCTTTAAGTGCGCCAGTGCTATCGGTATTATAGAAGGGGACGCACAAACATCTGCGGCCCCTTCTAATATATCAAGGTGCACCGGGGGCGGGCAAATCAGGCGCAAACGCCTGTTGCGCCCCCGGGGCACCATCTGTAACACGGTCCCATGTCTTTAGAATGCAAGTTTTGATAACAATTCTTTTTTTGCTAACGACTGTGCCTTTACAACTAATTTCTTTGTATAATTGTGAATGGTAAAGACATATTCGTAGTAAAAAAGATGTAAATATTTTGTTATTTTATATATATATAGATATATATATATACACACACATAATTTATTATTATATATACATGATTATATGTAGGGTAGCAAGAGTATTTTTTTTTTTAATTTTTGGAAGACCTTTATTGATAAGACGTTACACATACAATCCAGCGCGCAGCCCGAAGGCTCAGAAATGTAGTACATATCAATAAGGCAAGTCTTTAAGGATCAATTACAGAAGCACTGCGGTCTAATTTTCAAATTAAAAGTCTGAAGGATAAATGGCATCAGGATATCGTAAAGCAACACATTGGCCCCGGCCTCATGAAATCAGGAGAGAACAGTATACAATGCAAAACATCGCCAGAACCACATCTCGCCTCAGTTGAGAGTCATCATGGAAGAAGCACAAATCGGGAAGCGTAGCGAACAGCAAACACTTATCAGAACACAGTGTCCCACCCTCAGGAGGCCAAGTTCAATAACCAAGTCGCAAAATGACACATTGTGTAAAACTCCCCAATCGCACTGAACCCCAATCCCCAGTGAAGAATAAGGTATATAAAAAGAAAAGAAAGAAAAGAAGAAGAAGAAGATAGAGGGCCATAGAAACACAGAGTAACATAAAACACATCCAATCCCCCAACCCCCCACCCTGCATACCAGCGGAAGGCCACGGCCCACCCCCCCCCCCATAGGCATGCCTGTCGCCCCGAGAAGAACCCCAAAAGTGGGAAAAACGGAGGAGGGCCATAGCACCAGCCCCTTGTACACCCCCAACCCCAGAAGCATAAGCCCACTTAAGAGGAACGTGGGCACCAATGTACGGTCACCCCAACCACCCAAGGTCTCCAGTGCAAACAATGTTCCGCTTCGGCACCAAGGTCACAAAGAAGTGTCATAGACAGGCAATGGTCAGCCCTGGCCAGTACGAGAAAAAGTCAACAATCTACCCCAAGTGTACGTAGGTGATGGCAACAAATCCACAGTACCAGGAGGGGCCACCCAGGTTCGCAGCAAAGACCAGAGTAATGACTCAGGAGCGTTCTCCCGGGACATAACCATATTCCGCAAGAAGGCAAGGCGATGGCAATCAGGCAATAAGGCAGCCGGCAGGAGAGCAAATAGAGTAGCAAAGTCGCAGTCCCGGTTATCACGCTCCCCGGTCTCGTCATCATGTATCCTACACGCCTGGGAGTCCTCAGCTGCAGCAACCGGGGAGAAATCGGGCTCACGTTCCTCAGTGCACACTGCTGTGCCCAAGCGTTCCATGGCAGGAGAGATGGTGAGCTGCGAGATGTGCACAGTCGCCCGCAGTCCTTGTAAGTCAATGCACCAGTCACGGAGGGCCAGCCAAACATCCTTCACCGTAAGCTCCATTTTCTCACTTCCAGCGCCCAAGGACCTCGGGCCTCACAGAACAAAGAAAATCCGTCTCATCGGCGGCCCGGCTTCAACGAGCAATGCGCGGTGTTCAAAGGAGCTGTAAAGAGTCACACTCAAGCCCCCATGGAGGCACAACGCTACGCGCCTCTTACCGCATTTCGGCCAGAGTCCGGACCAGGCAAGCTGTTCTGCCTTCAGATTACCTCCCCAAATTCGCCGGAACCGGCCGGGAACTTGCGCCGTAGAAGTCAATGGCGCGTTGCCGCGAGGTATCCAGGAATCGCGGCAAAGAGTAGTTTCGGTTTCACCACTCGGGCCGCCGGACCATCATTGCCGATCGAGGCCGTTGTTTACTCATTGCGGGGCGGCTGCAGCGTTACCCAAGGTCCCGGCTCACACCAGAGCAAAGGCCAGAAACTTTCAGACAGCAATGCTCGGCCGTCAGAGGCGGTACGAGGGCCGGAGTCACACGGCCGGGCTCCGTCGCAGTTCCGCTGCACTGGACCGCGGCTGGGGTGCAGGATCGTAGTCAGGATAGTGTTGGAGGTGAGGGCGAGTTGCGGAGCCGGGCTTCTATGCGGCCATTTTGGCCGCCGTCTTGGCTCCTCCCGCAAGAGTATTTTTAAGGGTTTTAGGTGGGTAGGAGTTTTTGGGTGGCAAGTGTTATTTTAGGGTTTTCGCTGGGTATGGGTTTTTAGGTGGTAGGGGTAATATTAGGGTTTAGTGCGGGTGTTGGTTTTTAGGTGGTAAGGGTCATTTTAGGGTTTGGGGTAGGTATGGGTTTTTGGGTGGTAAGGAAACATGTTAGGATGTAGGATGGTGTGGACTTTTGGGTAGCAAGTGTATTATTTGGGCTTAGAGTGGGTGCAGGTTTTTGGGTGGCAAGTGTATTTTATAGGTTTAGGGTGGGTATGGGTTTTCGGGTGGCAAGGGCATTTTTTGGGTTTAGCCTGGGTACGGCTTTTTGGGTGGCAAGGGTAATTTCAGGGTTTCGGGTGGGTATGGCTTTTTAGGTGGTAAGGGTATTTGTAGGGTTTAGAGTGGGTGTGGGTTTTTGGGGGGCAAGGGTATTTTGGGGGTTTAGAGTGGGTAGAAGTTTTTGGGTGCCCAGGGTATCTTTAGGGTTTAGGATGGGTAGGTGTTTTTGGGTGGCAAGGGCATTTTTAGGGTTTAGGGTGGGTAATGGTTTTTGTGTGGTAGGGGTATTTTTAGGTTTTAAGGTGGGTATGGGTTTTTGGGTGGCAAAATAATTTTTAGGGTTTAGGGTGGGTATGGATTTTTGAGTGGCAAGGGGATTTTTAAGGTTTAGGGTGGGTATGGGTATTTGGATGGCAAGCACATTTTGAAGGTTTATGGTGGGTATGGGTATTTGGGTGGCAATGGTAGTTATAGAGTTTAGGGTGGGTGTGAGTATTTAGGTGGCAGGGGTATTTTTAGGGTTTAGGGTGGTCGTGGGTTTTTGGGTGGCAAGGGTATTTTGGGGGTTTAGGGTTGTATGTGGGTATGTGGGTGGCAGGGGTAGTTTAAAGGTTCAGGACGGGTAGTATTTGAGTAGCAGGCGTATTTTTAGGGTTTAGGGTGGGTGCGGGTTTTTGGGTGGCAGGGGTATTTTTAAGGTAATGGTTGGTGTGGGTTTTTGGGTGATAAGGGTATTTTTTAGTGTTTAGGGTCGTTACAGGGGTGTGTCTGTGTGTGTGTGTATATATATATATATATATATATATATATATGGAACGAAAAGCTGAAGTATAATATATATTTGTATATATGGGTAAAGGAATAATAATACTTACCTATAATATGTTCACCACGCACATGCCTTTACCACGAAAATATAAGTATTTTACCGGTAAGTATAAACCCATTATACTTATATAAATATGTATAATAAAAAAAATTCTTTCCGGGGTAAAAACAATCATTTTAAAGGCTAAAGGCAGGCATTGTAGAGGCTTTCGTTGTTTAGCTTATTGTTGTTCCAACATGCAACCATATCAGATGCATTTGTTCCAGAAAGCAATATCTATGACTTGTGTCAAAATACTCTAAGTGTACTCGAGCTTTGGTAAAACGGTGGGTGACATGAATTTTAACTAAACTCTGTAATGCAGGCGATGATGTATACTTTTGTGACAGATAGTGTATTGATAGTTGAAATCAAAGTAATATATTTTAGGAAATAAAAAATACACTTTCACTGGCCGACTAGGCCTTAAGCATGAACTTCCTGCGCACCTTTGGAAACGTTCCTTCTTTACTACCTCGCCCAATGGATGTTGCTACCAAATACATTGTAGGGCAGCCATGTCTCTGCATTCTCATCACTTTTGCCTGTTAAGTAAGAGTTAGCCTCAAGGAACTTCTTCAAAAACCTGATAGCTCACTTCATTCATCTATCATTTGCACTTGACTCTACTTTTAAATTTTGACTACAGTTCTTCTTTGTTCCCCCACCTATTGCCAAAGCGTTTTGAAGCAACCGTAATTAGACTGGTGATTTTTAAAAACCTATAAATTCTAGATAGTTTCTTAGACGAATTGCAGTAAAAAGCTCCTCAACTAATAATTTTCCACAATTTAAATCCACAGCATTTATCAACAGATTTTTTTTTAATGAAAATATTTCAATGATCTTATTTGTGTTCTTTTTAGCACATCATCATTCTGCACTATTACACAATGGAAAAAACATTCCATATCTATAGTTTGAGGCGGGTTAAGAGCATTCTGAACTGGTAAACATATTAGACGAGTATGACATGTTGTCCTTTCAAGCTATTTGTTTTGTTTGCCTTGAAAGCAAGCATTTGTTTGTGCATTGTTAGCTTTAGAAATGTACACAATAACCTAAAGTAAGCCAGAGCAAAAAAACATAGCATGTTGCACAAAAAATCAACTACGCATTCAGTATTAAAATACATCTTCTCTGAAGAGATTCATCCTGATAGAGGTGTGCTGTACTTTAGCCATTTAATATCAGTTTTACTCTTTGACGTTTAGGTTAGAAGGACTGGATCTTTCCATATTTGACCCAGAATTCGGCTATTTAAATGTTCATGCAGTTGGACTGCATGCCTCCACCCATTCAGGGTTGGTGCCGCATTAAGGCCAGTGTATGCAACTGAATTGAAAAATAGATGGCGCACTCCTTAATTTGATGAAGTTTGGCTGAAATGAACTCAGTGTTTAGTTTAGCGTGCTACTCTCCTTCAGTGCCTGCCGAATATATATCAAGACAATGTACAAGGGTGGCCAAGTTCTTACGGTAACTTGGACTGGAGCGTGCACCGCTGTCTGAGACTAAATGTCTCTGCTATCAATCACAATTCTTGAATGCAGTTAATGAGATTCTTACATTAGTAAGTTTATTCTTCATTCATTCATCTTACTCTTTTCAACTGTGTGTGAATGTGTCAATCAATTTTACATCATTGATTTGAACATTGGCAATAGACAAAAAAATGTACAAAGCATAACAATATTGCATCATCAAAGTTACATTGAAATAAAAAAAATCAGCATGAGGTTTCTGTGAGCCCAATGCATTCCGAGATGGTGGTCCCTTCGTCAGGGGCATAACATTAGCCGTGCCATGTCAATCGAAGAGCTACTGAGACGCTGACCATATGTCCAAGGAGACGTTTAGTCTGAACAACGTGGCAATACAGTGTACCCTGCTTGGCGAATCTTGAATTATGATAGCCTTAGTTTGTCCCGACAGTAATGGAAGAAACGCCAATGTGGAAACAGTCGCCCATATACATTAAAGCTGTAGCGAACACAAGCTCAACCTGGCTCAGTCCTCCCTGCTAATGTGATTAAATGCAGTCAAGAATTGTGATTGATAGCAGAGACATTTAGTCTCAGACAGCAGTGCACGCTCCATTCCAAGTTACCGTAAGAACTTGGCCCCACTTGTACAGTGTATGCAACTGCCTTATTGCTCCGCCCCAAATAGCCTTGGTAGGAGATAAATAGGGGAGCGGCTGGCATTGCTTACATAGCGGAGGCCCCTAGTGAACCTATACTAATGGGGGAGGATGAATCGAGTCAGGAGTAGAATGCACAGACTGCTATTAAGGATGTGTTATATGGGTATCTTCATACCAAATCAGCAGTGGTAGACTGGGGTCTCATAACTGATTATGTAGATAAGTCAGAACTAGTCAGTGGATAAACTGAACTTGATGCCCCACTTACTGTTAAAGAATTATAGTGGGCATTAGTTGCAACGAAGGGAGGCAAGATGTCACGCACAGATAGACTTTCATCCACATTTTACCAGTGTGCACCAGATTAAATATTGAACAAGGTTTAGGATGTCTGAATGGTGGCTCTGAAATTAGGGAAGCTCCTGGAATCAATGCGGGAAGCTCAGATAGTTATAGTCCTTAAACCTGGTGAAGATCAAGCATGTTTTATATCATTAGACCCTTATCTGTGATCACCACAGATATTAGGTAAAGCCCAGTAAAAAGGGTGATGACAGGTATGCCATCATTGGTCCATCAGGACCAGTCTGGATTGTTTCTGGTGGTAATACAATTGCAGGTTTGCGCATGTTAGACAGTCCCTTAAACTAGATTTGGGTAACTATGCTGTTACACTGGTGAAGATAGTGATACTCCCTTCTTGGGTCAATACATGGATCAATGTGTCATCTTCCTGGAGCTCTGTGGAGTGGAATGTAGTATACCCTCCCCATCACTGCTGTATCTCAACCAAAAATAACACTGTGTACTCTATGAGCAGGATGGGCCACTCTGCCAGATTTTGAATTTTACTATATTGTGGGAAATAATACAATCTGCCTTATTTATTGGCTGGTCGATACATATATTCAGGAACACTTGCTGTTCTCTATATTTTGTGAAGGGAAGCACTAGACATACGTCTATCATCACTACATGAGGGGGGTCCTGGACCCTTGTTTCTGGTAGCATTGATGCCCCACATATCAAATTGAATGATTAAGAGGGATATAAATTGTACTCCCTTCTTGACTGAAGTGGGGACATGGGATCTCTAGCGCTTCCTTCTGTTGAAAATGGTGAAGGGAAATCTGTATTTGATAGAGGAATGAGTGCCACGTAATAGGTGATCTGCATATCCAATGAATGGTTCCTGATGTTTGATGGAGGCATGATTAGATTTGCTATTTTGTTTATTCAGTGTTTGCCATATGTGCAAAATGACTGGTGCTGAACTATTGGCCAGGGAGGAATTACCTGGCAGACTTCCCACAGCTTGTATACTTCGATATGTGTACTCGCTGCGTGGTGCAGGCAGAGCCATTGCTATGCTCTCTCTACACTCTGCTGGGACAGACCTAAGCCCAAACTGTGAATATGAACTAAATGGGAGGATGACCTTGGAACTGAGCTATTAAATGAAGGGTGGTGAATGGCAATGCATTACAACAAAATTGTTGAGAGTAATGCTAGATTTCAGTCCACACATTAGAAAATTGTACACCAGTGATATTCAGCAAAATGTACAAAATTGATTTAAGTAATTTCTCCATGGTACTTCACTGAAATCGCCAATTTACTGCATATGATTTGTGCATGCCTGGTGGTGGGGGTATTCTAGAATAACATTGTGACTCGGTTGTGGGACATGGTTGGAGAGTTGGTTGAGGCAACACTGAAAGACCGTATATTAATGCTTCTACCTAGAACTAAGAGGCGAGAGATGTGATATACGATCGCAGTATTATCACTATTATTGACAAGTGGGCGAATTGCTATATATTGGATGCTTCCCCTGCTTTAAGAAATCGCAGCGTGAAGTGGTTATTTGTGAATGTAAGAGTGAGAACAGATGAAAAGGTGAATAAGGATCTGAGAGATTAGATAGATATGTATTTATGGGGGGCTACTAGATGAAAAGGCAAGAGAAGTGGTGTTTACTCCAATGTGATTAAGTGTACTTGAGCTATATTTTGCCATTATCCCCTTCCCTGATTGTGATTTAATTCACCCTTGTGATCGAAGCACTACTATTTATAGATATTTATAGATATGAATGGCAAGCATTTAACATGCTTGTGTATGTGTGTATCATTGATTTGAAAAAAATACGTGAAAATAATTGCTGCATCAGTTTTTTTAATAAATAGGGTTAGTCTTTAATTTTCACAGATGAAGAGAATTTTCTCAAACAAAATGTGTTGTTTATTATGCCCTGGAGCAAAGAATCCATAGATACATACCCTTGTTTACAAGGTCCTCTAAAATATGGAAAATATGTATTGAGTCCTTCTGAAATACCAGTGAATCAATTTCTTCATCATAATGAATCTGTTTAAATAATAATACAGCGAGCTTATCACACTGTGCCAGAGATGCTGAACAACATCTGTTCAAGTTTGAGGAGAAATAGTCGTTACCTACGACCATGAATAAAGGGTAATAAAACAAGGCATCGTGCTCTATGTTGTGCGACTCTAGTACTTATTGTGCAGACTACAGGGTGACAATGTCTATCAGGAATAACTGCGTGCATGGCACATTTTCGCATTAGGGGAAACATGCAAATCACCATTAGAAAAGGGTGCTAAGTTAAAACGAAAGCTGAAATGGAGACCAAAGGTAAGCTACATAACACTCTGTGGGGATTTACTTTTGACCATTGTTAAACCAACATACTAAAAAAAGTAAACAAAATCTAAACTTTGTTATTTGAATCAGCACCCTCCGTTAGCTGCCCCATGTCTGTGCTGACCAGCATATCACTTTGGAACCAAAATTTCCAAAATGCAAAATTTCCTCATATTAAAATCTGTACAATAATAGACAGCTACCTAGCTTAATCTTGAAAAAATCATTTTGCTTCTCACTGTGAAGGGCATATTTCTCCTTCACATTTTGCTGCAGCGCAGTTAGATTTGCAATTGCTCAGTACCACAGACACCTTCTTAGTTGTATTATCGCCTCTTTTACAGCAGGGCCCTAGGTGTAGGGGAAGAGAATGATTGACATCAAATGTCCACCTTCACACAGAAAATCTTCTTAAGAGATACATGGAGAGCTACTGGCAACAGGGACTTCAGATTACGTGACCAGTCTTTTGTCTAGATGTCAGGTGATAATCGACCTATTTCTTATTTACACTGCCTAGCTTCTAACATTATGACACTGCATCATATTTGCACTACTTGAGAATTAAAACCAGGACTAACAATTTCAAGCCACAAACCTACATTTTCTGAATAGTCCTGGACTTCCAGAATTTAGGCTCAATGTAGGAAACATTCTCCTCCAAAAACAGGAGCCTCAAAGGAATCCATTGCTACCGTCTGCCGCTTTGGATGCAGACTCAGTACCTCTGAGTGGAGCTTTTCACACGTCTCCAATAGGTGCCTTCTATCCTGACCATTGCGTAGAGTGGTTCTGTTGGCACCACTGAGAGCTACTGCACCAATATCCACCCTCACTTTCCCAAATGGGTGTGTGTGATATGCAACAGTTTGAGCAGGGAATATTGGGTGATTATTTATTTATTTACCTTACCTCTTTTAAATGAGTAGAACAATGCTTCGGTTATTCTACTGCATATTTCTCTGTTCTCTGGATCATTATCATAAAATGTCTTTACATCATAATACGAGGATTTCTTTCAGAGATCCAATTTAGCCTTGTCAGTGGAGTTCATATCACTCAGTATCTCAGGTTGAGTGGCCTCTTATTTTAGTACTATCTTGTAGGAAGTCTATGTTTATTCCCTTCATAGTCTTCTATTCCCTTTGAGGAAGAATAAGGTGCTTGTGTCAGGCAACTGTAAGGGTCTGCTGTTCTCCTTCCCCCTAAGTTACATAATCGGGCGGCCCATCCCTTTTCCTTACCCCTCGTGGCTGGAAGTAAGGAGATGCTTCTGTGAGCTGTCAGGATCTGATTTTCTCCTCCGTTCTCCTGGCTGCTCTGGGTTTAAATATCCTGCCTGTAACTTGTCTCCACTCTTCTCCAACTCTTCCTTGACTTTGCTGTGGTTTCAGAACTGAGGAGGTGTGGTTGGCTTTTACTGTTTTTACACAATAGGTCTGACCTTGAACAGGGCCGGCTTTAGCGCTGGTGGCGCTTGGTGGACCCATAAGTTTTGGCACCCCCAAACCCCATGATAATCTCCTCGGATTTTCTCACTACCACCAGGCAAAAGCAAACCTAATTTCTCCAATCATAAGTTATTGCTAAACACAGTGGCCACCTGAGGTCGTTGCCCCCACCAAAGGTCAGCGCACAGTGCAGCCGCACGAGCCGCACTGCCCTAAAGCCGGCCCTGACCTTGAGCGATTTAAAAACCAACCACGCCTCGTATTGGAACCGGAGACCCAATATGGAGTTGAATGTGCCAGTCGGTGTTCTCTCCGGACATGGGCATTTTTCCAACCCGACCTAAGGAAAATCACGAGGTAGGTTCCCTACTCAACCTGTAACAGCTGTCATACATTCCGCAGAAGCATGATAATGACTCAGGTGGGTAACTTTGGCAAGGTATATGGCTCTTTTGTGATGAGGGTATGGCATTCTGTTTCGTAGGTAAAAGCATTGTTTCCTGCAGGTGGTAGTCAGGACGTATATCGGGTTTTCCAGGAGGCAAGCCACAAGTAATGCTTTTTTTCGCACTAACCTCCACCTTGTGACAGTAGTTGTTTTTGGTCATGTGCGTTGGATTTATCATCACTAAATGCATAAGGGAGATCCACAAAAACCTGCTTAAACATAGTGCCCCAACTTTGCTTTTTGCATCCACATTTTAATTATTCTAAATTATATGGGGATTTCTACTGCAAAATTGGAACAGAACTTTTGTCAGAACGTATTGACATTGTATATTGCTATTGTTTCTAAAAGCTTTCTCTGTCCACCAACAGGAAGGACGTCCACACTTCACCTATCTCTTTCACTTTTGTGAAATAAATCAGCAGATTGGGAATAGAATTCTTGATAGATTTTTTTTGCTTTCATTCCGCCCACACCAATTTCGAATGAGTGTGATGTGGAATTTCAATGTAGCCCAGCATGCACGTGTGGTAGTGTTGGACCTAGGCCCGTGCTTATTAAGGCGTCCCCAGTGTGGACATAGCAGGGTACATTCTAGAACTTAGTGACGTCAAATATTGACAAATATGTTAATTCCCCTGCTACCTCTTACTTTAGAATTAGAAACAAACCACAACAAAACTTTTCAAGCTCTGTGTCATCTTGCAGCTGTTTGCTTTGATTTAGTTCATTTTTGGCGACCTGAAAATAAGAATTTATAGAGCAATTTGATAAAATCTCCGTGAAAAATTGCCTGTATCTATTGAAACTCATTCTAGTTTCACCTACGTGAGAGCACAGGCTGTTATTTTCTTTTGGCGGGATGTATACCAGAAGGAATAGGAGGCTGCCCGCATCAGTATCCGGAAATGCTCGTGCGTTAGTTTGCATGTAAATATAGAGCATTATACGACTCCCCCTGTCGAATTGCAACAAAAAGTAGTTTTGTATTTCCAGAATCTAGGTTTTCGGCTGGGAAGAATGCTGCCGAAAATTAGTCTATTATGTGTCCGCTCAGGTAAAAAGGAAGACAAAGTATTTTCAAAAAAAGTATATTTCACCTTATAGCTTTTCGCCTCTCGCCGCACCGGTTAGCACATCGATTTTTATATTCTGGAACAGTCTTGTTTTCATTTTATTGCTCTGCAGCCGCTACATTGATTTTGAAGGTAATATACTACGCTATAAACTGCGTTATAGACGCTATAAACTTAGAAGTTGTCGTTCTACAACTGTCTAATATGTTCCAAAACTTTAGCTTGCCCTGATTTTATTGGTGTTAACATGCTGATGCACGCTCCCCGCAGTAGCATCAGTGCTTTTCAAACTCTTTCGGTTGACGGAACACATGAAATGGTAACCCGCTAATAGCACACTTATATATGCATCAAATACAGGGCTTGAACTCAGCATCATAGCTAAGGGCTAGATTGACGAAGATGTTTCAGTGAGCATGTATGACTTAGCTTCTGGTCGAGGAGGGACTTGAGGCTAGATGTATAAAAAAAAAGTCTGTTTGCGATTTCCTAACTCAGAATTTTTGCAATCCGCAATAAGGAAATCGCGAACAGCTATGTACGATTCCCAATGGGTCGTAAATGGCCCTGCCTCATCAATATTCATGAGGCAGGTTGCAATTTACAATCGCAGGGATGGTGGCCTGCTGGGGTCAGCAGACCTCCATGTCTGTGATTGCTTTTCAAATAAAGCAATACTTTTTATGTAATGCAGCCCGTTTTCCTTAAAAAAAAATGGGCTGCTTATAAAAAAGGAAAAGTTTTCTTTTCATTTTTTTAAGAGTATGCAGTTGACTGTGGGACCACGGCCAGCCCTTAAAAAACAATTTCACCCACATTCACAACGGCGGACGGGATCCCTTGGTGACCCCTTCCCGTTTGCGAATGGGCTACTGCCTCCTCTACGGAGTCAGAAAATGTAGAATGTTTTGCGACCGCATTCTGGTCGCAAAACATTCATACATACCAGTGCTATTCAGTGTTAGGAAGGAAAGCACTGAACACCCCCTTCCTAATACTGAATCCAAAAAGCAAAATGCGATTCGGTAACAAGTTACTGAGTCGCATTTTGCCCTTTGTACATGGCAACATGCATTTTACCGGTTGCAAAAGACCTATGGGCCGTTTGCGACCGGTAAAATGCTTTGTTCATTTGGAACATAGTCCTGTATACCAGGAGTAAACCAAGCTTACTCAGTGAAAATTAGACTTTTACAATGATGCCCTAAAAATCGTGGCAGTTTAAATCAGACATAGAACTTTGCATTCCACCAATTCATCCTCCTATGAAACCTCTGAGATGACACTCAGACAGGTCACTCTGCTTCCAGCCAAAAGAGGATATGTACTGCACAATTTATTATGTGCATGTTTTGTGTTATTTTTTTATTTAATAATATGGGAAAGCGTCACATTTGCAGTAACAAAGATGTGACTTTTCAATGAGTTGTATGAATACAGGGTTAGTTGCTGTAACTGGTGGCGAAAGCTTGATTATTGACTGGGATAAGAGCAGGTGATATGTTCCCACGATTTTAAGCAATCAGGCGACAAATATACCAAGACCAGTACACAACCCAGAATGTTGCATTATGCACACCTACTGGATTACAAACGGGTGTGCAATTTGCAATGTGACCTTTGCACTAAAAGATCAAATGCAAAATTCCCTGATTAGTAAATAGTAATTAGGCAGGAGGGAATTTGCCTCCACCCACAAATGACTGCAAATGCAGGGATGCTGGCCTACAATAGAGAGCGGATCACCATTCTTTCAACTGCAGTAGGAAGAAAAAAAACAACGCAATTTTGTCCTTTAGTGGGACAAACACTGATTCTGTGATAAAGGTAAGATCAGTGGTGGCCGACTCAGATAAATGCCAGTGGGGCGGGTGGAGGGTGCGGGGAAGGGGGCGATGGGGCTGTCAGGAAGCACGTGGGAGGATTTAATAATTCTACAGAACACTTCCCTGGTGCTGCCAGCCACCTTGCACTCCTCTGCTGCCTGGTCACAGCAGTCCCTAGGAGAGCATCACAGACTCCCCATCCAATCCCTGCACTGCTCTGAAGCATGAGAGCAGCGTGGGGATTGGCCTGGCTGGATTAACGCTCGATCAGGCACAGGCTGTCTGTGCGGTTTCTCCAACCCTGCTGAGCAATACAGCTGGCTTGGAGAAACCTAAGTGTGCATGTCTGTTTGGACGGAGTAAGACAGACAGCCAAACTGACATGCGCACTTAAAAGTGCACATCTGCCACTCCTCCTTCCCCTTCCCTCCGTCCCCCTCCTATGACTCGGCCCGCCTCTCCCTGCACTTGCTGGCTCAGTCAGAAGCTGAAAAATGAAATGATAGTAGAATCTTGTTTTAATTTTCAGCTGCTGGTTCTGAGCAAGTGTAGTGATGGTCCTCCGCAATTGTGGGGGAGCCGCTAATTCTCAAATTGGTCATTTTAGAATTTGATTTCAAAGATTTTATGTTGCTCAACAGACAGATGAAAGACTACACAGCCTTGCACACTCTGCTATCTGTTGTAAGATTAATGTCACTATCTAAATTAGGATCACCACATATGATCTCAGTAGCATATTTCTTAATTTGTAATTCTTTAAGTTTGAGAAAGTCATTAAATTACAGACATGTTGACATTTAGCACGTTTTCCTATAGAATAAACTCATTTTGTTATTCTTATAAGTGTAATATAAACATTGATAATGCATTATCCAAGAAATTTAAGACTCTGCCTGATGATGCAACTGTTTTTTAATGTAGCTGTTCGTTTAGTCTAGCACATTTTCATTACACATTACTTTTTGTACACCCATACAACTTATATGTCTGTGGAGGCCTGGCTTCTGCCAGGCTGGTGAGCCACTCTGGTGTCTGCTATAAAAAGAGAAAAGATAATACATTCTCTTAAACCAAAGCCCTAGAGGATTAACTCTGTTTCTGTCGTAGGATGGTGAAGTTCAGCAGTTAGACAGGACCCTTCTCCATTCTACTGGCAACCTACTAACTAACATTCACACCTCTTTACGGTTATATAATATATTGCTGCATGCCTCACAACAAAATCAATGTATTCATCCTCTTCACTATATCACAAAGAGTACATTAACAAATCCAAATAAATAAGCTAATCATTCGAGAATGAGCACAGTGACCCCATTCAAAATTAGTCACATAGAGCTGGCCAACAATAATCGATGGGCTCCTTGATCTGAGGCAACCAGAGAAATTAAAGCTGGGACCAGTTTCACTGCTGGCTACTTTCTATAGATATCCAACATAGGGATTCTACCATTTATTACGTGAATATATATGCGCCCATGTGTGTGCTGCTATTTTTATTTGAAGTGTTTAATCATACGTGAAAGATGGTGCGAAAAGATCTGGGGAAGACCCCAATGATGGAGCATGACACTGAATCAGGTTTCAGTGTGTAAGGGGTATTTTACAATTTTTTGATACATTGCCCTTCCTACAAATTGAGAAAAGGAGCTCATATCTTTTCATACCATCTTGTGGCATTTTTTAAATTGTAATTACAAATCTGACTTTACTATAGGAGAGGATTTTTCATTACAGTTCCAAAGACACCAAACATGAAGTGGTTACCTGTTCCTGTTTGGAATTTGCAGCTTATTAAATGTAATAAGGTAAATCCAATGTTGTGCTATTGGAGAGGTAAGCCTTGCAGTAGTGTAAAACGAATTTAAGAGTTTTTCTCTACTAGGACATATACAACTATATGTATATGTCCAGCTTTTTCAATACACTGCACCCTGCCCTCTGGACTGTCCAGTCCAAATACTGGACTGTATTAATAAGGAAGGGTTGGCCCTGGCCAAAAGTTTTTTTGCCAGGTCAAATGAAAGTTTAAAACTGCAAGCACAGGCTGCACTGGCAGGCCCGAGACACGTTTTGAAAGGGAAACCTAAGTTAGTATTCGTAATGCCAACAAAAACAAGATCACCAAAAAGTGGGGTGGGAAGGTAAAAGGTTTGGGGCAAGACCACCCTAAGGATGACAGGTTCAACATGTGCCCCCCTTTAACAGGAAGTGGAGGGAACTAATCAACCCCTTGGTAATTCTCATCACTAAGATAGGCGTTTCACCGTTAAATCCATTCCCTGTACGGATATGGACCACCTCAACAGTTTGGGATTTTCACCCCTCATTTGAATAAGCCATCTGAGGGATTTGTGGGCTGTCTAAACTGGGAAGTGAGTACCAAACGGGTATGGTCTCAGCTTCTTCAATGCCCAGACAACAGCTAAGACCTCCCTTTCAATCTTCCTCCACCTCAGTTCCCAGGGAAGTAACCTCCTGCTAATGAAGGCTACTGGTTGGTCTAGGCCCACCTCGTGTAACTGTGCTAAGACAGCCCCTATGACATGCTCTTAAGCATGTGTGTGCACAATAAACTTGTTGGAGATGTCAGGAACCTTGAGTACAGATGCTACACATATGGCCTCCATGAGGATGTCAAAGGCTTTTTGGAAGACTTCTGTCCAGATCACCTTTCTAAGCTGCTACCTAGAAGTCAGCTCTGTTAAGGGGGCAACAATGGTGTCATATCCCATAATAAACCACAGAAAGGCCATCATCTCAGTCTGTGTTTTAGAGAGTTGCCAGGCCATGATAGTCTCAACCTTGGCCTGGAGTTGCTGCACTTTGCCCCCGTCCACCATGTGGCCCTGACATACCATGAAACCCTGCCCTATGTGGCACTTACTGTCCTTGATAGTCAGGCCTGCTAAAGAACGCAAAGCACCTCCTGGAGGTGGTACAGGTGTTTCTCCCAGCTAGAACTGAAGACAGCTTTGTTGTCTAAGTAGGTTGTACAGAATACTTCCTTCCCCGCTACGACCCTGTTGATCAACCTCTGAAAGGTGGCAGGGGCATTCTCTAAGCCAAAGGGCATAACACTATACTGGAAATGTCCCTCTGGGGTTCAGAACGCAGACACCTTATTTGCTCCCTCAGTCAGTTCAATCTGTCAGTACCCTGATGTCAGATCAAAGGCACTGAGCAACCTGGCAGCTCCCAGTCTGTCGATTAGCTCCTCAGCTCGGGGAATGGGGTGTGCATCAGTTTTCGTGATGGAGTTGAGTCCCCTCTAGTCTACACAGAACCTAGGTTCTGGAGTGGTGCCCGGTGGGTCTTGCTTGCATACCAGCACCATGGGGCTGGACCAGGGACTGTTGATGGGCTCAATCGCCATCATCTTGGAAACCTCCTCCTTCCCCTTATCTGAAAACCTGTCATTCTCATTTTTTACAGGTGTACTGTCTCCACTGTCAAGGTCATGTGTGCAGAATTTGTGTGTGCGCCCAGGGGTGAGGGAGAACAGAAAGGCAAACTGCCCCAGCAACTAGAGACAGTCACTCTGCTGCTCTGAGGTCAGAAAAGAGGAGAGTTTGGTATACTCAACTGACGCATCGTGCTATTGTGCAGACAGGAAGTCAGGGAGACGTTCACTCTCCTCTTCTACACATCCATCTGATACCAGGAGCATGTTGACTTCAAATCTCTCAAAGTTGGGTTTGAGGCAGTTAATGTGGAGCACCCTTAAGGGGTTTCTAGGGATCCTGGGATCCACTAGGTGGCTGGACGCCTCCATCTGTTCCTTCACCTATTATGGACCTGTCCAGCAGTCCTGGAGAGCTCTGGGCTCCACGGGCTTCTTAACTGACACCTTCCGCCCAGGCTGAAAATCTCCCAAAGTGGCCTTCTGGCCATACCAGACTTTCATAACTTCTTGACCGGCCTCAAGATTGCTATTTGCCTTTTTCCAGAAGCAAGTATCTGGTTGTGGAGTGCCAGCATGTAGCTGGCCCCTCCTGAGGGGGGTTTCTGGGAGCCTGCCCTCCACCCCTCTCTTTACAAGGCTGAGAGGTCCCCTAACAGGGTGGATGCAGAGGAGTTCAAAGGGCTAAACCCAGACCCTCAACTGTAGCACCACCCTGTAGCCAAAGAGAGGGTTTTTGAGGGTCTTGTTGAATCTCATCACAAGCCTGTTTGTTTTGGTGTGATAGGGTGTTGCAGGGGGGTAGGTAACACAGGGCCTGGGTTGGGGGGGGGCCCAAGCTCCAGGGGGCCCCCTCAGCACAGCACTCTGCTGGCCGGAGAGCTCCCGATTGAGCTAGCAGAGGGCCCCTCCATGTACCTTGCAGAGTGGCCCCCTCAAGTTTCAGTGGTGCATCAGTGGGGTGTGGAGAACTTGTAAGTCACTCCACAATCATCCCACATGGACTTCATGTATGCTGACATGTTGTTAGTGTCTCTGTAAACATGTTCCAGCCTTCCTGGCCCTGGCTCCAGACTAACTACAGTGGTTATGCAGCCCTTTGTGTGGTGGCAGGACATAGCCCAGCTCCTCCCTCCCATCTTACCAGTGATGGCCCATCCAGGCACACCTAAGTTCATAATTGTGTATGGCTATCTAGGAGGAATACACAAAATCCAACTGTCGAGTATACCTAGTCATGTGACCCAGGGGCTGGTGCAGGCACCAAATGGCTAAGGTAGGAAAATTACAACTTTCTAAAAGTGGTCTTTTCAAAATTATAATTAAAAATCCGACTTTACCATAAGAGAGGATTTTTCATTTCCATTCCAAAGACATTAAACATAAACTTATTAACTCATTCCCATTTTAAAGTTACAGGCTGTTAAATGAAATTAGGTAACTCCAATATTATTTTATTGGACAGGCAGGACTTGCAGTAGTAAAAAACGAATTTAAGAGTGTTTCCTCTACCAGGAAATTTAAAACTATATGTATATGTTATACTATTAAAATGCACTGCACCCTGTCCTCTGTCCTGGCCAGGGTCTAACCTAGGGGTAAATTATATGTATTAAAAAGGAAAGTTTGAGCCTGGCAAAATGTTGAAAACTGCATACACAGGTTGTAGTGGCAGGCCTGAAACACGTTTTGAAAGGGCTACCTAAGCGTTATCAGTGCTGCAGGCCTACTGGTAGCTTTTAATTTACAGACCCTGGGTATACGTAGCACCACTTTATTACAGACTTATAAGTAAATTTACTATGCCAATTGGGTATAAGCCAATGTTACTATGTTTTAAAGAGTGAGCACATGCACTTTAGCACTGGTTAGCATGTGGTAAAGTGCGCAGAGTTCTAAGGCCAGCAAAAACGAGATCCGCAAAAAAATGGAGAAGGAAAGCAAAAAGTTTGGGGAACACCACCCAAAGGCTGACATGTCTAACAATAATCAGCGTAATTATGAAGTGAGGTGTGGATCTTTCTTTTCTTGAAAATAAGTGGGTGACACAGCAAGAAGGCCTAGTTGAATCATAAAGAGAGCTCCCAAGTTTCAATGGTTCGTTGTGTGAGTTGCTTATCCAGACCAGGCTTTTCTTCTGCATTGTGAGACTGGTAGCCCTATTTTATAATGGACTAAACAGGGCCACACGTTATAGAAGGCAAAGCAAAAACCAGGAATGAAAAAGCTATTCGCGTTTAGACTGGAAACATCAGAGCTCTGCTGTAAATGCTAGGCATTCTGCTTTGCTACCTTTAACATCATCTTTAAAAACGATTCTTCTTTAAATTAGAGCATCTGACACTTAAAAGTGTGCTTCTCCCTAAATCCTGAATGTTATTTACACATCCTCTAATGAGTAGAGAGCATTATAATGTTGTTGTCAAAACCTCATTAATAAAAGGCAAAGGGTTTAGGGGCAATGCAACCGTAACCTTCCAGCATATGGTACAATTTCAGAAATGACTCTGTATTCTGCCTGAGATTTGAAGAAGATAGGTATCTCTGTTTTTTTAAGGCAGTCAACCTACCTTTGGAGGATACATACTTACATTTAAAGGGTAAACCCATACAATTTCTAAAACCTCGGATTAAGATTCTACCTCAAGAGGTTCTACGAAATCACTGCACATTAGAAATTCTCGAAAACGAGTAGATTGTAATTTGCAGCACTCCTGGTCCCCAAGCCCTGCCTTCATCCAGGAGTACATCTCTGCAATGATCAGATTTCTATTTGCACATATTACCTAGAGCAACTGTTGAAAACTCAGACAGAGTCTTACATCTGGAAAATAAACAAGAATGTTTTGAAATTGAAAGAAAATGGGGAGGATGGTCGTTCCCCATAAGTAATGAAGTCAGTATCTTGTCAGTTCCAGTTAAAGGTTTCAATAATTTAAACATGAGCTTAACGAATTATGTCACAAAGCAAGCAGGCTTAATTTAGAGAAAATGTTTAAAGCCTTGAGAAGTCGCAAAACAGTAAAAAAAGTTTTAAAAAATACAATGAAAATCCAACCCCAATTTATAAAAATGGAGAATAATTTAATGAACAACAGATTCACAGCAAAAAGTTCAAAACTCTAATAAGGTTATTTGGTGATGTGAATTTTAGAAGAATTAAGTAAAAATTACGCCAAAAGCACTAAGCAGCCATCTGGATAAACTGGTTGTAGGAGACCCGGATCTAGGTGACATTCCAAGAGCGAGGGTTGAATACACCAACTAAGTTAAAACCTGTTGGAGTTTTTACCTTGGGACTTAGCCTCAAACATGCAAGTTAAAACCCTTTAGTGTGGCAAAACAGCAGGCTGTATCCAAGGAGGTCTGTGAAACGTCAGATAGACATTGAATGAGGTCCTGGTAAAGCTGTTGCTTTCGTCAGGAAAAACTTTTAGTAAGAAAATTTGAATTTTGCATCCATGGCAGTCCTCTTGCCAGTTGCATACTTTTGGCTCCTTCACCCGTTCAAGATTTGTACCTTTGGAATTAGTATTTTTTAGATATCAGAATCCTCCAGCTGGGCAAGGCTGTAGGCTGGTTTGGACGAGGGCTGCAGGAGTCCGATACATTCTCACCCAGGTCTCACTTAAATCATTTTGCTGCTGCCGAGAAGCTCTGAGAGGGGGAACCTGTTTCCTCAGTCACATTGAAGGCCAGTTAGACACAGCCAAGGGTCCCAGGACCTCAGGACCAGCACTTGGGTGAGGGTTTTTTGGGGGGGGGGGGGCGGGTCAAGACTCTCTCCTGCAGAGGCCACCAGCACAGTCCAGGCCAGGTCCAGTTGGCACTGGTCAGGTGGTCACTTCAGGAAAAATACCTCTTATAGCTTTTTGCGTCCTCGTAGCCACACAGGAGGCCAGCCAACTGACCGTTGGAGTCTACGTCTTTGCTCTGGGTACATACACTAGCAGGTCCAGCCCTACAGGTCTCCTCAAACAGCAGGTGAAATCCTTCTTCTTTTCTTACACAGGTCCAAAGTGTTCTCATGAAGGTGTCTTGGAGTGCCACATTTAGGCCTAGCACTAACTTGTGGGTGGGGTGACTTCTGGCCCCTCTCTGACCAACAGGGTAAATGCTTCCATGGTAACCCTATCCACTTTTGCAGCAGGTCCAGTGTGCCCTACCATACACAATCATACAGTGCCTCTCACTCACTAAATCGAACCGAAAATGGAGAAAGCCTTCTCACCTTGTGCAGAACCTTTGTGACCACCCAGAGAGGTGGCCAGGGTAATGAACAGCCACTCCTCTGTGGTTACTCCAAACCAGTTCTGGGGGCAGCTTTCTCCACAGTGGAATTGGTGCCTGCCAAACTGGCAGGACGAGGTAAAGGTCCTGTTCAGGTGTCGTCTAATATCTGCATGTGACCGAAAATGCCGATTTGAAGTAAATTACGTTTCTGGGCACAGCTTAATTGGTTGTCCTGCCGGGGAATCAAAAACAACTTCCACGCCCACCCCATTATCTCAGCTCTGGGAGCAGTTTGTCACACTTCATCAGGACTATTCACCATCTGTTGAGGCTATTGCAAATTAGCCTCCAGGAGCTTCAGGCGTGGAAAGGGTAAGTTTCTAAAAGTCCTTTTTTACCTTAATATGTATCAAAATATATATTAAAATAGTTGTTTAATCATTTTCCTAGCAGGTCCCAACCTGAGATAGCAGACTTAATATTGCTTCCCAGTGTTTCCGTGGGCCAGCCAGACTTTCTACAGTGAAAATAATATTTAGGTGCTAGTCACTGTAAGGACATCTTAACCTTTAATTTCCACATGTCCTACTTTTAAATACTATGCACCCACCGTGTGGAATACATGGCCTACATAGGGTTGACTTATTAATATCTAAAAGGGAGGTTTATTCCTGTCAAAAAGACTAATTTAGACAGGTTGGATTGCAGTTTTAAAACTAGAGCAGCCAGACGACAGTGGTAATCTTCGGGCCATGTTTAGCTTTTCACACTAGTGGGTGGCACAGCAGTCTTCTATTCCATAGGTGACATTTAACTTTCCATGCCATGGGTGTATTTGGGGACACCATATGCTATATCCTTATGAGAAAGTTAAATATGCCAATTATGTGTTGACATATTTTATGGCTCGGAGCAAATGCACTTTGGCCTTGTTAGCAGTGTTCCAGTGAAGAATGTAAAAGAAAAAACCAGCATCCTTTCACCAAAAATGGCAGTGACCCCACAAAATAAGGCACTTTCTCACGAAAATGGTATGCATAGTTGATAGTCTACTTAAATCAGCAAAATGTAACAAAAATGTTTAAAAAAATCATCCATAAATTTGTGGGTATGTGCTTTTAGTTCAGCATAAAGCAATACCAAAGGGGATGATGGACGGAGCGTTAGAGCAAATCAAACACTCACCCCTAGTCAACTGATCTGAGTTTAAGCCATCATCATTCTTTAGCTCACTCCACCACCCCAGTTCAGACATAGCCTTATGCAAATCAGTCTTACCCTGTGCCTCATGGGAACAGTCCAGCCCGAACTGCCAAGCCATGTCTTCCCTGGACCGGAAACAAGCATCCTGGGACCTGTTTCGGGCTAATCAGCCGTCATCAGCCAGGCTAGCTTGAATCCAGCGGCAAAGTGAGCTAGGGACCCACGTCTGGGCTTACCCTGCCAACTTAGGGCGAACAAAACGATACCAAAGGGGATGATGAGCAGAGCGTTTGAGCAAATCAAACACTCACCCCCAGTCAACTGATCTGGGATTAATCCATCATCATTCTTTGGCTCACTCCACCACCCCAGTTCAGACATGGCCATATGCAAATCAGTCTGACCCTGTGCCTCATGGGAACAGTCCAGCCCGAACTGCCAAGCCATGTCTTCCCTGGACCGGTAACAAGCATCCTGGGACAGGTTTCTGGCTAATCAGCCGTCATCAGCCAGGCTAGCTTGAATCCAGTGGCAAAGTGAGCAAGGGATCCACATCTGGGCATACCCTGCCAACTTAGGGCGAACAAAACGATACCAAAGGGGGTGATGGATGGAGCGTTTGAGCAAATCAACACTCACCCCCAGTCAACTGATCTGGGATTAATCCATCATCATTTTTTAGCTCACTCCACCGCCCCAGTTCAGACATGGACATATGCAAATCAGTCTGACCCTGTGCTTCATGGGAACAGTCCAGCCCGAACTGGCAAGCCATGTCTTCCCTGGACCGGAAACAAGCATCCTGGGACCGGTTTCTGGCTATTCAGCCGTCATCAGCAAGGCTAGCTTGAATCTAGAGGTAAAGTGAGCAAGGGACCCATGTCTGGGCGTAACCTGCCAACTTAGGGTGAACAAAGCGATACCAAAGGTGATGATGGACGGAGCGTTTGAGCAAATCAAACACTCACCCCCAGTCAACTGATCCGGGATTAATCCATCATCATTCTTTAGCTCACTCCACCACCCCCAGTTCTGACATGGCCATATGCAAATCAGTCTGACCCTGTGCCTCATGGGAACAGTCCAGCCCGAACTGCCAAGCCATGTCTTCCCTGGACCGGTAACAAGCATCCTGGGACCGGTTTCTGGCTATTCAGCCGTCATCAGCAAGGCTAGCTTGAATCCAGAGGCAAAGTGAGCAAGGGAACCACGTCTGGGCATACCCTGCCAACTTAGGGTGAACAAAGCGATACCAAAGGGGTTGATGGATGGAGCGTTTGAGCAAATCAACACTCACCCCCAGTCAACTGATCTGGGATTAATCCATCATCATTCTTTAGCTCACTCCACCGCCCCAGTTCAGACATGGAGATATGCAAATCAGTCTGACCCCATGCTTCATGGGAACAGTCCAGCCCGAACTGGCAAGCCATGTCTTCCCTGGAACGGAAACAAGCATCCTGGGACCGGTTTCTGGCTATTCAGCCGTCATCAGCAAGGCTAGCTTGAATCCAGAGGCAAAGTGAGCAAGGGACTCACGTCTGGGCATACCCTGCCAACTTAGGGTGAACAAAGCGATACCAATGGGGATGATGGACGGAGCGTTAGAGCAAATCAAACACTCACCCCTAGTCAACTGATCTGAGTTTAAGCCATCATCATTCTTTAGCTCACTCCACCACCCCCAGTTCTGACATGGCCATATGCAAATCAGTCTGACCCTGTGCCTCATGGGAACAGTCCAGCCCGAACTGCCAAGCCATGTCTTCCCTGGACCGGTAACAAGCATCCTGGGACCGGTTTCTGGCTATTCAGCCGTCATCAGCAAGGCTAGCTTGAATCCAGAGGCAAAGTGAGCAAGGAACCCACGTCTGGGCATACCCTGCCAACTTAGGGTGAACAAAGCGATACCAAAGGGGTTGATGGATGGAGCGTTTGAGCAAATCAACACTCACCCCCAGTCAACTGATCTGGGATTAATCCATCATCATTCTTTAGCTCACTCCACCGCCCCAGTTCAGACATGGAGATATGCAAATCAGTCTGACCCCATGCTTCATGGGAACAGTCCAGCCCGAACTGGCAAGCCATGTCTTCCCTGGAACGGAAACAAGCATCCTGGGACCGGTTTCTGGCTATTCAGCCGTCATCAGCAAGGCTAGCTTGAATCCAGAGGCAAAGTGAGCAAGGGACCCACGTCTGGGCATACCCTGCCAACTTAGGGTGAACAAAGCGATACCAAAGGGGATGATGGACGGAGCGTTAGAGCAAATCAAACACTCACCCCTAGTCAACTGATCTGAGTTTAAGCCATCATCATTCTTTAGCTCACTCCACCACCCCAGTTCAGACATAGCCTTATGCAAATCAGTCTTACCCTGTGCCTCATGGGAACAGTCCAGCCCGAACTGCCAAGCCATGTCTTCCCTGGACCGGAAACAAGCATCCTGGGACCTGTTTCGGGCTAATCAGCCGTCATCAGCCAGGCTAGCTTGAATCCACTGGCAAAGTGAGCAAGGGATCCACGTCTGGGCATACCCTGCCAACTTAGGGCGAACAAAACGATACCAAAGGGGGTGATGGATGGAGCGTTTGAGCAAATCAACACTCACCCCCAGTCAACTGATCTGGGTTTAATCCATCATCATTCTTTGGCTCACTCCACCACCCCAGTTCAGACATTGCCATATGCAAATCAGTCTGATCCTGTGCCTCATGGGAACAGTCCAGCCCGAACTGCCAAGTCATGTCTTCCCTGGACCGGAAACAAACATCCTGGGACCGGTTTCTAGCTAATCAGCCATCATCAGCCAGGCTAGCTTGAATCCAGTGGCAAAGTGAGCAAGGGACCCACGTCTGGGCATACCCTGCCAACTTAGGGCGAACAAAGCGATACCAAAGGGGATAATGGACGGAGCGTTTGAGCAAATCAAAACTCACCCCAGTCAACTGATCTGGGTTTAATCCATCATCATTCCTCTCCCTATGTGAGAAGGGTATGCCCAGACGTGGGTCCTGTTCTCACTACGCCATTGGAGTCAAGCTTTCCTGGCTGATGACATGGTTTGGCAGTTCAGGCTGGACTGTTCCCATGAGGCACAGGGTCAAGACTGATTTGCATATGGCCATGTCTGAACTGGGGTGGCGTAGTGAGCAAAATAATGATGGATTAAACCCAGATCTGTGACTGGGGGTGAATGTTTTGCCACTGTGCAACATTCCGTCCATCACCTTGTGTGTTTTGCTGTAGTTCAGCAGAAGCACAGATGCTGACCATCATATTACTAGCAATTTAAGTAGATTCTAAAAATCTGCATTATTCGCTAGCCTATTATACTGAACTAGAAATAAAATATTGTAGTATCCAGCATGTACCTAAAAGGGTTGTAATTACAGCAAGTGGAATAGTATCACCATAAACAGAGAAATTGAAGTGCTAGGGTTGCAAATGTCAACAGAACCCCTTGATGCACTTAATCTTAAAATCTGGCATATGTGTAGATTATTTATGATTGCAAATGTGAAACAAATCTTACCAGGCGTTCTCATGCTGTTTGCCTCTCCCCACCTCCACACTTGTTATTTTCCTGCCTACGCACCGCCTGCTGGCCTATACTCCACCTTGTTCTCGATTGCGCTGCTTGGCATTTGTACCTTCTACCGTCTCAAGCCCTTCAAGTACTCAGTGTGGTAGTGTTGATTCCTGCTTAGCGGGTGTTTGCATCTACTTTGTGAGAGAAATTAGCAATGAAGAAATATCTAAATAGTTTTGATACAGGATATAAAAATGAACTATCCCTTTATGCTAAATCTACTACTTTACGGAATACCGGTCATTAGACATATCATACAAGTTTTTAAAAATCAGCTACTGCATCTATTGTCACTGATTTATATTCTGTCTAATTGATACTATTGCATTTATGAAGAAGGGGAAGTGGAGGGGCTCTCTAGCTGATCTCTTTGGTTTCAAAGTACTTTAGTGCAACCAATCAGGCATCTGAGAGCCCTACAATGGTTTCTTCAAATGGGTGACTCACTTTCTCAGAGCAGTAAAGTTCCATATGGTCACAATCAGGATGTCATGCAGGTGGAGGACTGTATAGCCAAGGGATGATTTAGGGTCAGTTCAAGCGAAATTACCAAGTGCCACTCCAGATGACCTCCATGTCATCATTGACCGTGCCACACATCAGGCGTTTACCCGGGAGGCTGGAAGGGCGGGGCTGGTTTTGCAGTAGTGCTGCAATATTGCCCCCCTGTAACAAAAGCATCAGTGCTTCACACTTGCCCCGTCTCCAACACCCCCTCCCCCGGGGCACGTCCGACAAAATTGCCAAGGCTGCTTTTGAGTTCCCATTCCGGCCCTGCGTGTCATAGAGCTTGTAGATTCATAGAGATGTGTAGGCCACCACCTCATATTCTCTACCTTGTGGCAGGAGAACAGGGGGAAATCTGAGTGTCTGCTTTATGTCCAGTCGATCATGGGCAGCAATTGAACTGAGAGGCGAATGTTTCTGAACATGCACCAGAGAAAGCGACTAAAACTCAGCTAAGCTGCGTTGGGAGTATATGACACATGGAAACGAACTAGAAACATCGATTGGGAGCAGGAAGTGTAGTGGGGTGATCTTAGTTCACAGCTGATATCCGTGCCTCACATTCATTGCACAGGTGTGAACTCAAGCTGTGTTGTCACAACTTTTCATACTTCGAGCCCAGTTCTATTGAATGTGGTAGACAACTTTTTTAGGTGTACTCTGTTATGTGCCAATGTAATGCTTTATAAGGTAAGAGAAAACCGGTCTGAGGAAGTAAGAGATGGAGAACAGTCATGACAGGAGCGAGAACAAAATACTGAGTGCTGGCAGAGCAGATGACACCCGAGGAGAAACATGGCTAATATCACTGAATTCTGTTAAATTGACAAGTTATCAGGAAAAACATTTCTGAATGCGCTTCTGTTTCTCTAGGAGGTTTAAACCAAGCATTAAAAAACAAGTTCTGAACAGGATTTCGAATAGAGGAAAGAACGGATTGGTAATGTTTGTAGGGATGAGAAAGGAGGGTGCCGCAAGGAGGGTTGCAGTTTCTGTGCATGTTGAAAGATTCCGCACAAAACACACAAACTATATTCTAGAGCAAATCTACATCTTATACTTAGGTAGGAAAGGCATGGCGGAGTAGTCATGGCATTAGGGAACTTTGTGTTCTACTGCAAGGGAAAAAAGAGAGCAAGGGAAAGCATAGAGGAAAGTGACACATGATTAAAATATACATCTTACACCATTCATTGTTAGTGTTACTGTGGTGAAAAAACTCAAAAATGTATTATTAGCAAAATTGTTTTTGATAGACAATATACGAGGCATAAAATAACAATTGACTATCTTCTGCAGCAGATGATACTGAAACTATAATGCTAAGTGCAAAAGAAGTATGTTCCAATTACTGTGTCCTTTGTTTTTCTGCTGCTCACTATAGGATGAAATATATAAGAAATATATGCAGACATTGCACGAGTGGCAGAAGCTTCTTAATTCAATTTCATTTCCCGAAGATTCTTTTCTTACCATATTTGCTATTGTAACCGCAGAGGCCTATCTGCATTAAGGAGAAATCTTAAGTACTTATACTTCGAATGAGCTATTTTTCTCAAAAGAAGAGAGGAAGCTTCACAAGGCACATAAAACCCACATGACCTCGCTGCGAAAATTGATGCTCATCTACAGATTCCCTCCCAAGGTCACTCAGCAGCACTATTGACCAATCACTACAACAATACCATGGTGAACCTATTGGAAGTGCTGCCCCCACCCCCCAACAAAGCTCAAGAGGGAAAATATAAAGAATACATATTAATGGTTTTCCCTGGAGCTAAACGAAAATAGAAGACAATTACGTCTACAAATCCGCAAGTGGAGAAAAAAATCCATCAGCATTGAATCTCCTTTCACTAAGTCATTCAAGAAGACAATACGAAAATAAAATATTTGAAGCAAAATACTCATTCTTCAGAATGCATTTGGACCAGGCTAGAAGCCACAACGTTCAACATCATCAAACAATAATCAGACACAATAGCGCAAATCGATACAGTCCCCTCTAGAGAAAAATGCGAAGAGCTGGCTGAATTTTTCTCTGAGAAAATCAGAAGGATTGAACAATGACTCCACTCCTATCCAGTGGATGACCTCCCTTTTTAATTACGCCAAAAGATAATGCTAAGTGGACTAGGTTCTGGATGGTCACTGATTCGTAACTAAGTAAAATCATAACAAATGCGAAACCGCTTTCCACTCTGCTGATCCGATCCCATCTACCCTTACTGAACTGTCAACACCCATATCACCTCATACTGGAGCCATCTAATCAGTTTCCCTCTCCTGCTCAATAAAGTTCCAGAATATCTAAAAATGGGACAGGATCCTCAAGGGATAAAAGAACTACTGCGGATCCGGAAGACCTGAACAACGTCTGCCCAATTACCAATCTACCTTTTCTGTCAAAAAGCCTGGAAAGCTGTGTTGCCGTCCGACTGATGCAATTCATTGAAGACAATGACATATTTCGACAGCCTTCAATAAAACTTTAGACTGGGTTGTAGCACTGATACAGCCATTGTGGATGACACCCTTTGTCTCATTGTCAAGGAGACTCATGCCTGCTAGTGCTCTTTGACCTATTGATGGCATGTGATATGGTCAGGCATAACATCCTGCTGCAGCACACTAAAAAAGAATGGGAATAAGTGGTACTGTCTTAAACTGGTTCCACTTTTAAGTTCTACATCTGCTCTCAACTAATCAAGTTGAATAACTCTCTATCTAATACTGCCACCATAATCTGTGAGGTTCCCCAAGGATTCATGCTGTCTCCTACCCTCTTCCACGTTCACATTTAAACCTTGGCCACTTGCTCAATGAATCCAACCTCTATTACCATCTTTTCACTGATGACCTGCAACTTCACCTGAAAGCATCCTCCCTTGATGAAATACACGACCTTGACTAATCCTTAAAAAACATACAATTCTAGCAACCCTTTAACCACCTGAAGCTAAACATGCTGATGACAGAATTCCTCTGGTCACAAGTCTGGCTTGAATATATCAACATTCAGAACCTCCCCACAAAAATCATTGATTTCACCAGATCACCTGAATCATTTTTGACAAGAACCTGAATCTGCAAGCTTACATAAAAGTCTCCACTAGAAATGTCCAATACCAGCTCAAACTCCTCAAAACCATCGAACCTTTCATTCCGGAGCCATAGTTTAAAAATGTAGTACAATTTCTAGCCATCTCCAGGTTGGACTATGGAAAATCACTACTCACAGATTTTAATACAGTCGGGGCAAGTGATATTGTGCAGACTATGCTTTTACCGCAGAGAACTTGACTGTTCTTCTGTGTTTCTGCCCCAAACTGGCCGACGATCGTCGTCGCCTCAAATAACTTGACTGTTCTTCGTGTTGCCGCCCCAAACTGTCCGACGATCGTCGTCGCCTGCTTTGTCCTATCTTTAGGGCAAAGGTAGTTAGGACGTGCAAGGAGGCTTCAGATCTGTGCTTTACTGAAACCACAGCATGCAATTTAGCCAGACTAGGGAAGTTCATGAATATAATTAGAATTGCTTTTAATTAGTTGTCAGACTAAAGCCACTCCCATGACAGGCTAATGTTTGCACATTTTTTAGCACAGTGCACTTTATTCCTCCAAGGGGTCAGCACGGCAGGTCCCTTGACAGTTTAGGAGGGGGAGCATAACATGGCCACCATCCAATAAAATTAGTCCAGTTTACTAACTCTCAACTAACAAGTTATTAACACCTGCTGGTCTGTATTTACTGTGCTGCAAAAGAATAATTAATGGGTTAAGAAGGGAAGCACATAGCACTTTAAATCAGCACTTTCTACACCTTATCCTTTTTAACATATTTGCACAGCAGACATCTACCAAGCACAGATGACCCTGACTGCAAGGGCCTCAATGTCCACCTGTGTATTCAAACTCGCCCTGAATGTCCTGGTTTACTCACAAGTCCTCAGGACGAGCTAGGCCTTTTTTAGGGTAGAACAGTATAGGCTCAACACAAAGAGACTCACCTTACTACACTACAGTGAGCTTGCGGTGGCACGGCCTGGCCACCGCTATTTTTTCATTTTCAAAATTAATCTGTGCTAGAATATTCCTGTGTGGCAGAACCATTGTTTGTACTGAAGCCACAATACTGGAAATCTGTGTTCCTATACACCTGGCCATTGTCAGTCAACTAGACAGAATGAATATGTCTAGAATTTGATAGTTTCTGGTGCTTTTAGAGCATACAAGATAATTTTGAAAGGAGCAAAAATGGCCACTCTCTTCATTTACTGAGACTTTAACAAGCAAAATCATTAAACTGGGTGTTTTACACCTTGGTCTGTATTAATATAGGGCGCTTTGCCGTGGTCCGTGTAGTTGTGCACCATTTAAGTGGCTGCGCAGGATGCAGACCTGGTTGTTGCACCCTACTACAGATAATGCTCTGCTTCCTGGGTGGCTTCAAAGTTCATTAGTGAAAGGTGGACTGGCTGTTTGAAGTGGCTTGCCCTTCCTTTCTTTGTAGGTAGTGATGAATTACGAAGAGGACACAGATCCTCCTGCAGGCAGATGCAGTGAGTAACTGCATCTGCATGCAGGGAGATATCTGGGGCGGTCCAAGGGACCCACTTTTCCGCCTTTTAAGGAGGGCCATCTCTTTGTGGAGTTCTGTCACTATGCTTCCAGACAACCTCTTTTCCTCTGCGCCCTTATCTATAGCCTGCCTGGGAACCGAGGCAAAGTGTTTCTCTGATTTACAAGGTGCCACTCCCCCATGTAATTGAGGGAACACAACCTTAGGATTATGCTGGCCCTATATGTGCAACCGTTGTGTTACAGAAGGGGCCACACAAGTGCAGTGCTGTTTTAAGGCATTGGCAAAGGGGCAATTGCTCAAGGCTGCCACCTTCCTAAGCGCCCCCTGGGAAAGTTAGCTTTCTCTCTATCTCACATCTATTACTCCATCCCAACCTTGAATGTGTTAGTCAATATTTTTTGGCATCATGCCACTTTGAATTAGCATCAAATTTGTTCCGAACTGGAGCCCCTAAAGTATATCTAGCCCCGGGCCCCCCAAATCCTTAAAATGACACTACATAAGCATCTGCTGCCCCTTCTCCAGTACCAAAGTTCCCTTGGTGCAGAAAGTGGGTGCACACACTGTTGCACTCCCTGGTCCCTTTATTTAAGACTACAATAATGTGCTACATTTATGTCTACACTCAAAAAAATGCAATATCTTCAAATTTAGAACCTGAACCTGTCCTTCCTGGTTTCATTTAATATAATAGTTAATATTAATTCCCATATCACATATTTTAGCATGGAATGAATCACAATCTGTTGAATATGTATGAACTAGATCACTTTGTTTTTTAAATTCTATTAGAAAAAGAGAGCCCTGACTTTTGTAACTAAATGCTCATAAAAGAGGTTTTCCAGATTTAGCATTAGTAAATGAGACTAATTGCTGTGCCATGGCTAGATTTCGTATTGTAACAGTATAATGATTTGTCGAATTATATAGAACAACTTGAAGCAAATTGCACATATTTAGGTTTCTTATACCCAGTACAAAAGTAGTTAATCACTAATTCGTGTATTGAATAGGTCCACGCTTGACAGGCGCACGAGGTGCATGTCCAACTCCAAAATATTAAACCGTGGTCAGACCAGTTCACTCCTCAAAAGACTTCCTTAGGAATTAATTGCTTTGATTGATAACTATTCACCCCTTCCTCGTGCCATTTAGGCTCCTGATGAGGGAGCCATTTAACGCGAGCTGCATGCGCATACATTAGGCTGTAGGTCATTGAAAACATTACCGGAATAAGCAGTGAAACCTTTTCTCTCTTTGCTACTTCACACCATCAGCAACAAAAGAATCAAGAAATAAATGAGAAAGAGGACAAATGAGTAGGAAGGAGTCGACGAGAGGGCAGTGGGAAGATAGAAGGCCACGGGAAATAGGTAATGGATTGGAGACTTTTTGTTGCAGTTCCAGTGCCCTGTTGCATGTACACGCAGGCTCATTTTCTCACCCTAGACTCCTTGCCGTGGAACTTTTATAAAAGTTTGGAGCTCAATCAATCCAACGGAAGTTAGTTAAAATATTTCGTTTTTTTTTTTTTTTTTTTTAAGGGAGAGGTAAAACATTTATTAACATTTTATTTTGTATATTACTTTCCTGGAACACTTCATTTATTAAATTAGGGAGGACGAACAGTCTGATTATGTTCACTCATATTTTTAAATGTATAATATATATATACTACTTGTTGTATTTTATTTGTTTGGCAGATCTTGGGTAGAATGAAGCAATGTCTTCATTTGTAAAGGTACATGGTCGTCGAAACATAACAACCCAATCTCAGGGCACATCTTCATCGGTTGATGGCTCTTCAGTCCGGGTTCACCAGTCACCACAATGAGCAGTGGGGCAAGGTAGCTTTTACAATGAGTATTTCAGGGCTACACGGCCACTCAGATGCCCCTGGTGGTGTGCGTACAATTCGGTCAGAAGATACGGAAGGGACCCGCAAGAGAAAGAAACGAACCACAGAGAGAGAACACGAGAAAAAACACATCTACTGTGTTACAAAGCACGCTTTTACCACAGACACCGAATGGCTTATGTGTGTCACTTCTGTGGGAGACATATTTCAGTCAAACAGTTCCACATCTGACATAAATATCTCTCAGTGGGTGAAGGTGTCTGAATGCTGGGACCCGGGGAAAGCAGAGTCGCAGACTAGTCTTTCCCCGGGGTCTTTCGCGCAGGGGATAGGCCAGGTAGGGGAAGGGGAGGAGTTAGGGGGTGGGTACTTAAGCACGGGGGAGGAAGGGATCTTCCTCTTTTCTGCGCCTGGCACCATCGGGAGGGAGCTCGAAAGGAGTTGTAGTTGGTGCGTAGTTTGAGGCCTAGTGCTACTTTGGGGTTTGTGCTCGGAGCTGTTCTACGGCAGCTGGGGTTTATCTTGGCCTCCTGTTCTTGTCTTTTGGCTTGGGTAGGATGTCTGGTGTGTCTGCGGAACAGGTCCGTGAGGCCTTGTTGCTGCTTGCTAGGGCCGGCCGCGAGGACCTGATTAGGCCCGGGGTCATGGACCAGGCCTGGGTGGGGGCCACCAGGGGCACGAGGGCTGCCTCGGCCGGGGTACAGGCGGCGGTTTTCGCCTGCTTGGAGGATGACCAGGTTCAGGATGGTGGGCCTGCGGTTAGGAGGGGGGGGGTGTTCCCAAGGATACTGCGCGGGGCGGGAAGCGCAGGACAACCTCCGCGCGGCCCTTCCCCCCGCTGGATTTTTTGCCTGGGGCCGCGGGGGCGGCCGTGATGGCCGCGCCTGCCGCGCTTCCGCTCCGCGGGCCTCTGATGGCGCCGGTCGGCGCCGCGCGGGGGGAGGAGCTAGGAGTCACCCCGGCCGGGCCTGCTGTGGTCCTGGCGGGGTCGCTGGACGGCGGCGGGGCCTCTGGGCCCTTGGCCCGCTTGGAGGATGCCTCTTTTAGAGGGGATGGCTCTGGGTTTGAGCTACGGGAACCGGGGGAGGGGTCTGGGGAGGCTCCTATCGACTTGTCCCGGGGCTCTAGGGCGGGCACCCCGGCCGTTGTGTGGCCGTTGGCGCCTGGGTTTACGGTGGGCCGGAGCGCTTCCCCCGCTCTGATTCCCATTGGCGGCCCGGGTTGGGTGCAGGGTTTCCAGCAGGTGGGTTTCTTCCCCCGTGGGGGTGAATTCTTTGGCCACGGCCCACCCCTTCCCCCCCCAATTTGGCGTTCCGTTTCCTGGGAGGAGAGGTCCCGTGGGGAGCGTATCCTGGAGCAGATTCAGGAGGTTAGGTGGGCTGAGAAGACGAGGGCCAGAGTGGGTGCAGTTTGGGGCCACGACATCGAGGGTCCTCTCACCCCCACCTCTGAGGAGGAGAGGGAGGCGGAGAGGCAGGAGGAGGAGGCTAGGCAGGCGAGGTTGAAGAAGCCAGGTCCGGCCGCCCACCTTCCCAGGGGCGCGGCCGGGGTAGGGATGGCCAGCACGGCTTTGAGGCCCGATGGTGCCGGGGCCCTGCCAGGTTCGAGCGACCTGGGGGGCGGGGGGGGGGATCCAAGTCGGCGGTTGCCGGCAGAGCAAAGGGGGGCCTTGCGGGGCGCACCACAGCTCCGAAACGCAGGCCGGAAGCAGTAGGGCACTCCGCGGCGGCTGTCCCTCCTCCGCGGGATCGGGCAACGGCTACTCGTGGCGCCACCGGAACGCGTGGCCGCGATTGTGTGCAAAAGGGAGTGAAACGTGCTGTGAAGGATGTGGCCTGCGCGGGAGTGGATCTGGAACCGGTGCTTGAACTGGATTACAGCGAGGAGAGTGAAGAGTTGGAAGAGGGGGAGGTGCGGGATGACTTGGAAGGCGTAGGCCGCGCAGCGGGGGATGACGACCTTGGTGTGTTACAGGTCGACCCCGGGACGAAGAGGAAGACTGGAACTGGGAAGGCCCGTGGAAAGGAGCCCAGAGGAAGGCCCCGGGAGCGGACGGAGGCACTAACAGGTGAGAGTGCCTGGTGGGCGGCTTGGGATGACGCGCCCCGGGGTGGGGAGGGCAGGAAGCGCACCTGCAGGTCGGTGGGTGTGGGGGATGGGTCGGTGAGGGAGGGGGGGCGCCTTCGGGCGGTCCACCCGCGGATGGTAAGAAGGTGGATGGTAAGTCGGTGACTCTGGGGGTGCAAACTGACAAAAGTGTTGGCAAAGATGAGAAGGGGGTGAAGGTCCCGAAGAAGATGCCTTATATGGGGTTGGCGATGCCTTTGGGGTCGCACTTGTCGGAGAAAATGAGGGGCAAGATATGGAAACATGAGTTTGTGGATGTTTTTAAGTTACTACACCGGGAGGTGCAGGCGAAGGAGGGTTCCAAGGAGGAGGAGTGGGAGTTGACGAGGTGGCCTAGGGTGCCGATCACTATGGAGAATTGGACTTCGGCCTTTCTGATCTATGCTAGCGTGTATTGTCAGAAGTATCTGGACCGGGCGATTGCGCTTTTCAAGTATATGGATATCATTCGTAAGGCCCAGATGCAGTTTGGTGGCTTTGCATGGTTGAGCTATGATGAGGAGTTTCGGGCCCGGGTTAGCGCTGATCCTGAAAAGAGTTGGGGTGAGGTGGACCAGGAGCTTTGGATGCAGTGGATGGCGTCTTCGCACTCGTCGGCCTCTACACATACGGCCAGCGGTTTACCGGTGTTGTATCGGTCTTTTCCGACGCGTCCCGCCCAGGGCGGGGCGGGGGGCGGAACTGTGCCCAACACCGTTGTGTCCGGTCAGCTGTCCAAACCCGGAGGGCCCACTACGGGGGGTGTTGGAGCTACAGTCGGGGTTTCTGCTCTCGGTACCCTTGCAAGTTCAAGCATGAGTGCTCAAAGTGCGGCGGGAAGCACCCCCTTACTCAATGCCTCTCGCTCGCCACCCCCTCCGAACAGTGGAGAAACGCTAGGGGTCGGGGGCAGCCTGGCCCGAAGGGCGCCTACTCCGGTTAAGGTGGAGGCGATGGCCCCGTGGCTCGCGTGCTATCCTGATCGCGAGTCCGCGGCGCGGCTCTTCTGGGGTTTCACTGAAGGCTTTCGGGTGGGTTACCAAGGTCCCAGGGAGCGTCGGTGGGCGGAAAATTTGAGGTCGGCGAAGGAATTGCCGGGGGTGGTGGCGGCGAAGTTGGAAAAGGAGGTGGCGGAAGGGAGGGTGGCAGGGCCGTTCGATGACTGGCCGCTGCCGGACCTGATCATTTCTCCGTTGGGGGTGGTGCCGAAGAAGGAGGAAGGGGAGTTCAGGATGATTCATCATTTGTCATGGCCGGAGGGTCGATCGGTGAATGACTTCATTGCAGAGGAAGACTCGAGAGTGCTGTATGCGTCAGTGGACGATGCGGTTCGGGTGGTGCGGTTGTGTGGTCCCGGTTCGGAGCTGGCGAAGTGTGACATTAAATCGGCTTTCCGGCTCCTGCCAATTCACCCGGCTGATTTTGCGCTTTTGGGCATGCAGTTCGGGGGTGCCATCTACGTCGACAAAGTCCTTCCCATGGGTTGTGCCATCTCCTGTGCGTTGTTTGAGCTTTTTAGCACTTTTCTGCAGTGAGTCATGGTGCGGGTGAGTGGGTGCCGCAAAGTCACACACTACCTGGACGACTTCCTTTTCATCGGCAGGGCGGGGTCGGGGGATTGCGGCAGGGCCCTGTCACGTTTCCAGGCCTTGGCCGTGCAGTTTGGAGTGCCTCTAGCGCCTGAGAAGACGGCTGGTCCCAGCTGTTGCCTCACGTTTTTGGGGATTGAACTGGACTCGGTGGAGTGGTTGGCGCGCCTGCCGGCGGTTAAGGTGACGGAGATCCTGGCATGTCTAGAGTGGGCTGTGGGGGAACGGCGGATCCCTTTGCGGGCGGTTCAGAAGCTTCTGGGTTTCCTTAACTTTGCATGCAGGGTGGTGCGGGCAGGGCGCACGTTCTGTCGGCGGCTCGGCATGGCCATGTCGGGGGCGGTGCTTCCGCATCACAGGGTGAGGATCTCTCTGGGGGTAAGGACGGATTTGAGGACTTGGATCACGTTCCTGCAGGATTTCAACGGGGTGCCTTTGGAGTTTGATGAGGACAGGGCGGTCTGGCAATGCCAAATTTTCTCTGACGCGGCTGGGTCAGCGGGGTTTGGGATCTTCTGGGATGGTCGGTGGTGTGCGGAGAGCTGGCCGGCCTCCTGGAGCAAGCAAGGCAGGAGCATTGCGTTTTTGGAGTTCTTCCCATTGCTGGTGGCGCTGGTGGCGTGGGGGGAGGACTTTCGGGACAGGACAGTGCTCTTTCACGTTGACAACATGACGGTGGTGGACCTTGTTAACCAAAGGGCGAGGGACCTGCGAGTGCTGCGGCTGTTGCGTAGATTCATGTTGGCGTGCCTGCAGTTGAATGTGGTGTTTCGGGCCAAGCATGTCCCTGGGGCGAATAATGACATTGAGGATGCTTTGTCTCGTTCGCAGTGGCAGCGGTTCCGAAACCTGGCGCCGGGAGCGGACGCCTGCAAGACCGAGCTGCCGGCCGGCATCTGGGCCTTGGGGGAGTGAGGATGATTGGTCTGGTGGAGGGTTCGTTGGCTCCGTCCACGAGGAGGACATATCGCCTGGCATGGTCTGAATTTAGTTCTTTTATGGGCTGGATGGTGGATGGTGTGGTTAGTGGGGAGTCGGAAGTGCTGGAGGGCTTGAGGGCCTACGTGCTGGCCTGTATGGACCGTGGCCTGACTGCTGCTACGATTTCTGGGAAATTGGCTGGTATTTCCTTTTATTGTGTCTTGTTTTTGGGTTCCGACCCCACCAAGGATGTGGTGCTGGCTCGCATGTTGCGGGGGTGGGGCCGGGAGAGGGGCGCCGGGAGGGGGCGCCTACGGGAGGCAGTGACGTTTGACTTGTTGGTTCGGCTGGTTGGGGTGTTGCCGGAGTGTTGCTATGACAGGGTCGAGGTGGGCCTGTTTCGGCTGTGCATGGTGTGGATGTTCTTTGGGGCGTTTTGGGTGTCTGAGTTGCTGGGCACGAGTCGGGGGGCCGGCAGGTTGTTTGAGGATGTGCGGGTCGATGCGGGGCGTTTGGGGATATGGCTGGGCCGCTCGAAGACGGATCATATGGGCCGGGGCAAATGGGTGTGGTTGAATGAGTCTGGTGGGGCGATTTGCCCGGTGCTGGAGTGGCGGTCTTTCTGCGGGTCGGGGGGGCCCGGGGGGGGCGAGATTTTCTGCCATGCCTCTGGTGCGAGAGTGTCGGCTGGCCAGTTGTTGGCGGTGTTGCGTATGGCTTTGGGACGCCTGGGGATTGATGGAACTGGTTACGGTACTCATTCCTTTCGCATTGGGGCTGCGACTGCGGCAGCCCGTCTGGGTTGGTCCTGGGACAGGATTAGGAGGATTGGGCGTTGGAAGTCGCGCTGTTGCGAGAGGTATGTGAGGAAATAGTTGGGTCCCAGGCAGGTTTGTTGGTGTTGCACTGTTTTTGTTTGCCTGTTCTAACATCTTTTTCTTCGTAGGTTGCGTGGGTGGCCCGGGCGGTAAGACGGTGACTTGGATCGTTGGGCACTCATTTGTGCACTGGGCGTCCAAATACGCTGACCAGCAGGTTTACGGCCGTAACCTGGGACTGAAAGGACAATTGCACGAGGTGAAATGGTGGGGAAAGAGCGGAATGCGATGGGGGGCACTACTGCCCTGGCTCGCGAAGATGGTCCCACAGAGGGGATGCCCGGATCTGTTGATCATTCATTTGGGAGAGAACGACCTGGTGCAATTGTCTGGACTGGCTCTGTTGCAACTCATGCAAAGGGACTTGGATGTGTTGAAATCAAGGATGGCGGGGTCCTGCATTGCCTGGACGGAGCTGGTCCCCCGGAAAGTTTGGAGGGGGGCCATGAAACATGGGGCTATCGAGGAGGCCCGAAGGAAGCTTAATCGGGCGATGAGGATATACTGTGCGGACAGGGGTGTTAAAGTCATTTCGCATCCTGGGATACTACTGGAGGAGCCTTTAGCGTTTCGGGAGGACGGTGTGCACCTGTCTCGACTGGGGAATGCGTGGTACATGATGGAGTTGCGGGATGTGGTGAGCAGGTTGTGGAACGAGTCGATCTGGTGCCGGCGGGAGTGACGGTGCAGAGACGGACGGACGGCCCCGTGGGGGGGGGGGGGGGCAGTGTACCGCCCTACAGGGGGTCCACTGGGTGGCAGGTTTCGAAGGGACAGGGGGTCAAGAGCAGGCATACCCATCCTTTGGGGGGGGAGTTGGCACAGGACGGACCGAAGTTTGATCGGAAGTTTGCAATGACTGGGGGCTGGAAGACGGTGATTGACGTACAAGAGAAGGGTGTTTGGATCCGCTAGGGCTTAGTGATGACGTGGGTGAATGAAACGAATGGGGGGGAAGTGTGAATGGGGGTTTGCTGTTACTGTTATTGTTGATTATTGTTATGCGCAGTTCTGGTCTAATAAAATGGCCTTTTACGCTGACACTGCGTGGTCTGTTTATTGCGCGATGCTGGGCCCCGGGGAAAGCAGAGTCGCAGACTAGTCTTTCCCCGGGGTCTTTCGCGCAGGGGATAGGCCAGGAAGGGGAAGGGGAGGAGTTAGGGGGTGGGTACTTAAGCGCGGGGGAGGAAGGGATCTTCCTCTTTTCTGCGCCTGGCACCATCGGGAGGGAGCTCGAAAGGCCGCCCACCCACCCGGCAACTGGAGGTGGTTTCTTGGGTTGGTCTGTTGCGTTGCCAGTTTAGGCCAGAGCTGTGGTAGGCAGGTTTCGAAGGGACAGGGGGTCAAGAGCGGGCATACCCATCCCTTGGGGGGGGAGTTGGCACAGGACGGACCGAAGTTTGATCGGAAGTTTGCAATGACTGGGGGCTGGAAGACGGTGATTGACGTACAAGAGAAGGGTGTTTGGAGCCGCTAGGGCTTAGTGATGACGTGGGTGAATGAAACGAATGGGGGGGAAGTGTGAATGGGGGTTTGCTGTTACTGTTATTGTTGATTATTGTTATGCGCAGTTCTGGTCTAATAAAATGGCCTTTTACTCTGACACTGCGTGGTCTGTTTATTGCGCGAGATAGGACTCTTTATAGGTTCCTGGTTGTCTCTGCATTCTTTTTTCCTTTCCAATTCAGTAGATGTATAAGGCCTTCAAGTCAATGCGAGGAAAGGTACCTAAATGTATTTTATGTAAATAAGAACAATAGCATTTCAAACAAATGCTGTGCAAGTGGACCGTTTTGGTGCATAGAACAGTAGGCAAGTACGGTGGTGTAGGTAGACCAAAACGAGTTATTGAGGTTAAAAACAATTGTATGAAAGTTTTGAATTAAAAGACATTTTAATATATTTCTTATGAAACATGTACATGAATATACATATTTGCAAAATGTGGCAATTATATGATTTCTCGTTAGAGGAAATTATTCTTTAGGACAGATTTAAAGTGTCCTGGATTGAAGGGTTTGGCTGAATGACCGCGAGACATGAGTTCTTATGGAGTGCCCTAGAATGGAGGGGCCGAAACCTAGACATAGCACAGGGCAGTTTGAGTAAAACTTACAGGTTCTTAGGATAGTGGTGTTTTTCTGGCTAAAAATGTCCATTGAATGATAATAATGTGGAATGGAATGAAAATCAAGCTGAAGTGTCTATTTGATGACGCGATCAGGAATAAACTGTATGCCTCGGTTAATCCCTTGGCTGCTGGGGTCATTCCCCTGCCGAGCTGGGGGGAGGTGGGTGCGCGCACAGCGCCCCGGTACTCTTGACGAGCTCAGCTCGTCATGAGCCATATTGGTCGTGTGCTCATGACGAGCCACACCTGTTTCATTAGAACGTTCACACAGCAGGGGAATTTGCCCAGCGTGCGAGCGTTCTAACGGTCATGACGAGCTCAGCTCGTCATGAGCACACGAGAACCGTGGCTCATGACGTGCTGAGCTCGTCATGAGCGTGGGAGGGGTTACATTTTGATATAACCATCACTGCAGAGCTTCAGATTTTTTTGGCTCCATTTATTATCCATTTCCAACCTTTCATATTTCTCAGTCACCGCCACACACTTTACCACTAGATGATCATTAGGGATGTACAGATTTACTGTAGATTAGATACGTATTCTAAAATTGATCCCACCTTTTAAGTATTTCATGAATGGATCCAAAGCCATTGACTCAAATTTATTAAATGGATTTCAGCCTAGCTGAAATAAATACAACCCTAGCATAGATAGTCACCGGTTGAAGACTGTAAAGAATAAGTGTGTAAAAATTGAAGGCAGTACCAATGTTAAGACCAGTTAGATGCATTCGCAGCAACACCCACAACTCTTCTTGCCTGACAAATACTTGTACCTGGGAACACATCTGAGTTGAGGATCAAAAACAAAGTACATCCTTGCATCTAAGTGAAGATCAAAGATCCAGTCATATGAGTCATTTAATAGTCCTTGAAGCAGGAATGCCAGGAAGGGGCGGTAAACTAGTACTTGATTCCATGAGATAGTATTGGTCAGGTCGGAGATAGACAGTGGCTTTCACCTCTGCAGGTGCCTTCTAAGGATCACTTGCAGTGCAGAACCGCACGTCACAGTAGTTCTGTTACGAGCAATATGTCACTGCCAACTTCTGCCACAAAAGACTAGGAACAGCTAGGACATTGTGTCTTTGCAGCTCTTGAACTATAGCACTATTACCAAATCAAGGCCTAATATATTAATTTTGCAGAACAGCTTGCTTTACTGCCATCAAGATTTTTGCTAATGCACTTTTATTTTTAATATGTCTTGGAGGCTGTTGTGAGGCTTTGTCACCCAAACCAAACATTTTATGGTGAACTACGGGTTGTTTAGTTGCTTAGTTTTCCTTGCTGCGTTGGTATTCATTCTAGACTTTCCACTCCAGATCAACTAAGACGGATTTCTTTGACACAGGGTTGCAAAACCCATCCAGTATCAATGGATTCAAAGCAAAGTTGTAGCCACCAGCACCAAGAATTGCCTGATGCGTGCTTGTACTAATCTTTTACCACCCCATGATACTGTCCTGTGTGTGTAAATGGGGTGGAGAGGAGGAGAAGGGAGGCTCTCACAGTGTTCATAAAGAGCTCTTGAACAGTCTGGATCCCCTTAAGATGTATTATGGGAGTACTGTCTCTGAGAGGCGGCCTGACCTACAGACATGGAACCTGACAAACTGCAAGTAACCTGCTTACTATTCTACGAGATATTGAGAAATCTTTAGAAATCACCACTCAGCTGTTAAAAACCCTGCTGGTTTAGATTACTACCTCCAGCTAAGAGACGGATTTACTATAGGAGTGTAATCTGGTCCTAAAATGCAGGTATACAATACTTGACTTTAGCAGTAGTCCATCCATGAAATCAAGAAACTCACATTAAGGAAAGTCACTTACAACTATAAAATTCTGAAAAGATACATTTACTGCACACCATATCCTAAACTCATACTACGCGCTTTGGTTCTTTGTAAACTACAGATCAGAGTATTATTTGCACTTGCAAGTAAGCCAAGAGAATAAGTGCTGGTAATAAGCTATTTAATGTCAGTTGCGAGTACCGCTCATTCAATTGGTTAGCTATATATATGGAAATCTGGAACTCCCGTTTTAAAGCTGTGTTTAGAGTTTTGCCCATTCATCTATGTTTAATTGTGTTTCTGACCTCTGTTCCAACATTTCCCTGAACTCGTTTGCTTGTGGTATCAGTTTGCCTGATTCCAGACCAAAGGAGCCCAAGGAAGAGTTTGCTTTAAACTAAACACATTTTCTTGCAGTTTTCACAATACCTTCGTGTGCTGTCTGCTGCCACCTGTCAAGGGTGTTGGGAAGTCAACGATTTTTTCTTGGCCTGGAGTTGCTCCAAGACAATAGGATACATTCCTGGTTCCTAAAGCTGGTCATTCCTGTTCTTGTGCAGTGGGACTGGTTGGTTTTCCAGAACTGTACTTTCCTGTTGCAGCTCTGACCTATAATCAGCAACCATGCTATTTGCTCTCTGAACTTCTGTGCTATGAAGTCATGTTTTTTCCTTAGAAGTGTCTGCTGACTCTCTGTTTCTCCCTTTTTAGGTCCGGTGTTATAGCGGCTTTCAGAACAATCCTTTTCACCCAGCGGTCTGTTATTGAGTAATTCTTAATTTTCTTCCACCCACTGCGCAATACAGCATTGGGCCGTGGTTCAGCCTACTTTAGCCTCTGGCAATCTTCAGTGTGAGAATGGCATTCTGCTTTTTCACAAAGAGAGCATCTACACACAAAGTCGTTCCTTCCAATGTTTGGGACTAATATATGAATGTGTGCTTTCAGATCCCATAAAATATTTTAGCTGTTAGTCAATGTTTTTCTTTTTATATTGAAAAGAACCAGACATATTCTTCAACATTAACGTTTTGTAAAAACTGTGATAAAATAAGTAAAATCATTGACAAACCAAAGAGACTTTCAGACAACAACAGACCTATTGGCTTTGCCGATACTTTTTGAATATCTTTGTATCCCCTACACAGGGGGTTAATAATATTCCTAATGTTCAGTAAGCACCATACATCCACTGTAGGTGTCCTGTTAGTGTCTCTGCTTCTTTCCTGTTTCGGTTCTTTTTAGTTTTCTGTCTTTTCTAGTCTCTGTGAAAGGATAGCTATACTGTTCCTGTCTGGTAAGGGTTCAATGGTGAGGTGGCATCTTTGTATTTAAGAAATGTTCTCTTGAGCACTTGGACCTGTCAGATGTCTCCCTGTTTGGTATTGATGTACACGATCAGCTCTAGTTGAAATAGTGCAAGTCTTATCTCCCTGTAAGCATTTACATGTTCTATTAGTGTGGTTTAAATGTTGGATACTGATGCTAGACTGGAATTACATTTTTCCCAACAGTTGCAAAGACAGCTCTGCAGAACAAAACTGGTGGGTATATGCTTGACCCCTTTGCATCTTTATTGAGAGCTGCAACTCCTGTGGAACAAATCTAGTTTTCCTTGCAGTTTTATTCTGGAAGTGGCTGAATGAATGTATTTATATTTATTTATTTTATCAATTTATAGGGCGCAACAGCTACCCAAAAAGGGTTTCCCGGCGCCTAGACACAGCTAGATTGAGGACAAAGAAAGGAGGTGACTGTTAAGTGGTTATTGTTCATACAGCCAGGTCTTTACAAGCTTTCTGAACCTACAGTAGTTTTCTTCCTTCCGGATACAGGGGGGAAGCGTGTTCCAAAGGGAGGGTCCCAGATAGGCAAAAGATCTGCCACCTGTTCTTGCACGTTTAAACCTTGGTATGCAGAAACAGGCTGCTGTCTGTGACCGGAGGTTTCTCTTGGGCGTATAGAGGCAGGCAAGAGATTGGAGATATTTTGGTGCTGTTCCTGCTTTTATTCTGAACATGTAGTTCAGGGCCTTGAAGCGGATTCTGCTCTCGATCCTGAGCCAATGAAGATTCCGACGATGGTTCGAGACTCCAGAGTTCTTCGGAATATTGCAGAGGAGTCTGACCGCAGCGTTTTGCGCTACCTGTAGTCGTCCGATCACAGATTTGTTTGCGCCCAAATAGAGGATGTTGCCGTAGTCAAGCCTTGATGTGATAAGGGCATTGACTACGGTCTTTTGCGTTGACACTGGCAACATCCACAGGATCTTCCTCAACCATTTAGCTATGGTGAGACAAAGGCCGGTTACTTTACTGGCCTGTTTGTTCATGGATAAGGCATTGTCCAGTATAAAGCCCAGATTTCGAGCATGGGACACCGGGGTAGGAAAAGCGCCCATCTGGTCCGGCCAATGTGCAGGGTTCCAGAGAACTTGATCCTTTCCCAAAATCAGTATTTCCGTCTTGTCGCCGTTCAGTTTTAACTGGTTTGTTGTCATCCAGTTCAATATTTTTAATAGTCCTTCCTTAAGTAACGAAGGGGAGTGGGGACAAGATTCAGATAGGGAAAAAATGATTTGGGTGTCATCGGCGTAGTTCATAAGCGTTAGACCTAACTTTTCAACAAAGATCGGCCAGAGGTTTAAGATAAATATTGAAAAACAGAGGGCTCAGGATGGACCCCTGAGGCACTCCATGTGATGCAGGTAGGGTGTCTGACACGGCTTGTGCAGATGCGATCTGAAAGGTTCTATTTGCCAGGAAAGATTTGATCCAATCCAGAGCCTTTCCTCTTACACCATTTGTATATAGCTCTTTAACGAGAGTTTCATGAGAGATGGTGTCGAACGCCGCACTTAGGTCCAATAACACAAGTGCGACCGTCTGGCCTTGGTCAAGAAGTTTTCTGATGTGTTCAGTGACACCTAACAGGGCGGTTTCAGTCGAGAAACCAGCCCTGAAGCCAGATTGCGAAGGATGGAGTAGGGAATTTTCTTCTGCAAAAGTGGCTAAAGTAGAGTGTACGTGTCTCTCAAGACATTTAGAAAAAGCTGGGAGCAGAGATATGGGTCTATAATTGGCCAGTATTTCTGGGTTGGCAGTTGGCAGTATGTATACCTTACATTAGTTTAGGTTCTTACCCCCCTCAACCCCACTTATTATGCCTACAGGCTTTCCTTTCATGCACTCTGTTATGAAATGCATTGGATTAAAAGGTCTCTATAGTGTTTGTGCTAGTTGTTTTCCATTTAGAGCATCATTGTAGGCGGCATTTAGGTAGAAGAAGGTTACAATAAGTATCTTATTTTCTGACCATTTAGCACTTAAACTGCCCACTGGTATGTGATGTCTACAAAGATGGATCTCAGCATGGCAGCAATTTATCACAAACATGTATATATCATTATTTGTGACATTTGAGACCATTTCTTATATAAATAATTTCAACCACTTTCGTTGTCTCTCACTGGTTCATATTATGACCTTGAATTCAACTTAATCTTATATCATAGACATATTGTTCACCGCATAAGGATTTTGTTCTTCTTTACTTGTTTTATTTTTTTGAAGTAACTTATTTCTTATTATATCATTAAATGTACAGAACATTCATAGTCTTCACAAAACTGCAATAAATATATGTAAATATATATACACACACACACACACACACACACACATATATACATATATATATATATATATATATATATAGGTAGTTATAGTTAGGACCTATTTTCCATAGGAAATCCACAACATTCTATTTGGAATAACTTTTGCGCCGGTTGACGAACCTTCGCGAAATTTTCAAAACTAATGGCCATCTCGGGTCCGCTCCTATCCTGAAAATATCGGGGTGATTCGTGAAGCGGCGGCCGAGAAAAAAGGGGGTCCCAAAACATGTTTTCCCAATGCAATTTTCCATAGGAACCGTTCATCGCAGCTACACCCCGAACTGCTGAACGGAATTACACCAAATTTGGCTAAGAGGTAGTCCTTAGTTCAGACTTGTGCCTTTTGCCTAAATGGTGTAAATCCTTTCAGTAGTTCCTGAGAAAATGACAATTAAAAGTACATATATATCTATGGCCATGGTGGATCCGCGCATCCTGAGCGCACCCAAAGCGCACCTTCCCGATCACGCGCTGAATGCTAATTGGCTGTCAAGTGGTTGTCAACATTCGAAACCAGGAATTGTTGGCAGCCAGCTTGTGCCTCGGTAAATGCGAGGCTGAAGAAGTCAGTGGAACAAGTGTGCAAAACGTATAAAGGGGGCTTAGAGGGTCACACAAGGACCCCCAGGGCCCAAAACATTTTTTTTAACGGCAAAGCGCTCGCAGGGTGCACGGATCCTGGCGTAAAAAAATTAAGTAAAACGGAGCTTCTTTAATAATTAGCCCCTGGGGGCAAATCCTGGGGGCAAAATTATTAAAATTGGCCAAGCCCTGGGGGCCACCACCACACAGGGGCTTTGTGTATTGTAGGAGGGGGACTGCGTGACCCCCCTCCTGGAGCCGTTAAGGGCCCTGGGGACCGCCACCCCCCAGGGCCGGCTACTGCAGTGTCCCGGGGTGCCCACTCCCAGGACACTGCTGTTTGCTATGAGAGGGCGGGAGTCTCGCAGCTCCCACCCTCCCATAGCAAACTTGGTTTGGATTTTGAAAGAGAGAGCAGGGAAACCTGATCTCTCTTTCAAAATCCAAACCGAATTGCTTTTCCACACGGGAGCTTCATGTTAGCAGATCCCCACGTGGAAAAGGAATGCCGGCTCATGAAGGACGTGGGGAGTCGGCTGGGACCGTGGGGGCATTGGGGCTCCCCCCACGGTCCCCATCGTTTTATATAAGCCCCGGGGATGGAGTGCCTGGGGATAATAGAAATTAGTGATAGAGGCTATTTTTTTTAACTGTAAAATTAGGAGTTGCGCAAAGCTCAGTGTGGCCCCCTGGTGTGCACGCGTTAGATGCACGACTCCTAACGTGTAGGGTGCACAACTCCAATGCGTTTGGTGCACGACTTCTACTCGTTGGGTGCAGGACTCTGAATAACTAACTAAGTACACAATTGTGTTTCAGGCCTACAATTCCTTGGTCAGTATCCATACACTCCAGCAAAAACACCCTGTGACTGCTCTTGCAATCCCATAGTGACTCTTTCAGTACCATGTACTAACCCATTCACTAAAGTAAAACTCAACCAATTATGAATTCACCCAGTGTCTCTTGTTATAGTACTGTAATCATTCAGTCAGGATGCATATACTCAGGCAGTGAGCCAGGTTTTAGGGCATGGAATGCTTCAAACTCATATGCACTATGCATGTAGTGATCTAATAACCTTCACACATGTGTTTCAGGCCTACAATTCAACATTCAGTATCCATACGCTACAGCAAACACATTTGACTGCTCTTGCAATCCGATAGTGACTCTTTCAGTACCATGTACTAATCCATTCACTAAAGTAAAACTCAACCAATTATGAATTCATCCAGTGTCTCTCCTTATAGTACTGTAATCATTCAGTTAGTATGCATGTACTCATGAAGTGAGCCAGGCTTTAGGGTACGGAGTGCTTCAAACTCCTATGCACTATGCATGTAGTGTCTAACCACCTTCACACTTGTATTTAAGGCTTACAATTCGCCAGTCAGTATCCATATACTCCAGCAAACACCCTGTGACTGCTCAATCCCATAGTGACTCTTTCAGTTTCATGTAGTAATCCATTCACTAAAGTAAAACTCAACCAATTATGAATTCACCCAGTGTCTCTTGTTATAGTACTGTAATCATTCAGTCAGGATGCATATACTCAGGCAGTGAGCCAGGCTTTAGGGTACGGAGTGCTTCAAACTCCTATTTTGAAGGAGCTTTCCATAGGTGTGCGTGTTTGCATAGAACACTCATAGAACAAGACAAATCTCCAGATTTATTAGAAATAATAAATCAGGACATGTGTGTGAATGCTGCACCACTCTCCAATTGGTGTAACAAGGCACAACAAGGAAAATTATTTTCATTTCTCCTCATTTTCTCTCTTTGAATGTATGCTAAAATGCACAGCATACATTGAAGGAGAAAAATGCCTTCACAGATTGTTTTTGTGCAGGAAGGTGTGTCTTCCTGCACAAAAACAAATTCTGCATGACAGATATCCTTGCGCCATGGTGCAAGGATGCCTGTGTGACCTCAAGGCTGCAGTTTAAGCAGCAGTGCAGAGGGAAGCATAGACTTGCAACATATTTATGTACATCTGTTGCATCCCTGTGCTTCGGAAGTACCAGTACACTCCAGCTAAAGAGCTAAAAGTGTCATGCTACAGCACTTCCTTATAGTTCTACACTTATACATACACCATACAGTACTAATGCATTATTTCAGTCAATTATGCACTATGCATACATTCAAACTAACTTTCATACACTTTCATACAAATATAGCTCTTTCTTTAACCAGAAAAGTTAGTTCTGAAAATAATTCTTTTGTTGTTTTTTGTTTTATATTTTTTGTTGTCGTTTTTTGAAGAATTTTTGGACTATTTTTGTTTTTTCAAATGAAAAAAAGGACGAAAAAACACAGTTAACTTCAGGAACTAACAGCCCAGAAAAAAATCTAACAGCGGTGGTTTCATTGTGCTGTACAAACTAAGTCCACAGACTGCTCTCCTTAGCACAGAAGTTGGTTGCACTTGATGCAGTGTATTTTTAGGTGTGCAAATTCGGAACGTATGTCCGGACTTTCTGGCGAAGAGGAACTGGCAGAAGTACTTGGCACTGCAATTGGAGGGTTGTCTCGAAGTCTCCTGCACTCCTCCCGAGACAGATTAACAGGGTGCAAACTCTTAAGATGTTTGTTCATACTTGCAGTGCCGCATTAATATTTCTTATCGGCACTGCCTCTTGAAAGAACGTTACTACAGATTTTACAGGTGACTTTTGTGGCATTCACCTTCTTTTGTCCTTCAGGGTAGGTAAAAAACTTCCACACCACTGAAGAAGATCTTTTTGGAGGTGGAGGTTCCACAACAAATTCTTAGTCCGAAGAACGGTCCGATTCTTGTGGTGACTGTTGTCCTGAAGCCATTTTGTCCTAAAATTGGAAAATATCTGAAAATAAATAATCCAAAAGAAGGTCTTCTCAGCTAAGAGATCTGTCTCCAAAGAAGCTCTAAAAAGAATGATTGAAATGGGTGGGGTCCTTCAATAGTTACAATGGGAAAAGTTATGAACCAATCAAATCTTTTTTTTTCAGGTCACATGGGGTCCGTGCACCCTGCACACAGGCAGCACGCACCCACCGCGTCGAACATGTATATGCCATCACGCGTAAGCGCGCGAGCGTCGTGTAAAGTAATGCGAATGTGTCGCGTATGCGCCTGGAGTCGCGTACCAGTCGCATAGCGATCGCGCACGAAAATATGCACCCGTCGCACACCCTCTACGGATCCTACACTACAAATCTAAAATGATGGCAAGGTTCCGTGCAATGATCGAGTAAGGTGCTCTTTGGGTGCGCGACTCCCCAAAAAAATGTGAAAACAAATAAAAATAAAGAAAATATTATAAATATATTTTAGAAAATATTAAATTTTTAAAAATGAAATCTTTTTAATTTAAATATATATATATATATATTCCAACACAATTTGACTAGTTGAGTCAAAAGAAAGGCAAGCACACCGATATCCGTTTCTTGAATAATTTATTACAAACCCCTCACGCCAGACAGACGTGTTTCGCTTTGCAGCTTCGTCAAAAAAAAAATATATATATATATATATAAAAAATGTGTAATGTAATTTAAAAAATAAGAGAGCTAAAAATAAATAGATTACAAAAAATGTAATAAAACAATATGAAAAAATAAATATTACAATTAATACATTTAAAAATCATCATTGAAAAAACCATAGGTTTCAGGCCTGTTATAGTTAGGAATTATCATTTAAAAAACCTTCAAAATTCACTGAAATAAACATGTTATAGTTCGGAATTAGCATTTAAAAAACCTTAGAAATTCACTGAAAAAACATAGGTTTTAGGGGTTTATAGTTAGGTGGACATTTCACTCGTACAAAACCATATACATTTTTCCGTTATAGTTAGTTGTACTCACTATAACTCACACGCCCGCAATCCACTGCTGATGATGTCACATTTTACATCATTCATGACATGGTCAATGACATCACTTATGACATCACTGCTGACATCATCCACGTGACAATGTGATACATCTCATCATACACTGGTATAACCTTTCAACACTCATTATAAAATATGGACTACCATATTTGAAACCATTCACAAACCAATACAAGTTTCTAAAAACCCACTCAGTGATTCCTACATCTAAACACACTTAACTATAGATTAACTCATACATGCTAACAAAGATCAATAGAATACTATTAAATATACTTGTACTCCTACATCAACATTACACACCAGTACACATCCTGTTCAGTTATGCAGTCATCCTACTCACTTATGCAAACAATTAATCATTCTTATATTTACTAAGCTACACACTTATACAAACACCACTTTATTTATTCATATAGATAGTAACTCATACTTAGTTTGTGATCAGATCACTATTATAGGTATACCGTTTTCGATACAGTCATTCATGCAATTACTGAGTCTTATGTATACTTATTTATATACAATAACTGTCACATACACTGCCTTTTATATTTCTAGTTTGTTGGACATGTATCATTGAGAAATATATTTACTCATCACCACACCCATAAAGAGATTCACTCACCCAAACAACTGTTTCCACATACAGTCTTAACCTCATATGCCTACTAAATCAACTATTTACACATCTTTGGACAGTCACACACCTCGCACCTAACCACACACTCATTCACTATCCCATACAAATACTCACTTAACTAATTAATAAATAATATAGACTTTCACATAGCTAGTAATCAACTTATGTAGTAGTTTACACAACAAGAGATAGAGTGATACAAGTATTCGCACAGTGTAATCACTATCCCATATATTTAGTGAGACACTTTAAATTAGTCACTTAGACAGTCAATCGCAGTGCTACTAAATCCTCCATCCAGACACTTATACATCCACTCAGTCTTCAATGCAGTTTGCTATATATAAAATATCAATCAATCAATCAATCATAACACTTGTATAGCGTGCTACTCACCCGGAAGGGTCTCAAGGCGCTTGGGGGAAGAGGTCCGCTACTGCTCGAACAGCCAGGTCTTGAGTTGTCTCCTGAAGGCGAGGTGGTCCTGGGTCAGCCGAAGGTTGATGGGGAGGGAGTTCCATGTCTTGGCCGCCTGGTAGGAGAAGGATCTGCCTCCGGCGGTGGCTCTTCGGATGCGTGGTACAGTGGAGAGGGCGAGGCTGGTAGACCGTAGCTGGCGGGTAGGCGTGTAGAAGGTCAGGCGGTCGTTGAGGTACTTGGGGCCCAGGTCGTGGAGAGACTTGTGTGCATGGGTGAGGAGCCTGAACGTGATCCTCTTGTTGACGGGGAGGCAGTGCAGGTCCCTCAGGTGGCCGGAGATGTGGCTACATCGGGGGATGTCCAGGATGAGTCGGGCGGAGGCGTTCTGGATGCGTTGGAGTCTTGAGGAGTTTGCGTTGACTTGTCTGGTCATCGAGAGGGAGGAGTCCAGGATGAAGCCCAGGTTGCGTGCGTGGTCTGTTGGCTTGGGGGCGGTGCCCAGGGCTGGGGGCCACCAGGAGTCGTCCCAGGCGGAGGGTGATGGTCCCAGGATGAGGACTTCCGCCTTGTCTGAGTTCAGTTTCAGGCGGCTGTTCTTCATCCACTCCAAAATACTTATTTAAATATCGAACCAAAACACATTCAATGGATGATGTCATCAGTGATGTCATCAGTGATGCCATTTGAGATGTCATCAGTGATACATAAAGCAAATCCTGTTAGGGTTTGTCCCCCATTGCACAGCGTATATTGAACCCAATGAGGGTAATAGAAAAATTAGACCAATTCAGTTTTCAGTTCATTGTATTCTTTACTTCGTATTTGTTTCGTGTGCCCAAATTATCATTCATTTGTACATTCCAGTTAAGTTTTTAATTCCATTCATCTGGATATCCCAAAGCATTTAAACATAGATCCCTATGCATTTTGTGCTATCCTTGAGCCCTTCATTAAGGGAAATCTCTGTAACAAAAATTAACAGGTCTGATTATGAGGAACTATCCTCTGTATTCCGTTACGTTTGGCATTTATCAGTATTTCAACATAAAATCTGGGATGCACTGCAGTGATGATGGGTAAAAATGTTGGTTGAGGGTCTAGTTAATCGTCTTCTATCTTGTAAACAGATTGCCATTATTCGATTAACAATTATTTCTAAGCATGTTAAATTAGCCATGTTCTTAGATAAACGAACAAATAATAATCAATGTTCAACAGTGTAAAACAATTTTCTGCCAAAAGTAAAACATCGTGAATCTAACTAAAGCGTGCAACATATTTTTTGCAATCATATTACACATCCGTTTCGTCTTCAAGTGAAAATATCAATCACAGTTACATTTGCAAGCGCGTACCAGTGTTTCAAGGCTTGCGTGTCAGTTACGCGGTGTTCCCAACAAATAAAACAGTCTGAATGTCCTACTGATATTTACAGATATACGGTGACAGAATTAATTATGTAAAGCCCCAGCTTCAAATTCTAAAGATCTTAAAATGGACGCACAAGAGGTCTTGGTTCGGGAAATGTACTTACTCGGTCTGTTTAAATGTAAATCAGTCAATCCGCAACTTCGCCCAGTCTGCTTACCATGAGGTTGTGTGGGGTTATGTTAATAAAGTTGGAAGTCCGCGTTCAAGTGGGATCACATTGTGGCAAATGTACATATATATATATATATACATCTCGATGAAATCCCAAAGCATCGACATCCACATATATATATAACTAATGTGTATGGTGACACAGTCCTTTGTAAATATTCATGGGGGAGTATACACCCAATCAGGTGTCCACAATACATCCTGAGGTAGTTCAAAGTATGTAGTCAAAAGGCCCAACTTATATATAGGCCAAAGTCTTTTTTGAATAGAATGAAATAATTAGTTCTGATTGCATTTATAGAGTGAACTCCTCTACAGATCAAGGGGTTGACAAGTTTCAGCCTTGCATTTCAAGGCCTCATTAGGACAATGTTAAACTGGACCGTAGAAGCATCCTCAGTAAATGTAAACAATTATTTATGTATGTCCTATGGCGATTGTCATCATACATGTTGGGCCTGTCACCTTTAGGGTGGTTTTTCGCCCAACTTTTTGCCTTTTGCCTATCATTTTTGCTAGTTATTTTTGTTGGCCTTAGGTGCACTGTACTAGGGACTTATTAGTAAATCAAATATGCCAATCCTGGAGAAACCAGGTCTGGCACACCTCTGTCTAGACAACTGTTGTGGCCGCTTCTTTGATGTCATCTCTTTCAAGGGGGCAACAATGGTGCCATATACCTCAACGAATCTCCTGTAGTAACCCCTGAGACCTAAGAAAACTCTCACCTCAGTCTGAGACTTGGGGTTGCTCAAGCCAGAATGGTATCAATCTTGGGTTATATGAACTGCACCATGCCGCCTCCATTTAGTGACCCAAGTAAACCACAGAACCCTGCCCTATCGGGCACTTACTGGCCTTGATAGTGAGGCCTGCACTCTGCAGAGTTTAACACACCTGGAGGTGGTACAAAAGACCTTACCAACTAGAGCTGAAGACTGCAATGTCATCAAGGTAGGTGGCACTATAATTCTCCAATCCCGCCAATACCTTGTTGACCAATCTTTGGAAGGTGGCAGGGTCACTCTTCAACCCTAAAGGCATGAAACAGAACTGGAAGTGCCCTCCTGGAATTGAGAATGCTGACCTCTCTTGTGCGCCCACAGTAAAGGCAATCTGCTAATACCGAGATGATAAATCAAACTTGTTGAGAAGCTTGGCAGCTCCAAGCTGATCAATGAGCGCATGTGCCCTGGGGATGGGGTGTGCGTCAGTATTTGCCTATGTCCTATAGTCTCTGTTTGTGTTCATAATTGCAAAACTCTGAATCGCCAAGGTTTGTGTGGTTTTTAAGTCTGCTTTTAGTGACTGATAACATGTAGATGTTTTGTGTGTCAAACAAACTATGCAAGTGTGTGTATTGTAAATATTCATGTACCCACTTCCTCTTTCCCCTTTGTCCAATGGTTGTTCCTAACACCCCCTTTCCTTGCTAATAGTGTAGTCCAGCAGTAGAACATTCATTGTTAGAAAAGTCTAACCCTACCAGTTGGTACCTGGGGAGAGGACTGAAAGAAGGAAGCCTCCCCCGTCGTTCTTGGTTTGTTGGGATAAAGCATTCTTAAATCACTTGTCCTGTAGAACCTTCATTGTTAGAACAAGTGGTGACTGTCCTTAATTTTTCAATAGCCCTATGCTGATCGATATAAATTAACCACCTAGTGACATTGTTTCACAGCCTTTATATGCATTTCTTAATCTTGATTCCATTAAGTAACTCTTATTATGAGGAGGTGACTCTGTGACGTATCTACGCTTTAACCCCATTCGTTAACTCATCATGTGAGTCTGCAAATGGACTGTTTGGGGTAATGTGAGGCAGTGGAGAGAATGTAATACTTCGACTGAGGAAGAAGCTTCCATAGAACCTCTGAAGTGCATGCACCTAGAGTAATGATATTCAGCTTTAAGCATTGGTTAGAGTTGCTACAATTAAAGAATTCAGGTCTACACTCCAAATATCTAGAAATGGGCGTGTTATGTCTTGTGTTCATATTCATGAGGCCTCTAGTGGCCTTCACCAGACTCCTTGCAAGTATTATGTAATCTGGTAGATGTGGCTGGATGTGGTTAATAAAGTTTGTGACGCAGTGCGTTCAGTTAACGGTTGCATGCTGAAGAATAAGGACGTGCAAATCAGAGCTTCGTGTGTAGCGTGGCCTGTTAACCTGCTTCTGGGCTGAGGAGGACCCTACAGGGTGGTTCTAAATAAAGTTGGAATCTCATCCAAAAAGGAGTTTTTGATGAGAGAATTCAAGTGTTGTACTGGTTATCAAAATACCGAGATGTCTTTAGCCTTAGAACAAATGTTACAGCTTTCAAAGAGACTCTGTGCCACTCACCCATCTTTTTGAACTACTGCATCGGAACCTATTTGTTTTGAAAGGAGACCTTGTGATTTATAAAAGTAATTTGTGCCTCAATGTGCAATATGTATGTAACACACTGATGCATATACCCCGTACTACTAAAGTAATTGTGGCAAAACGTTGCTCCAATTCTGTTCTGTCATTTGACATCCAGCTGCATCTGCTGGTTTAACTTGGGCAAGGGTACATGAAGTCTGTCGACAACCTTTGGTGGCACAAGCACACTGGTATCTTCTTGTACTGCCTCATGCTACTTGGGGAGAGATATGAATGCGCATCACGTAGCCACTGAGAAAACTAATTTTACCCACAACAATGCCACTGTATTTATAGCCTGAAGTTGTGCTAGCCTTAGCAGCAAAATTATTGGAAGACCTCAAATTCTGCCCTGTGTTGCTTTCCACGCATAAGCTAGCGGTAAACCAGGAATACTGCTCCTGAAATTCGTGGTGCTGCTCAAACTATATTATCAGCAACATGCACTGCTGGTATATTTCAGAATGCAATCCACTCTAGCCTGCAAATAAACATCGGTCTGGCTGTGCAAGATGATAATTGCTCAGCCTTCACTTCCTTTGTCACCTACTGATCTCTGCTAAGTGGTTGGCGGAGCACGTTTTCCGTCGATGTCAAGCCTTTTTAAGATTGTTGAAGGACTTGGTTTATGATTGTTCTTTTCTTTCTTTCTTTTGCCTCTAGTTTGAGAACTGCTGTTCGCACAATCCCTGTCTTTTTAACACAATCCACAGTAGTATTTTTTTTGTATTTGAGTGATGTTTTTCCTCGTTGTGTGTTGATGTTGAAGGGCCATGCCGGTGTTGTTTTACCAGGTAACTGAATTTGAATGTGCAGGCCAAGATGGCGGAAGAGATATCAAGGTTCCTATAATTTGCTTATAAAAGTGACTTTTTGAAGGGTTTAATGGAAAATGGACCATGTATTGCAAATAATAGACATTACCGCTATGGCTATAATATACTCTTTCATGGAAGGATGCTAAACAAAATCAGCTTGTCACACTCTTTTTTTTTTCATTTTAATTATTTTTTTTATGTTTTCCCTCCTATTTCCCGAGGCGCGACGACAGACAGTTAAAAGCCTCTTCATGTAAGGATGTCGTTTCACAAAGGCAACCTCTCCGGATTATCCCCTCCACTTTAAACTCTGCCAGCTTGTACAAAGAGATGAAACAAAATAGCCACAGGTCCCAGGGGTGGGCAAGTGCCGGCCAGATCGAGGCCTGTCCACAGCTTTCATTCTGATTAGTCACATGTGAGGGAAATTCACTTAGGCCGAGAGGTAAATTTAATACCAGTTATGCCCATGCTGTTCATATCACAACCATTTTCACATGATGCCACTTAATTCCCCGAGAAACAGAAAGGTAAATCGGTGGCTGGCCAGCTAAGGTGTCATAATGCATTAGAACCAGGGCTCGCTGCAGGGGATAATGGTTCTGATTGCTGTTGACTCATGTCTGCACCAAGTGCCTCATGTAAAATAAGTGACATTTAAAAGGCATCAAGATGTGAGGAGAGAGAGAAAAAAAAATACAGTACTAATCTTGCCACCTGAACGCAGAGTCCCTTTTTCACCCTGAGTGCTATAAAATGATAACTCGATATGCCATGAGTGACCTGCACTAAGCTTTTAACTTCCTGTCTTGTGTTTTTAGAGAAAATCTGTAAAATTGCTTCTGGGAACTGCTCCAGCGCGTTATCATGTATTTCCAATTTAATTTTTTTTGGCTTTAATTCCTCAGCCCTGGGATATCGGTCTATTCATCTTTTATAAAGCTCACGGCAGAATCGGGTTAGGCAGCGCTCCCCAGCACGAGACGCCCCAGTCTCCAAAGGCCTATTCACGTCTATTTTTATAGAGAGAATCGCATTCCAGTTTACAGTAAGCATATGCTGCCGCTGACATCTGTTTTTGAGACTTGAATGCTTTGTTTGCATGGCAGGCACCAATAACGGGCCCTGTTTTAAGTCTGCTCACTCGGTTGTATGTGGGTTGTTCAGCTGGGGATTTGAGTTGCAGCTGATCCCCCTGCCCTTCAAAGCTGAGGGGAAGGAGAGGAAAAATCCGAGGAAGCCAGCTCTATTCATTAATGCAGATTTTAACATTCTCAATGAACCACTTAGCCTTAGTTAAAATGGCGACCGAATCACCGTGTGCCTCCGCAGTGGCTCGGCACTCGTGCTAAGGGTTATGGCCATCATTTTGTTACCGTCTGGGGCTTCATTCGTTGGCGAATAAAAATACATCGAGTGGTATATCAATATGGAGAGTAACGCTAGACCGTACTTTGCAACTGAAAGGATTTTTATTATTCCATGAACAATGGTCCCTACAGGGCACCGTTCCCTCCACACATTGATTCGGAACTTGAACCCTCCAAATAGTTTTCTGTTGACGTAGAACGCGATATTGAGTGTGAAAAATCAATTCACTTTTTTAGTGACTGACATTTGTGTCATGTGCACATGTCACCGGAGGGGCCTCATAAAAGCTAGAAAATTCAAGGACTCAACCAGGATGCATCACTGTTGAATGAATGTGCAATCGCCCAGTATCTGTTATACTAGTTTCGATAATTCTCAGGATGTGCATGAAGGCTATGAAACGACATTCCTAACAGCATCAGTCCAAACCATTTCTGCACTCAGGATCTGGAACACCATCCCTGTACCCATCAGGACTGTCCCCAACACTGCCCCAATTTAGGAAAGAGTTGAAGACGCACCTTGTTAAAGACCACTACATTATTAAATGTCCACATAGCGGCCACCTTCCCTATCACTTTTTATTTTATTCTTCTCAGTGATCCTGTACAATGCTCTGCTGCCATTTGGCTAGGTTCGCACTACAGAAAAAACACATGATATATACAAGACTGTTAGTCACATCCTCTAAAAATAGATCACAGTACCATTTGCCCTACAGTATGTTACCAGCAAAAAGTATTCCCTTGAAGTTTCTGGTCCTTTGCGACAAAAATTCTGATCAAATCTCTGCTCATGGTGCCCTTTCACCGCTTCCATGAATGTGGACACTCTCATCTCATGTTCACAAGATGCCGTTTCATCCTTTTTCTTCCCTAACCATTCTTCCGTCTCCTGCTTTTATCTCACTTCCCCATTCTCCCTCCTTCTACATGCACTTCCCCCTCTTGTTTCCTGCTTACAAAACCTCTAGTAAGCCTACACAGCCCTTCTACACTCTGCACTGCAAATAATGTTCCTGTCCCCATGAGGAATACCTTTCTCTGAGCCTGTGCTGGACCAAGTACTGCTTAATCTCCATGGAATGCAGCCCTCAGTGTATCTTGGGATTGTTGCTTTCTGTGCATTTCTATGACGGCCAAGTGTTACCAGTCTGTCCTTTGTTTCTGATCAGGTTATGGCCATTGTATAGCCATCCAATTAAATCAAAATGTTTAAATGTTATCCCTCTGCTACAATATCAAGTGCACTGACGCCCATCTGGACTAGGTTTGATTACATGAAAAATTAAATAAATACCTTACGTGTATACAAAAACGGTGCTATTTATAGTTCTGTATAGGGGGAGCCTTCTGACCTAGGTTTCATGATGAAATTCAAAAGTGGTTGTTTACTGCATATTTGATTTCTAGCCCTCAGGTATGGCAGCTTGTCTCTTGGCTTCTTTTATGTACCCTTTTGCCATTTGTTTCATTTGGGCTTGGCACATTACCACACCTTCTTGGTTGTTTTAGCATTTAAAGTCAGTTAACCGCATGCGCGCTAGCGGGTTTTCCCGCTACGCGCTGAAAATTCGAAAAACCCGCGTTACGTGACAAAGCCAGCTCGTCATGCGCGCAGCGCAGGTAACGCCCATGACGAGCTGGCTTTGCCACCAGCATCGAAGGGGTTAAATCTATATTGTCCAGAAGTTAGACTCCATCAGCCACCTTCTGCGCTTCCCTCATGCATCATACGATATCACTAAAACTTGTCGATGGACCTGTAAGCTGCCTACCGGCGAGTCTTGGTATCAGTCATTTGATACAGACAGTGCATATCAAAACTCTTTTACATATGCCCTGGCAGCATGCTGGCAAGTGTGTCCTTTCGCTTGCAGTCTTCATAACAGCTATCATTATTATAGTCATTTGTAGTTGCATAATAAGCGTTGATCGCGTCTCCTGCTGTTAGACTCTCGAGAAGCAGCTGGTATTGTTTTGTAGCCTTCTGATTTTAGAAAGCGAACTCTATGACATATTGCTTAAATACTGTACTGAAATGAGGGCCCCTGTTGATTCAGTTTTTCCAGGAGGCAGGGATGTCTGTATATAATGATCTAACTGTTTTTGTTCCCTCCTATATCTTAATTTTAATCTTTTATAAAACATGGACCAACCTCTACCTGTGCTGTCCATCAGACGAAGAAACATACGCAAAATAGGAACTTTAGCAGAGGTTTCACAGGGCTAGCATTCAGGTATTTGCAAAGTATTGTTTTGCTTGAAATCATCTACCATGAAATACATTTGGCGAATACAACACATTCAAAGGTGGAAAATGAACATTTAAATCATTAGGCGTGGTTGGCTATGTCTCACTTTGGTGGTAGGGTTTCCTGTGTACTTTTTCCTGTTGCTCCTTCTTTGCCAGTGATGTGAAATGTATCAACTCCACCGACTGGTGTTCGGTGCAAGAACTTGAATCCCCTTTAATTTTTACATATGATAAAAATTTCACTGGAGAGAGATTTCAGGTGACAGGGCTGTAATTTGAAAACCAATAGAAGAGCAGGAAGCATTTTGAGCTTAGCGGAAGCATAATCTTAGGCTGTCAAGAAGAAAGCCATTCTCCCTATGCTAATCAATCAGTATATCAACCAACCAATCATCTCCTCAGCTTAGCATATATCCTACGGTTTGATATATCTATTAACTGCTCATCATGCAGCTGGTCTGCGGATGATGAGATTCTCCGCTATCTTGGCATTTGGAAGCAGGCGACGAAGCTATCACCGGCTCGTATAAATACCAAAGCAGAGATTTCAATCCTGTGCCTGAGTGCAGCGACAAACCAAGAATACTGAAAACATTTCCAAGAGTAAAGAAATGAACCATATGTGTTTCAATACCATGTAGCTTTTGAAAACTGCATGCATCACCTTATTGACTTGGTCAGATAAATAACATTTTCAAAATGATAAAAAAAATAGTGAGAGGCATTCTAGAAGGGGCTTAGCTAATGTTCGGATAGGGTAAAACAATTCGCTGGTTTGTGAGAGTGGCTAGAGATTTCGGAATGTACCTATCTATACCTTGTTGTTTTTTTTTTACATCTGACTTTATACTTTTGCCAATCTCCCAGAGGCAGGTCGGATGTCTTCTTGAAATATCCATGTTTCACCCAGTAGGAGCTCAGGAAAAAAAAAATCGAAAGTTTGAAAGGAGTACCAACTCAAAAGCCATAAAGTTAATAGAATAAATAGCTTAAAGTTCAGTGCAAGACGCATAAAAATGGTAGGAATTGATTATTTTAACACTTCTAAAGTTTCAAGAAATTTCTAATAAATCAAACCGGGTGAAATAGATACAGCTTTTTTCAAGTAAAGTCAGTGATGATGGCTGTTAACAGAGAAACCAGTTGGAAGCAATATAAGTATATTTAGGACACAGCAAGTGTAAAAAAACAACAACAAAAAAACTTTTCAATACCACTATGGACCTGATTATTGAGTGACCCAGTAAATTGCAATAGTTGTGCAAATTCTTGTTTGCGGTGGGATCTCATGTACGAGTGGTGGTATGTTTATCCAGCTGATACAGTTCGCACCCCATGGTAAATCTCAGCATGACAAACCTCATGGAATTTCAAGAGTGAGAAGCACTCGAAAAATACCAGCACATGCACATTTTGGTGTGGCAAGCCACAAACCCTGCATATCGTACCCCACTTTCAAAGCCAAACTCAGGATAGATGATGTTTATCGCACCCAAGAAATTCCAAAAACCTCAGTGGTGGATTTTATTGGATGCAAACATTATCCCTTCTGCCATGTGGCACTCCTCATCTGACCCCACCTATCCTTTCATTGTGAGCAGGGAGATTTGTTACAACAACTCACTAGAGGATGAGGCTGGCTTGTCATTGAACATTGGGTCACTGTAGAAAGTTTCTAGAGCTCTGATTTCACCAGTAGTGGAAACACCAGTGCTCTATCTGCTGTGGGCAGCACAAAGTCATAAAATGAGACAAAGGTCGAGTAGGCACCGGAGCGAGAATTGTCGAGTCCATGGACATTTTAGGACTCAAGACCCCACAGAGCCAGGAATTGAACCCTGGTCCCGGGCTGACCTCTGCTTCCAGGTCTGCCTCCTCTAACCAGTGAGCCACACTTCTCCACTAGGACGTCTTGTGCCCCAGACTCTAAGCAGCAAAGGATCCAGTAGACTCACACTCCAATGTGCTGGAGCATAAACCAGGAAACCCTCCTCTCCCTGTTTTGGTAAGCCTGCCTTTAGTCTAGGCTAACACACAAGCCAAGTAAGAACATCTCCTATGCTTCTTTCACTCCTCAAATTAAAATAAAGCAAGTGCTGCCTAATCTGTGCCTTTCCTGGGTCAATATTGTTAACACTTTGCTAAAGAGCAGGCAGTTTTCACCTGTACAGCTGGGAGCAGCCTGTAAAGTGTGTGTTATACAAATGTTTTCCATCCACCCAACCTGTCTCAGCTTGCAAGGTTTATACCTCTGCCTCACACATGGGACACTAAAAAGATGTACATTAGTCTAGTTGTTTTAGGTCAGGTTAGAGACCACTTTCTTTGCACAAGAGTTAAGACCGTCAACACACAAAAAGCAGAGATAGGCGCAATGTATCAACCCCCTTCAGCCTTAGATTGCCGCAGATGCCATCATCCTACATTATAGGACCCGAGAATTGTAAGTGTCAATAATGACATATCGATGTTAGCATTTTTCACAGAATCTGCCTAGCGAGGGGTGCGCTCTACTCACCCATCTTTGGAATTATTTCCAAGGCCCCCGGACTTCGGCTCACTAGGAGGTGGAGCTGGTTTACTGTGAGATGGAGGTAATGAGGCCACATCACTGCCATATTCCCCGCATACGGGTCTTCTATGGAGGATGCAACATTCATAGCACCTTTCAGTGCTGAGTGCCACCTGTGACTCGGTTTCCATTTTTTATTGGGTACCATTTAAAACAAGGTCTATCAACAGATGGTGAAGTGGCAGCCATTTGTAGATCAGACATGCCTGACTATGCTTAGGAGGTGTGTGGGCTGGCACGTTCACCTGCAGACTCCTGTGGCAGCAGTGAGCTCGAGCTCTTGAATTCGGTCTCATTCTGGTGTCACCGCTCATCAAAAAAATGGCTTTTTTATGATGAAGTTGAGATCGAAGACTTTGAATATGACAAAGAGACCGAGGTTTATGTCTGTCTTCACCTTCAAGAAGGTATATTATTTATGGTACCCTAGTGCGCCGAAGCTTCTGACTGTATTTGGAGGAGCAATGCATGTATGACAAGTAGGGGCATGGCCCTATGCAAGTGAGAGGAGCCTCTGCTGTTGCGCCCATGCCATTTTACAGACCTGGAGCAAAGATGCCATCTGGTGGCACATCGACTATTCACCACATGGAGGTGGTGTACAGGCAGTGCATCCCCAGGGGTGCCCTTTGAAAGGTAAGTAAGGAGCTACATAGGTTCCCCAATGTACCCTCCAGCAGGCAAGTGTAGTCACTCACTGTCCCCACCTAGGGGGATTGTTTGTGAGTCCCCTTTCAAAAGCAGGTAGGGTTGCTGTCTGCATAGAGGGTGGTAGCAGTGACTTTAAACAACAAGTCTGTGTTTCACTCATGTGCTGTTCCCAGTGCAGGGACAGTTTCACACAAGCATGGTTAAAGCACACTTGCTTTGATACAGTGCATCGTCCCAGTCTGCGCATTGCACACTAACGTACGCGTGCACCAGGTGTACAGTGACACATTGTGTCATATCTATAATAAGGCACCTGGAGTCACTTCCCCTTCTACATACATTTTGTCTTTTCCAGCTCACAGATTTTTGAAAAACTTCTGTTATCAACGGACAGATTCTTTAAAGCCTATGTCTTTGCAGATTCAATGAAGAAAGCATATTAATTATGCAGGTAAATAACGTTTCTATAATTATAGTATATGTTCAGCCAATTGAAATCAGTGATTTTAAACTCACAGCCGAAAAAGCCATCTCTTTATACTGAATATCCAACTTTATATCATCATCTTTCTCTTCTGCTTTCTTCAGATAAGTTGCTGGTGTGGGCAGTAATGGGACTACCGCCGAGTTTTGTTGCCGGAAATACACTTTTCAAATTTGATACAGGTCGATTTTTGTCCCAGTCTGGAAACCAAAGCACAGGAGCTATATATGGTATAATCAGGGCACAAGTCCTAAAAAAGAAGTGGGGGAACTAACCTAGTTAATCAGTTTGCAAGTGACATCACAGCGAGTGGCATCACAGGAAGTAACATTATAATAAGTGACATCAGATCTTAAGCCCTCAGATATATGTTTAATATGTCTATCATAAGTACATTGGAGCACATTTCGAGTATACAGGGAAACCCTCCTGATTTAGGCAGAAGATTCACACTTTTGTAAGGTACACATAAAACAATGTTTCCTTTTGTCAGCGTAAACTTCCTCTACCCATAATGCTTTACGAGAAAAAGTGATATTTAAATCATTACAACACCTCCTCTGGGGTTGTAAGGACTATATAAGTTATTTTTATTTTGGGAAAATATTGGGAAAGACCAACACATCCGACATTCTTACAGTGCATGCATATCTCCTAAACAGAGACTGAACAAAGTGAAAAGTTGCCTCTCTTAGGTATGTGTGGAGTGCTAACAAGGTGTCAGCCTTTGCTACCCCTTCACTTAATTTTCATCAGGTGTGAGGCTCCTGACTGGAGACTCAATCAAAAGGAGACCGGATGATCCCTCAGATCCGACCTTTGTTATGGGCCCAACAGGAGTCTGAACTAAGAAAGCCCTCTTCCCGCCTAAAAGTTGTTGTGGATCCAAAGCAGACAACAACGTGCAGGCGCTGCTGAATGTGTCCCGGTGTTTGAAAATTACACCAGGATGAATGAAGCAATATTTTTCAGTGGGGCCTAACTTCTTGGCAGGGTGGATAGCGACCACCCTATGAAAATAGTGGGTGGACGCTGTCCACCCGCGTGTACCCCCAACTGGTGCCCTGGGTATAATTGATTTGAAAAGCATTGCTGATGAGGTGGTGTTCGTCCTGTGATATTGCCAGAACTGTCAGAAGCATTCAACATCATTGACAATCAGCTTGGTCTTCAGCATCTGGAGGATCTCATCACTTGAGGATTAGCACTTTATTGTATAAAATAATTCCCGGCTGAGAGATGCCTCCCCAAAACCAGTGCCAAAAGAGGTTCTTTGGGATCTCTTGCTCTCCCCTTTATTATTCAATCTTTACCTCACGCTCTGGCTCAAGTACTGCACATATAGGGCTTTGCTTTTTACGAGTGAGCAGATGGTGCAAAGGTTCTCCTCAGCACCTCGATGAGAGGAGTGCTGTGCTCTGTGCTCCGTTTGGCGCTGGAATCAGTGGGTTGGTGGTTCAGTGCATATTGTTTGAAGTGGAATGCTTCTCATTCCAAGATCTTGTTCATGAACTCCTGCAATAATTGAAATTCAGAATTGTGCCCCTCCTCAATGGTACTATGTCCTTTTCTGGCTGGAGTAGTGAATAATTTAGTAGTCCGGATTGATGCAGTTTTGTCTGTCTCCCTACATTTTTCGAGTATAAAAAGCCGGTTTATTTCTCCAGAGAGTTCTGCAACCTGTTTTGACTTTTATGAACTTCTCTCACTTTGTGACGTTTAAAGTTTTTTCTCATTCCCACTTAGACTTCTACAACACTATTCATTTGGGGCATCCTGCAAAATCCATAGCCAGACGCAATCCATTTAAAATGCTGCTATAAGAGCCTTCCTAGGCTTGAGGAATATTTGACCATTTCTCGGAGAAGTTCTGAGAGCTGCATTAGCTTCTTGTACATAAGATGAACTTTTTATTTTTATCGCAGCAGCTTTCATGGATCAGATTTTGCAGCCCCCCACCCCACTTCCGCCTTTGTGGTCGAAACAAATGTGAATTGTCAGCTTCCTTCCATGTTGCTAAAACATTGGCGAACAAAGGGGCATATTAGGATGGGGGGCGGACTTTAGTTTGCCCGCCACCCTAGCGGTAACAGGACCGCCCACCTGCCATGCGGCTGTCCTACCACCCCAATTATGATGCGACTCCACCTGCGGTGGCCGCATCTGGCATCGTAACATTGCGGCGGGTGCTGCTGACAGCAGCACCCGCCGCAATAGTAGAATGCCAAGTTGTGCATTTCCTTGCACAACGTGGCAGGCACCCACCGGTGCCTGCCACCTTGTGCATGGACATGTAGGCCCCCTAAGTGCACCCACCAGGGGGCCGCAACGGGCCCCCAAAGCAAATCTCCGCCAGCCTTTCCATGGCAGTATCACCAACACGGAAAGGCCTTAAATGACAGACATCATTATATGGATGGCGGTGCCTGCAAGGCACCGCCACCATATATGTGCAATTGTAATGATTGCCGATCGGTGGAAAAGTGGTGGACGGACTTTCCGTCCGCTGCGATACCCACCGCCATCTTCATATGGCGGTGGATAATTCAGGTTACGATGGCGGGTGGATCGCCTTCGCCTGGCCGGCGGTGGCGATCCAACCGCCATAGTTATCAGCCCCAAATGAGTGGGAAGTATCCATATTACCCAGTTCTTTTCCCATGTAGTTAAGAAAGACCAAATTTGGGTTGAATTTTAAACTGTTAAAACATGCTGTTTTATGCATTTTCTACTTTTAAGTCAAGAGGGCATTGTCTTTGATAGCTCCAGGACATCTTTTTTTAGAGTGAATATTTTATGCTTTAAAATATCCTTTTGGGTAGATAGGTCTGAGAATTTGTGATGTTTGCAACAACAAAAAACACAATTACAAGCACCACAGTATTACTGTTTGAAGTACTCGAACCTGATGCAGGGCTAGTTGCCATCTTTTCAGGTGTCCTGCTTCAGAGCCCAGTCTTCTTTTTTTCTGGCTTAGCTGCCCAAGACCCAATAAAGGGGCTATTATCTGATGGCTTTCCTCAGAGGCAACATGAAACAGGTAATTTTTCTCAGTGGAAATCCTTCTTTTCAGATGAGCTACACAAATAAGTAACTAGGTAAGAGTCCCTGTAACAAAAATATAATTTAACTGATCATAATAATAAGGTCCATTTACAAAGTAGTTTACTTAAAACATTTTATGAAGTATTTTTCTTAAATAGAAAGCCTCACAAATGCATGACACTGAAGGGTCAAGCCGAATGTAGCAGTCTCGTATTTCATGCAATGATAGTTCAAAATGGACACTTACATTGTTGCACTGAGGTATCTCTTCAAAGTTTGTCTTTTTTTTCTGCACTTATTGTCCCTCATGCTAAAGGCATGGCTTATATGGGCGTCATGATTTACAGAAAGTGGTCCTGTTAGTTGTAGGTAGTCTGAGAAAGTGTAGGCAATGTACTTCCTTCCTCTAATTCAACATTTTTGCGATTGCTGCCATAAATGCAGCCAGTGTTCTTTGTATGATGGCAGTGGTAGACTTCAAACGTATTACACCACTTAAAGTGGTTTTTATTTCAGTTTAAATTTAGTCACATTTCAGTCATCATTACACTAGTGCGCATCCATGAGCGATTATGGTTTCCCAACACTTGCTGTCTTTGAAAATGAAGAATTATCAAGGCAGATTTGTGAGCTGCAAGCAGCCAGTTGTGGGTGCACACAAGGCATAACAAGATCCCTTGGGTCCAGTCACGATAGTGTCAACAACAGAGCACCTTGTGGCGTGGGTCTCTGTAGAGGGAGCTGGCAACCTTGGACGGAGGCTAAGATATTAGGGATGGTCGTCCTCCAATCTGGAGGTCGGAGAGAGTCTCGGCTTTCAGCTCGGGTCCCTCGGACTCAGAAAAGTTCCCCAGCACTCCTGAAACTCCTCACTTTCCAGCACCCTAGGTGGGCCGCTGATCTTTATGAGCATGCTCCTCTGCACTGTGTGATTTGGCATACGTCAAGATGGTCCTTATCCTAACGGACAATCACTTCCACCCATTTCCGCCGCACCCTGCGTGGTTCTTACGATCTCGTGGAAGCGGGGAAGTCCTTTCTGTCCCTGGGATCTCGTGGACAGAAGGCCAGCTAACTGGCCCTTTGAGAGTGTTTAGGGACTCGGGCCACTAGAGTTGGCAATTAGCTGCAGGCAAAATCCACCAAGTGATAGTCCCCTTCCTGGAACACAACAAGCCCCAGGCCATCACAAGTCTACGGATAATCCAGTTGCAGTCCCTCCTGCCCCAATGGTTCCTCTTGTCGATGTCCCAGCATCGAATCAGCATAGTATGGTTTCAATCCCAAAAGCGTCTCTAACTCCTGAGGGCAGAGCCCCAGTAGTTATACCCTCAATGGCCTTTGATGATGAGATCAGTTCAAAAGGCCACCTTTGAAATGTACAGGCCCTCTCTAAATTCTGTACTGTCTACCATCTTGCACTGGAAGGCTTGATCAATATCTTAAGTGGTGCCAAAACGCAGTCCCTTGGAATGCAGGTGCCAGTTCCAGCCCCTCGTGTCCATCGCAGGAAGCCCCTCAGAGTCAGAGGTCTGTAATTTCCCTTGAGTCCCTGGTTTATGGCCTATCAGGAATGCAGAGATGTAGCTGTCTGCCCAGCACCCAGATGTGGATCGGAGACAGGCTGACAGTGACATAGAGCCACAAGCACAGAAATGCCCACTTTCACAAAGTGGCATTTGCACCTTAGTAATGTCAAATCCACTTGCACGACCGGAGAGGATTTTCCATTGCTAACTCATCGATATCAAACAATATACTGCTACTCTTCTGCCAATAGGAAATACTTCTCAATTACTTTTCCATGTGTCCCCCATGTTAATCAATGTGAGAAGCAGGCCCCACCAATCCGAACACAGCCTCTGGTGCCATTCATTACCAGTGCATGTAGCGTGCCCATGTCCTGTCTCTTCCCGACACTGCACCCTTCCCCGGGGAAAACTCTGATGTAGCTAGAGACATGCAGAACCTTGGAAAGTGGCTATGTAAATGCCAAGCCGAGTAACAGTAGCCTGCACACACAGGCCCCGTCATGGCAAACCTGTGGCATGTTTGTAGAGCTACCTCCATGGGTGGCACAACCAGTGCTGCAGGCCCATGAATATTTACAACAAGGGGTGGTGAGGGACAGAGTCTCTGAATTAAGCAGAAAGCTCTCACCCAGTCAAGAGATCAGGGCTAGATCCAACACCGTTTTTTAGCTCACTGCACCATCCCAGTTTCAGAACCTGGCTGTATGCAAATTAGTCTGTTCCTGTCCCAGTGCATGATGGGAACAGGGCAAACCAAACTACAAAAGCCAATTCTTACACTGGGAAGGAAACAAGCTCCCGGGGACCGGTTTCTGGCATTACAGCCGTCTTCGGCCCGGTTTGCTTGAATCCTGATGGTGCAATGAGCAAGGGTCTCACATCTGAGAATACCCTTCCACGCTTAGGGTGGACAAAAATATTTACAACAAGGGGTGGTGAGGGACAGAGTCTCTGAATTAAGCAGAAAGCTCTCACCCAGTCAAGAGATCAGGGCTAGATCCAACACCGTTTTTTAGCTCACTGCACCATCCCAGTTTCAGAACCTGGCTGTATGCAAATTAGTCTGTTCCTGTCCCAGTGCATGATGGGAACAGGGCAAACCAAACTACAAAAGCCAATTCTTACACTGGGAAGGAAACAAGCTCCCGGGGACCGGTTTCTGGCATTACAGCCGTCTTCGGCCCGGTTTGCTTGAATCCTGATGGTGCAATGAGCAAGGGTCTCACATCTGAGAATACCCTTCCACGCTTAGGGTGGACAAAAATATTTACAACAAGGGGTGGTGAGGGACAGAGTCTCTGAATTAAGCAGAAAGCTCTCACCCAGTCAAGAGATCAGGGCTAGATCCAACACCGTTTTTTAGCTCACTGCACCATCCCAGTTTCAGAACCTGGCTGTATGCAAATTAGTCTGTTCCTGTCCCAGTGCATGATGGGAACAGGGCAAACCAAACTACAAAAGCCAATTCTTACACTGGGAAGGAAACAAGCTCCCGGGGACCGGTTTCTGGCATTACAGCCGTCTTCGGCCCGGTTTGCTTGAATCCTGATGTGCAATGAGCAAGGGTCTCACATCTGAGAATACCCTTCCACGCTTAGGGTGGACAAAAATATTTACAACAAGGGGTGGTGAGGGACAGAGTCTCTGAATTAAGCAGAAAGCTCTCACCCAGTCAAGAGATCAGGGCTAGATCCAACACCGTTTTTTAGCTCACTGCACCATCCCAGTTTCAGAACCTGGCTGTATGCAAATTAGTCTGTTCCTGTCCCAGTGCATGATGGGAACAGGGCAAACCAAACTACAAAAGCCAATTCTTACACTGGGAAGGAAACAAGCTCCCGGGGACCGGTTTCTGGCATTACAGCCGTCTTAGGCCCGGTTTGCTTGAATCCTGATGGTGCAATGAGCAAGGGTCTCACATCTGAGAATACCCTTCCACGCTTAGGGTGGACAAAAATATTTACAACAAGGGGTGGTGAGGGACAGAGTCTCTGAATTAAGCAGAAAGCTCTCACCCAGTCAAGAGATCAGGGCTACATCCAACACCGTTTTTTAGCTCACTGCACCATCCCAGTTTCAGAACCTGGCTGTATGCAAATTAGTCTGTTCCTGTCCCAGTGCATGATGGGAACAGGGCAAACCAAACTACAAAAGCCAATTCTTACACTGGGAAGGAAACAAGCTCCCGGGGACCGGTTTCTGGCATTACAGCCGTCTTCGGCCCGGTTTGCTTGAATCCTGATGGTGCAATGAGCAAGGGTCTCACATCTGAGAATACGCTTCCACGCTTAGGGTGGACAAAAATATTTACAACAAGGGGTGGTGAGGGACAGAGTCTCTGAATTAAGCAGAAAGCTCTCACCCAGTCAAGAGATCAGGGCTAGATCCAACACCGTTTTTTAGCTCACTGCACCATCCCAGTTTCAGAACCTGGCTGTATGCAAATTAGTCTGTTCCTGTCCCAGTGCATGATGGGAACAGGGCAAACCAAACTCCAAAAGCCAATTCTTACACTGGGAAGGAAACAAGCTCCCGGGGACCGGTTTCTGGCATTACAGCCGTCTTTGGCCCGGTTTGCTTGAATCCTGATGGCTACTACTAATTACAGGGGAACCCTACTTGCAGAGAACCAGGGCTACAATTATATACGGGAAAACAGTGGTTCCTGTGGCTCAAATGGAACAATGATTTGAGCAATGTACATGCACAATGGCTATAGGTTTGTAAGGGACCAAGTAATGTCTGGGGACAAAAAGATCTCTCTGCACAATTCGTTATACCAAATTTTTTTATGTATATATATATATATACACAATAATAGTATAGATCACTTTCTTAATTTCAAAAAGCAATATACTTTAAGTGAAGTATCCCCAGGGGAAAACATGGAACCTTAAGTGACTATATACAGTGAACAGTGTTTAAAAGAGGTTTCCATAGATACAGGAAGCGACCAAGCAGGTATACATGGTGGTTGCCTAAGTGTATAATTACACTGGCTATGTAATGGTTCTTCCTGTGAGCTTGTCGACGGCGTTTCAACCCTCTTTAGGATGTGGGGTTTCCTCAGGACTGTGATGGGGATATCTACAGAGAAAAGGAGAAGCATTAGGCCCAAAGTACTGGCACATATGCGAGAGACTCGAAAAGTATTTTTAAAAAAGGGATGGTACCTTGATGTTTAGAAGGGCGCAGCACAAGTGATTGTGAAGTGTCCAGGGGTGGTGAAGGAAAAGGAAAATAACTCACGTGAGGACCCAGCCGGGTTCTGCCTCGTGTGTCATAGGGAAAGAAGGGACAAGGTTAAGGAGCCTGTTTGCATGTATACTAATGAGCAAACTAGCGAGATAACTGTTGCTGCATGTCTCTTACCACGGAGGAGCATTTGAGTTGCATGCCCTAAACAATGGACTTACATCTAACTCAAATCAGCCAATCATGTATTCACCAATCACCAGTATGTATATGACAAGCACAGCGCTTTGGCATTTAATGGCAGTGTTAAAAGCGCTCAAAGTTCAAAGGCTAGCACATAGATCATTGGAAAACAAAAAAGTACAAAAGCATAATGTTGACCGAAAGCATCCCAGAAAGGGCAATTCCAACACCAGATTGTATTGCATATTGTGATTTCAGTGGTGATGCAATGATGAAGTATAACCTGTTGCTGGTTTTGGTAATATATATTTTTGAAACAGATTTTATTGGCATTTTTATTTTTAACCATTGGTCCATATATACATGCTTAACCTTCATTTGAGAAAACCATAGTGATTCCATAACATAGTTAGTACTTAAGTTACAGTGGTTCAGATTTCCGTTGTTAGCCGCTTCTTAGCAATAGGCATTTCTAAGGAACCCATTCCCGACACTGTTATCTACTCATCTTCTGTTTGAAAACTGCCCCCCAACTCCCAATTAACTCCCCTCTCCCACCCCCCGCGCTGCTGTCAAGTACGAAACCTATAAGTCTCTGATGTGTGTGCATGGTCTGGGCCAACCTCTTCTGTGGCCAGGTGTGTTGGGCCGCGGTCTCCTCTCCGGGGCTACTGGTTCGGCATGTCATTGCGTTCCGTGGCCCTCATGCGGTCTCCCCCCAGGGTCTACCTGGGCCGGACTCACGGGTCGAGACGGTCCCTGAGGCGTGCAAGGCGCAGATTCCTGTTCCTTATACCTTAAGTCATCGAGTAATGTTCCCCATGCCTGTGCCCTCTCCAGCCTCCCTATTCCTCGTCCTGCATTTCTAAGCAATACTCTGTGTTCACATCCTGCCTATTTTGCTAATTCGCACTTCCGCCTAACCACTCCAGGGCATGCTGGAGCCTTCCATTTGCTGGTCAATTCTTGCTTTGCCAATATAAAGGCCACATTTTGAAACCTCGCAGTCACTTTTTACTTTGCTGAGTGGGGGAACAGGCTGAGCAACACATGGCTTGGGGTGCATGGGACTACCCTGCCTGTGATACATGCTGTTTCCCGAGTCACTTTCTGCCAATACATGTCTAAGTGAGGGCAACTCCACATCATGTGGATGTAGTTAGCAGTTTGTTCGCCTCAGCGTGGGCAGCTTGCATAATCTCTATGAAAGTATCGATTAATTCTTTCTGGGGTGAGGTAAGCACGGTGTAGGGTATAAAAACTGATCAGCCGACACCGCTTGTTGCGAGAAACCTTAGTGACCCTCTGAAGTGCATTATCCCATTCCTCATCTCCCAGAGGGTTTCCCAAATCAGTTTCCCATTTGGCTCTCAGCCCCTCCAGCGGCTTCGTGGAATCCCTAATAATGGCTCGGTAGAGACCGCTTTAATCACCCCTCCCGCTAGACTAATGTATTCGCATGTGGAGTGTGTGGGTGGCTCTGTTGTTCCCCTCTTCCAATGCCTGCGCATGGCCCCTGTGATGGCCCCATAGAGTAAGAAGTGTCCCTGGGGGGATGATCCAAAGCGCGCTAAATTCTTCAAATGGAAGCAGCTCCCCATCCCTATAAACATCGCCTATTTTGGTTGCCTAAGTAAGTTCCTTACTCAGGCAAGAAAGGACTTCACTGCGACTTAGTTGTGCCAAAGCAAAACAACAAATGGAAGAAAAGAGAAAGTCACTAGTTATACTGGGGATAACCTAGTGGCGTTATACTTACCCAGAATCTGGAGGAAAAATGTAGAGATAAAGACAATTTGGATCTATTGTTATTGTAGTACAATTTACAGTACAGTAGGCAAATAGAATAACTTTTATGATAACCTGGAAGACAGACACAGACTGAAATTATATAGAAATATGCACATGCCGATGTCAAGTACTAGCCTAAATATACCAAACCATTGTACACTTTTATGCTATACTACCTTATAGACGTATACCTAACCTACCTCATATCAGTGTGAAACTTGTTACTACATAGCTCAATACCTACCTACCTCATTCTCTGAATGGTTATGCTATGCAAGATGTATCTCTAACCTACCTCATGTATTGTATCTGTGAAGCGCTCTGATACCCAAGGGTCACGTTCGCGCTATACAAAACTTTCTCAATAAATAAATAAATAAAAATAAATAAATAAACCCATTCCTCGAGTCCCCTCCATTGTTCCCCATGCAGGAGCGCCGCAAGTAGGGTCACCGACATTTCTGATTAATAAGGGCGCTGGGTCTTTCTTTTTTGTAAGCATCTGCCCCAACAACGCCTCAGCACTTTGTGCTCAGAGGAGCATACCCTTTGCGGCTTAATTGTGCTCATGAATGTGCTCAGCACATCCACCCTGTCCGGGCAAAAGGCAGCTTTCTACGACCCAGGTCGAGACTCCCTGCCACCCACTGTGTAAACCTCTGAAGCTGCCCTGCTAGGTAGTAATTCTCCATCTCCGGGACAGCCAGACCGCCCTCGGCTGTGGTTTTGGTAATATGATGACATCCTGACAAAGTGAGTAAGCTCATCTTATAGATAATGACACTCCAATATATTGAGATATTCCACCTGGTATAGATAGAGGCATTGTAATTAAAGGGTTTGGGATCCACTAGGGGTGTAATGTGAGATGAAGGGATCTCCAAAGGTATTTCCTTCTACCGGGAAGTCCCCGTCAGTGAGGTTCTCCAGTAGAGTGGGTTTTATCGAGCATCTGCCTCTTATGCAAGATCACTTTAGAGTACTTCAGTACCTGGCCGGGTGACTCTAGTAGCAGATGTTTAATTCAAAGTAGTCCAACGTTGTGACAGTTCTTGATGTGTGCATATATATCTGTAAAGCCCTGTTTAAACACCACAGTGTCTTCACTGTGTGAACTAAACATTGCGCAAACTACTGCAGCTGAGAACTGATGCTTGATCCCTTTGTCTGGACTACTCCATTTGAGAACTAGTTGACCTACTTGTGATTACTTCACAGAAACTGCACCAACCTGCAAAGGAGTGTCTTAACCTTTTCCATGCTCATGACGGAGCCGCTCCGTCATGAGCCTCGGTTGAGCTGTGCTCATGACGGAGCGGTTACGTCATGGCCCGCTCGGCGCGCCTGCGCGGCGCGAATTCCGCGCCTGCGCTGGACGTTCCATTGAGCGGGCGGGGCCATGACGGAACCGCTCCGTCATGAGCACAGCTCAACCACGGCTCGTGACGGAGCGGCTCCGTCACGAGCATGTGAGCGCAGCTCTGCCCCCCTCCCCCCTAGCGCTGCGGTGGAATTGCCGCCGCAGCGAAGGTGTTAAGCACCCAGGGACTGACGTGGGACTGGGAAGTATCCCACTGATGACTCAACCAATTTGTGTGTTTTGTAAATCTGGGGCAATTAGGCCATAGGTAGCGTGCAGTCAGCAGTATCTTAGGTTGGTTTGGGGAATCAGGCGCTTCTTAAGCAGGCACTTGTGCATTCTTGTTTCTTGTATAATCATTTAAGTGGAAATTACCCTTTGGAGCATCACACAGTAAATGTACTAATATTCAGAGTTGATTTAAATGCATAGTTTGTTCTGTGGCATGCACACAGCCATTCCCACATTCATTAAGCTATTAGTGCTAAAACGAATCCGTCATTTTGAAATACGTAGCTGCACGTTTAAAATTTTAAAAAAACGCGTTGATTGGTCATCAGGTGATCCTTATAGTATTATGATTACACAGCCACAGCTGCTAACTGTTAGCAACAGTGGGGCGGGGTGGGGGGGAGGGACCGGGGTAAATAGGTTAAAAAATGTCAAGTACATCCTGCCACCGCCTCTCCTACGTACTCTTCCTGGCTTCTTGGGGGGAAGCGACAGGAAGCACCAGGGCTCCCAGGATCCCTGCAGCCAATCAAATTGCTTCAATGCAGCATTGTGATTGGTCTGAGTGCCGTGGCACAGGCCTCTGCCAGGTGCTGGAGGGGTGGGCATGTTCTCCACGAAGGCTGTAATGCAGTCAGCATGAAGAACTCAGTATGTGCGCATGACTGTTTTGGGGGCATGAGAGGGCCAGCCAAGCACTCATGCCCACATAGGGAGTGCAAACCTCTCCTCACCCTGCTATGAGAGCAGCCCCACCCCACAAAGACGCCACAACTGGGAAAACTAAAATGAAGATAACCTTGGATTATTATCATTTTATTTTTCCTTTTTTCACACAGCAAAAAGCAGTGGGGCGATGCTCCTCCGCCTTAGCTGAGGAGCCACCACTCTGATTACGCCATTTATCTAGTTTCTCAAATTTGTTTCAATTAAAAGTATAGTGTCTTTCCAATAGAACAAGTTTGTGTTTATGCTGTTTCTTTCTGTAGGCTATCAGTGTACTGGCAAAGAACAACATAGCATTTCAATATATCGAACCCTTGAAAACGGCTTGCGTTTCAGTAGATTGCAAACCTGCCTGTGGGTTTAGAAGTCGCAAGTTCCAATCTTGTTTAGAGAAATCCCATCCTAATCTCGCAGCAGCATGATCTGTCTGGCGACGCCTCGGTGTGCCGGAGAAAAGCACTGTGCTGTTTGAAAAATATCTGCACGAGATGTAAGAACCTGGTGGGGGTGCTTGTGGCTTTGTAGCTTTCGAAAGTCAACACTCACTGCATCGAAGAATTAGGCACCGAAGGAGCTTACTTGGCCTGGTGCATCACCGGGATAGCAATCGCCATGGAAATGCATACACAAGATGAAATCCCACAGCTTTAGGAATAATATCCTAAACACGATGGCTTGCAGAGCTACTTTGATAAAGATAAAGTTCAAAATAAATGCCATTTGCAAAATCGGATGTCTGGTTTAAGCTGCAGATGGATGGAATTCACATCCCTTATAAGTGTCATATGAAACTTTACTACATCTGTAATACAGAATACAGTTTATGCTTTAGAGATATGAGCCGTAGTAGAAAACACAAGCAATAGCCTCGCGGCACTTTTTTTTGGTAAATATCAGTTTATTTGACTGTATCAGACCAGATATACCATAGGTACACTTCATTGCACAAGGCCTCGTCGCAGCTGTCACTAGACAATTATATAGGACAGACTTTGGCTCCGCCCACATGTTGGAAGCCAGGAATACATATTGATTGGCCAAAAGTTGTGTGCTTCCACACAAAAAAGTGCTTGCCCTGCAACTCCTGCGATCATTTTGTTTATTTATCCAGCTGCCTAAACTTGAAGTTTTATGGAAACATGCATGACATTGGAATGCCATTAAAATGAACTATATAATTTATGTTGTTTTTGTCTGGCAGCAGCACAGATGGGAGGAGGGCGGTCATTAACCTACATGGATTTTTAGGTCTGGCTTTAAGGTGCAACTGTCATCTTACCATTTAACTTACACCAATATCAATCTACGATTCTTTGCTTTCGCACAAATACATATCTATTCCCATGCTATTTACTTGTGATGCTTCACATTATCATACAGCAGTTCTTTAAAGCCAAACCTTTTGACATTGCCAGTGCTTTTTTCCCTTTGTTCTGCTTGTTATCCGAATACTAGAGTTAGAGAGTTGCATCTATACATACAGTGACTAGGATGTAAGTGCACAGCTGTCAAGAGCACAGCAGAAGTACTAGGTTCAGGGACCTACGTCAATCCAATTATAGACTTTTTTCCTACTTTAAAGTGGGGCGAGAACGGGACATTTTCTTTGCTTCCATTAAGGCAATAGACCCCTGGCTATGCCACTGGTAAAAAGTTGGAAACCCGTGGGTAGTGATGAAGTCTGTAAGTTGTGCGACCTTTGTTCATGAGATATAAAGCCATGCAAGATTTTCACAATAACTCCAATTCAGAATGGTCAAAAACAAATTTACCTCACAAATAGATTTTCAAAACAGGTTAGCATTGTTGAAAAAAGGTTGGACACCTCTGTTGTAGATCATTGGTATCTGTGCCAGTCATTATTTCTGAAGTGGACACTACTTCATAACCATGGGTGGCCTATTGTGCCTCTGTAGTAAGTAAAAGCCTTTTGATAATCTTTGTGGAGTGGTATGGCTCACTGGTTAGAGGCGGCAGCCCCGGAGCAGAGGACTGCCCGGGACCAGGGTTCAATTCCCGACGCGGCAGGGTTGTGGACCAGGGTCAGCGGACTCGATAATTCTCACCTCGGTGCCTAGTCTAACCAGGGATCACACTCGGCAACTCTGGGCATTAGCTTGCCTCATCTCCACAACGGCACCCCCACATACGCCGGGGATGCCTGGTTTCACCTTGGAGATACCCAGTAGAGACCATCTCACAGGGAAAGCCAGGACGGGTTCCCCAGTGGTCTATTGCGCAGAGATACTCCTTCGGGAGTCGATTCTAGCTCGTTAAAAACCAATAAATAAATAAATTTGTCTTGTTTAGATTTAGCTGGTGATCTAGTGCAATTAATTTCAATCAATCAATAATATGCTTATTTCAGTTAAAAGATAGCAAAAAATCAAAGAATAATCTAAATCTTCCAATGCAGATTTCAATTTGGTAAACATAATTTAACAAGCAAGGACAGCGCTGTTGTGGTGCTGAGTTATGATGTGGTTGGGCTGAGTGATGTGGTGGTGTATTAGAGTGATGTGGTGGTGTATCAGAGTGATGTGGTGGTGTAGTAGAGTGATGTGGTGGTGTCCCAGAGTGAAGTGGTGGTGTCCCAGAGTGAAGTGGTGGTGTCCCAGTGTGATGTGGTTGAGTCCCAAAGTGATGTGGTGGTGTCCCAGAGTGATGTGGTGGTGTCCCAGAGTGATGTGGTGGTGTCCCAGAGTGATGTGGTGGTGTCCCAGAGTGATGTGGTGGTGTCCCTGAGTGATGTGGTGGTGTCCCTTAGTGATGTGGTGGTGTCTGTGAGTGATGTTGTGGTGTCTGTGAGTGATGTTGTGGTGTCTGTGAGTGATGTGGTGGTGTTCATGAGTGATATGGTGGTGTCCCTGAGTGATGTGGTGGTGTTGTGTGGCATTCAGCAGTGTGAGGCGTGCAGCAGTGTGAGGCGTGCAGCAGTGTGAGGCGTGCAGCAGTGTGAGGCGTGCAGCAGTGTGAGGCGTGCAGCAGTGTGAGGCGTGCAGCAGCGTGTGGCATGCAGCAGTGTGTGGCGTGCAGCAGTATGTGGCGTGCAGCAGTATGCGGCGTGCAGCAGTGTGAGGCGTGCAGCAGTGTGAGTCATGCGGTAGTGTGCAGCATGCAGCAGTGTGAGTAATGCAGCAGTGTGCAGCGTGCAGCAGTGTGCAGCGTGCGGCAGTGAGAGGCGTGCAGCAGTGAGAGGCGTGCAGCAGTGAGAGGCGTGCAGCAGTGTGAGGCGTGCAGCAGTGTGAGGCGTGCAGCAGTTTGAGGTGTGCTGCAGTGTGAGGTGTGCTGCAGTGTGAGGTGTGCTGCAGTGTGTGGCTTGCAGCAGTGTGAGGCGTGCAGCAGTGTGCGGCGTGCAGCAGTGTGCGGCGTGCAGCAGTGTGTGGCGTGCAGTAGTGTGAGGAATGCAGCAGTGTGAGGCGTGCAGCAGTGTGAGGCGTGCAGCAGTGTGAGTCGTGCTGTAGTGTGCAGCGTGTAGCAGTGTGCGGCGTGCAGCCGTGTGCGGCGTGCAGCAGTGTGAGTCATGCGGTAGTGTGCAGCATGCAGAAGTCTGAGTAATGCAGCAGTGTGCAGCATGCAGCAGTGTGCAGCAGTGTGCAGCAGTGTGAGGCGTGCAGCAGTGTGAGGCGTGCAGCAGTGTGAGGCGTGCAGCAGTGTGTGGCGTGCAGTAGTGTTTGGCGTGCAGCAGTGTGAGGCGTGCAGCAGTGTGGGGTGTGCAGGAGTGTGGGGTGTGCAGGAGTGTGGGGTGTGCAGGAGTGTGGGGTGTGCAGGAGTGTGTGGCGTGCAGCAGTGTGTGACGTGCAGCAGTGTGAGACGTGCAGCAGTGTGAGGGGTGCAGCAGTGCGAGGCGTGCAGCAGTGTGAGGCGTGCAGCAGTGTGCAGCATGCAGTAGTATGAGCAATGCAGCAGTGTGCAGCGTGCAGCAGTGTGTGGCGTGCAGCAGTGTGTGGCGTGCAGCAGTGTGTGGCGTGCAGCAGTGTGTAGTGTGCAGCAGTGTGTGGCGTGCAGCAGTGTGTGGCGTGCAGCAGTGTGAGGCGTGCAGCAGTGTGAGGCATGCAGCAGTGTGTGGCGTGCAGCAGTGAACGACACATTCATCATTTTTGGTAGGCTTGGGGAGATTAAGTGATTTTCCCAGAATCACAGGGTGCTGAGCAGGCGTCAAAGCTCGAACCAGCTCCCCAGCTCCAAAGCCGGCAGCTCTAGCCGCAAGGCCACATGCTCACCCGGTGTGTTTTACAATTCTTCATAGAAGTTGTGAGGTTCACCGTTGTAGCTTGATTAACGCGTCCTGGTGGGGCAGGTACAGAATGCCGTTGACTAACAGGCAACATGAATGACTCCATAAAAGACTGATTGAGTGCACTTTAGGAAGAGCCCTTAACCTCAGGATCAAAAGGCTGGGTGAGAAACAGGCGCATACGTTCTTTATGCAAAAGAAAGGGTAGGGGGAGGTGTGTTTATGATGGCTGCTTGGTGAGCATGAAAAACATATCAGGCGGCAGGAGTGGCATGTGAGTTTGTGTGTCGATTTGTGTTAGAGCAAGAGAGGAGGAAGAAAAGGGTGTTGATGTGTTTGAGAGAGAAAGCGAAGGGTGTCGAAGGGCAGGTGTGTGTTCTAAGAATTGGAAGTGCGAGGGAGAGGAGGCCAAAGGGAATTGTGGCGTGGGCGTGTGTGTGTGATGAAGAAGGACCTCTGTCTCTGAAGACGGTCTCTGTGGGTCTTTGAGACTAATGTGTGACGTATGCCACGGTTACAATGTATTTTATCACTTAGTTAAATAAGAGGCTCCAAAATCTGGACACTTAAGATTGATACACCAGAACTATATGACGTTTAAACCTTTTTTTAACAAGAGCAATATAAACAAGCTCTCTGGATTGCTGTGGCGGGGGCGGGGGAGCTGCAGCCTTTGACGTCTGATGCTGAGGCACAGACAAATGGTGGTGCGCGATGTGCACGCGGGGGCGGGGGAGAGACAGCCTTTGAAGACTGATGCCAAGGCACAGACAAATGGTGGTGCGCGATTTGCACGCGGGGTGGGGGAGCGGCAGTCTTTGAAGTCTGATGCCGAGACACAGACAAATGGTGGTGTGTTATGTGGCTGGCGATGGCGTGCACGCGCATAGATCACATGAACTGTACGTGATCCGCAGTTTGGTAGAGTTTTCGAACTGCTTACTATAATCTTCGCCTATCTATCCCTGCGGGATAGAATAGTCGAGACCTAAAAATGTCCCACTGATAGCAAACCAGCAATATCACAAAGAGAACAAGCACAGGAATTATCTATTTCTTATGAGTTTTCTTGCCACTCTTGCAGTAGCACCTCTGTACCTGCACAGACTCCATCCCTGGTATTAAATATTCCTCCTGGAGACACCTTAACAACCTTATCATATAAGAATAAATGCAAGGGAGTGTAGGGGGAGACACATGCTCCATGGATGGCAGAAACAAAGTTCAGGAAGCTCCCAGCAAGGATCATCCTAAAGAGGCATTCACTGTGGCAGGGTTCTGGTTGGCTAATGGTAATTTGGTCTGGTGGCTTTCTTCCAGTTCAGCCTCTTCTAGCCCCACTCTGTCTTGTACAATGCTGTCTCTTGCATTATCTCAGTTAGCCCTCTGTCGATCTATGCCTCAACTACGCTCTCCATGAATTCAGCAATGAGGATAGTATGAAGAAAGCCTTTAAAAGCCTTTCAAAGCTCTGACATGAAACCATATGGGACCTGTATCCCTTTGCCCAGTCCATCAGAAACCATCTGGAACTATGTTGTTGGTTACCAGGCAGGAGAAGGACTTCAGAATAAGCAGGAAAGGTGATAAACCCCTTAATCCACTAGAACTCCTCCAGTACTTCTGAATAAAGAACTTTTTTTTGTGCGCTTGAGTTAAAGTCAAAATAACACCCAAAGAAACAAATCGGAAATCATATTGGTTTCTCCTGTCTCCTGCTTTAGCATGTTGGAATTACTGAAAGTGTGTCTTACTCACTCCCACTGTTTTTATTCAATTGCTAGTCCTACGAACTTTCCGATGTTTGACATTTGTTATTCCTTATTTTTGTCTGCATCAGATTCCTTTGACACTTTCTGATATTGCTTATGCAACCCCTTACCTTCAGTTACTCATGACCCCATTTGCGCCGATCAGAACCAATGCAGTGCACTCTGACACTGTACTGATTTAACAACTACGCGTGTCCTGACTGCAATGTGTGACAAGAGTGCAGCGCTGATCCTAAGACACCACTGCGAGGCTCGACTCCGACACATCAACCTGACTGCGTGAAGCCGATGCTTGCTCCATACTAGGTTCTTTTTCAGCAGACCCTGCGTGGGTCCTGTAGCCGGCCTGCCCTCTATCGTTATCTGCCTTAACTTTGGATTCACCCCAGTCTAGTGTGACCTCAAGTAACCTTTTAGCGCTGTTAACTTCTAAGCATTGTTTTTGGATTTTGGGCCAGATGTATCAAAGGGTTTTACCCATTCTGTGTCTATGGGAAAATGCGTTCATACATATGGCCCTTAATCTTTAAAACTTCATATCTCAAGTTCTACTTATTGGAGTTTTATCGTTTTGGTCTTGTTTTACTCAGATAAATATTTTTCTAAACTGGTGTGGGATCTTTTGTGGTGTTTTCACTATGTTAATGTAATTAAAGTGCATAAATACTTTACACATTGCCTCTCAATTTAAGCCTGACTGCTCTATGTAAAGCTACCAGAGGATGATCATTGGTTAATTTAAGTTGTGTATCTGACTTACCCGTACAAGGATTGTGGCTCCCGCTTGGACTGGATATATAATCTGCCAACCAGAAACCTCAATTTCTAACACTGCCTATTTTCCCTTTCCTGTGCTGCTGACACATGCTTACATGTCACATCCAGTACCACGGTCATGAGTATTGCCTCAGTCGACAACATCACTAATGCCATAAACAGCCTCAAAATCAGCACTCAAAAACTGAATTGATGTCTCTCAACTGAGCATGGCTTCTGCTTCCCAGCTCACTCGCACGACTGCCGTTCATTAGCAAAGTGTTAAAATGAATACCGAAGACATGAGACTGAAAAAATACTGGATTCCACAGTGCCGCTAGACTACAAGACTAACTATAACTCCTCCCATGATTCCTTCCATTTATCCCTGTAGGTGACCACTGGTCTTTGGAACCACCGTCCAGTCCCGCCTGCTCTACACAAACTGTGCACTTCTTCAACTTCCAAAGTAACAACTCTTCTGCAACAAGATCTGTAGTTGGACAGAACCAACTGGATCCTCGCCTAGCACAACAGGCCCTCAAGGAGCAGTGAATAGTCTGTTTGCGCCATGAGGGCCTGCTGTGTGCTCTACCTTGCCCACACATACCATGACAGTGTGTCAGAATCGCAGGAAGTTGCTCTTTCTCTGTATCTTAAAAACTTTTTTGCACGTTATGCTGTTGGTTTGTGCGTGAGAAAACAAGTGCCTAAATACTGCCCCTAGAAAGAGACATTAGATCACTAAAGGGGAAAACTCTATATTGGTCTGCCGTGAAATGTTAATCTTAGATGGCAGCTTTAGTTAATTTCACTATGGGCTTTGCCAATGTCTGCTAATAACTACTGCTGGAGCTGTTCAAGGCAGTTCTCATATTTCTAAGAGGGGTCTGAGTTGACTTTATTACATCTTAAGCCACATAACGTAGATAAGTCTCTGGCGTTTTCCCTCGTCATAGAAAGAAAGGACTTGCATTTTTTCGGTCCTCGATGTTATTCATCATTTGCTTCAAAAACCATTTAGATATATTTTGTACTTTTGGGTCCCACAGATTGCTTTGATCTTCAAAAGCCTAGAAGACCAGAAACCGGACATTGAGCTGTAGTTATCTTAAAGAGCATAATAGGAGTGCGGGGAAGGGATTTACAGAAACTGGTTGTGGGCATGTAGGCTATTAGTTGGGGAGGATACGAGTCCTCACCAAATAATAATGTAACAGTTCTGTACCAAGTCAAGTTAGATCTCAATAATTTAAACCTGAGTTCAACCCTTGGTAGATGTAGCACAGAACATACAGGCTTAACTCAGGATAGATGTGTAAAACATTTATAATTACCAAAACAGTTAAAAAGTAGAAAACACAATAAAAATCCCACTCCAATTTTTTAAATATAGAGAAAATGTTGATGAACAAACAGAAACCAAAACTACAAAAAACTGATGTAGGGAACTGGATATATGATTTTTCAAATGTAAATAATTCTAGCACCAAAAAGCACAAAGCGCCAACCGGGGGTATCTTGTCGTGCTAGACTGGGGGTAAAGTCAGAAGTTAAGTCTGGCTGCAATGGAGTGTGGGTAAGATACAGGTAGCGGGTTCGTCCCTGTGGAAAGGTTACCTTTGAACATAGTTGTTTAAAGGGAGTAAATTCCTTGTCCACAAGGTCATCGACAGGTTGGGCGACAGATTTAATCCCAGGCGGGGCTCGTCTACAATGGCTTCTGAAGCGCGACTCTTTGGTGGGAGCCTCAGCTCTGGTGGGAAGTTTGAGACTCTTAATGTGGAAGGGGAGAAAACTCCGAGCGGGTGAAGTCCGAAGTCTGGGCATTAGAAGGCGTTGTTGGGGTGTTGCTTGGCATTGGTCCCGGGGAAATCATGCGGGTGATCATGCAAAAAGAGGCATTTTTTTACAAAGGTTTAGAGGGAGATTAGAGAAGGGGGAGAGCGAAAGAGGGGAGGCGGATACGGGTTTGAGGGGGGAAAAGAAGTGTAAAGAATGGGATTTGATTGAGGACAGAAGGAATGAGTCAAGGAGGAAAACAAGGTAAACGTTGAAATGATAGGTATAGGAGGGATAAGGAGCCAGCAGATTTGAGAATACAAAAAAAGCTTTAAGGGGAGTTAATTGGAACAAATAGTGATATAGGCGTAGAAACGTTCTGGGCCTCCTTCTTTTTAGAAATGTAGTCAGAGTTTCTGTCTGTTCCCCTTTACTCTTGATCTTCTAAATTTTACTGCAAAGACGAGGGGTGTCCCGTCTTACTCAAGCCCAGAACAGTTGTAGAAGCCATTTATTCAAGACTTCATCATTACAGTGGCTGTTTCAAGTGAGACAGAGACAAAAGAGAGAGTCCTCACTCATGACTTACCACTGGTACCATTTGCCAGTTATGAATATGTATATAAAAAAGCAACATGGTCCTTGGGGGAGCATCGAATCAGTACAGCCCCTTTTTACAAATATCTGGGTGTCTGGGTGTCAGAGAAGGCCACAGCAGTCAAACATCTAAAGGAGTTAAAACCTAGAATATTTTTTTTTTTAACGTTATTGTGCAAAAAATATTATTACAAGTATGGGCCTACATCCACGGCGGCCGGCCGCTAAGACATGTAAAGTAATTGTACAAACTCAGAAAGCAGAAACCGATCCCAGAGGTCCAGCAGAGTACAGGATACATTTTCGGCAATACAGGATATAGTCAGGATATAGATGTTTTTGATTTTTTAGAAAGAGAAAAAAAAGAGAAACAAAGAAACAAAACTCAAGGCGAAAAGCGTTCTAGACAATGTCGAGCTCCAATGGGGGGACCTGCAGTACCGGATAACGAATCAGGAGGGCAATAAAGAGGATCAGGGGGGAGGCTGTGGGGAAGTCAGACAATCAGGAAAAATGAGTAAATCGTTTCAGGAACCTCAGGATCAGGGGGACAGAGAAATGTCCGGAGTGTCTTCAAAGGGGGGTGTACAGATGTTCCCTCGGTAGGCGTTCCATTGACCCCAAATTTTACTCCACGCCCTAGGCTTGCCCCTAGCCGAATATACTGTCTTCTCTCTAAACATGCACCAGTCCATATTCTCCTTCCATACCGACACGGTGGGAGGCCGTTGGGAACCCCACAGCTGCGTAATATCTCTCTTTGCGATCATGTTCCCAAGTGCCGCCCACCGGGCCTGGGCAACGTTGTAATCAGTCGGCTCCCACACATTCAACAAACATCTACGAGCCTCAGGCAGCAGAGCTTCCTCGGTGACACACTCCATTACCGCATGCACACGCTGCCAATACGCCGCCACCACACGACACTCCCAGAGGATATGAAAAAAGGTGGCACTCCTTCCACATCCGCGCTTACACAACCCATCCGAGGAAAAACCCATAGCAACCAAACGAGGACCCGTAACATACACACGATGAAGAATTTTGAGCTGGACGAGACGGAGATGGGCAGGAATGGCGACCTCTTTCGGGGAGGATAGTGCGGACTGCCAGTCCTCGTCATCCAACTCCAACCCGTCTCCGGCCCAAACCTCCCTGAGACGCACCAGGAGATCTGCCCGATTGTTAATTAGTTTCTTGTAAATCAAGGAGATCGTGCTATCGGGCAGATGACCGTCAAGTATACGGTCCTCGAGTGGGGAAGATTCAGGAACAGTAACACCGGCTGTGAAGACATACAGCAAAGCGTGGCGAACCTGTGCATACCTGAAGAACTCCCGATCACCCAACTCGTACTCACTTTGAAGCATCGCAAAGGTCTTCACCGCGCCCTTCACCCAGAGATCACCCACTCTACTAATGCCAATCATCTCCCAGTTCTCAAAACCTTTCGTTGTCCAGAGACATCCCAATTTTTCAGAAGCATACAAAGGGGTCGCTCGCGTCAATCGATCATTCCATCGCATGGCCGCATTGGCATCTTTCCACACATGCACTGCAATCTTAGTGGGTCCCGATAGGTTCCTCCCCGCCGTCCGAGAGTAGAGCGCTCTATTGAAGTTACCGCCGGGCAACTGATATTTATCCATCTCGAAAGCCGGAGTCGGACCGGGTGCATACGTAACATGGTTGATGGCGGACAACTGGGAGGCCCAATAATACCTCCTGATGTCCGGGAGCGCAATGCCCCCGTCATACCGGGGGAGAGTTAGTTTTGCAAGAGCGATGCGTGCGCGACCATCCCAAACAAGCCTCCTCTGCAAACCTTCCACCTCCCGAAAGTAGGCCGCCGGAATAATGTCAAAAGAATTCTGAAGTGCGTAGAGAAATCGAGGCAGAGACATAATTTTAAAGAGCGCCGCTCGACCGAGTGGCGACAGCGGCAATCTACGCCACCGAGCCACGTCCAACTTCAATCGTCGGAGAGGAGGAAGGAGATTATGCTCGTAGCGGGCAACTGGGTCTAAGGATATATAGACCCCCAAATACTTGATGCCGGATTGTGAAATTTGAATGGGAAATCTGCTCGGCAAGAGCAAAGAGCAGGGGGGACAGCAGGCATCCCTGCCTGGTACCCCTCCCGAGAGCAAAGGACAGGGACACTCTACCATTAACGACGACCTGAGCTAGAGGATCCGTATATAAAAGTCTAACCCAACTGATAAATTCCGCACCGAAACCAAACTTCGCCAGAGTGGCCCAAAGATATGGCCATTCAATCGTGTCAAAGGCCATCGTGGCGTCCAAGGAAGCCAAGATGGCCGGCTCCGGCAGAGACTCCGCCCTAGCGAGAACGCCGTGTAAACGCCGCAAATTAAGAGCAGTGTTCCGGTGCGGAATAAAACCGGATTGATCCGGGTGGATCAGGTCACAAATTACAGTGAGTAGACGATTAGCGAGGACCTTGGCGAGAATCTTCGGCTCGGCATTCAATAGAGAGATAGGCCTATACGACGCACAGCGATCACGTGGCTTGCCCTCCTTAGGAATTACAACTATAGTTGCCAGACGCTGGTCGCAAGGGAGGGTGCCAAGCTCACGTGACTCAATGAACATAGCGCGAAGATGAGGCGCGACTTTGTCCGGGCGCAGTTTGTATAGTTCGATAGGCAAGCCATTAGGGCCCTTAGCCTTGCCAGAACGGAGGGAACAGATTGCGGTAGCAATCTCGTCGACCGACAACAGGGCCTCTATGCACACACGATCCTCCTCAGACAGGCAGGGCAGTGCGATGTCCCTCAGCAGCAAACGAGAGTCATCCTCGTCCCTATCGGACACCGGGGAGTAGACCACACGAAAATAGTCGGCAAAACACTCCACAATCTTGCCAGAGTCAGTCACACTCACACCATCCGAAGTCTGAATCACAGGGACCACACGATTCGCTCTTTCCTTTTTATCAAGCCAGGCGATCAATTTACCCGCCTTATCCCCAACATCATACAATCTACCTTGCTGTTCCCTGTACATTGTCTTGGCAGCATCTGTAACAAGGGATTTATAGTCAAACTGCTTCAAACTAAGGGCGTGGAGTCTATCCTGGGTGACTCCTAAGTCTAGATCAGCCTCCAACTCCAGTATTTCAGCCTCCAGACTCACGACCTCCTTATTTCTAGCCTTCTTGGTCTCAGCTATTAAAGATGGGGCCTGTCCACGAATAACAGTTTTGAAGGCTTCCCACAGGGACACTGAGGACAAAACTGATCCCTCGTTCTCCAGGAAGTAGTGATCTAGGGACTTTATCAGGTTGTTACGGGTCTTGGGATTGCGCAGGTACCAAGGATTGATAGGGGCGATCCGCCCCGCAGCGTGTATCCCCGTATCAAAACTAAGCCACAAAGGGGAATGATCTGAAATGCCTCGGGCCAAGTGTCTGATCTCCCTAACGTAGGTAGACTGGACAGCAGGCATAAGGATGTAATCAAGCCCGGAGAGACTCCCATGAGCCCCGGAGTGAAAGGTGTATTGACATTGCGTCGGATGCAGTAACCTCCAGCAGTCCACCAGACCAAAGGTGTCTAAGAACCCACCAAGCCATGATTAGGCAGTGGGAAGATCCCTGGGGGGGTGGCGATCCAAACCGCCCGAAAGCACAGAATTAAAATCCCCACCCATGAGGAGAAGACTATCAGGGAGCTCCAGCATCATCTGGCCGACATCTGAGAAAGTAGAGGTCTGGAGACCCGGGGGAACGTATACAGTAACCAATGAAAGAGTCTTACCCTCCCACCTACCAGTGAGGGCAGCATAACGCCCTCTATCGTCCAGGATTACCTTATCAATCTCTAGAGGGAGAGAAGACCGGACCAAAATACCAACCCCTCTGGAACCAGTGGTGAACCCAGAGTGAGCAACCAAACGGTAACCCCACCTATTCATAGCATGACACATATTACCCACCAAATGCATCTCCTGCAAGAGTACCACATCAGGAGACAAACAACGCAAATATTGCAGTACAACACCCCGTTTTATACTATCCCCCAATCCATTGACGTTCCAAGATATCAACCTCAACCTACTACCCCCCATCCCCACAAGTGATGCATAAGTCACCCCACGAAGAGCAGGACACCTGAAGCAAAGAAAAAAACAATATGCCGCCTTGAGAGAGAAAAACACACACACAAACACCCCATTCCACCCCCCAACCAACACCCGTTACAACTCCCCCCTCCCTGCACCCTTGCAGTAGTCTAAGAAGCCACCCCAACATGCAGTGTGTCTGTCGCCCTAACAGTCCCATTCTACAAAAAGACCCCAGAGGACGAAAGAGGCCTGTCACCACCCGCCACCCAGATGTGGACAACAATAAGACATATTATACAAAAGAAATAGCACCCAGCTGAGAAATGTCCGATGTTCGGCAGTCAGGGACCGAAAAGTCAATTCTGTGTAGGCTCACCACCCTCGGCACCGCCAGGGTGCTCCGTCCGATCGCCTCGGCCAGGCAGGGAAATCCAACCAGTCACTCACATTTTCCGGTCGATCGAAAAAGAAGATCCGTTCCTCATACTCCACTCGAAGCCTAGTAGGGAAAAGCATTGCGTACTTTAGTCCCAGGTCCCGAAGACGTCGTTTAACCCCCTGAAAGCCCATCCTTTGTCTCTGGACAAGTTGAGTGAAGTCCGGGAAAAAATTGACAGAGGAGTTTTCAAATTTTAGCGGGACGTGCACTCTCGATGCCTGCAGGATCGCATCCCGGTCTCGGAAGTGGAAAAGTTTTGTGATAATAGGGCTCGGAGGAGAGCCCGGCTTGGGCTTACCACCCGGAACACGATGTGCACGCTCCACTGCGAAAAACTTGCTGAGTCCAGAGGGGGCAAGATGGATCAGGACAAGATCCTCGACCAGGAGGTCAACCGAGTGAGACTCGGGATTTTCTGGAACACCTATGACGCGAATGTTGTTGCGTCTCGCCCTGTTCTCAAAATCCTCCAGCCGATGGGACATCAAGTCATTGGCCGATTTCAAATTGCCAAGTTCGGTCTGGAGTTCCGACACATCGGCCGTGAGGCTGGAAGTCTTCAGATCCAAGGACTTCACTTTCTCATTGGTCTTGGACAGGTCGGCCCTGATCAAAGTGACATCAATGGCGACCGTGCCAATTTTACGAGCCAGAGCCTCATATTGCTGGCCGATGGTCTCCTTCATGTTGGTGATGGCGCCCATAATGTCTTGCAAAGACAGATCAACAGGAGTGGACAGGTCCTCTTTGGCGTCCTCCGGGGTACGGCTGGAAAGCCCGGGGGATCCCTTGGCCTGAGTGTACCGGTCCATAACATTTGTCTGGACCGGTCCCCCACGAAGAGGCGTCTTGGTCTTCCGCTTCTCTGCTTCACCCCTGCCCGCCATGTTGGAAGATGCGACCCGGAGGGGCCCGCAAGACCTGGTGAAAATGGCCGCCGGCAGGCCGGGCACCAACAAACCACAAAAGCTGGCTCGTACGGCCAAGACAAAGTCACAAATTGACCCAAAAGGCTGTGATGATGAAGCAGTGCTTACATTAAATGGAGGCTGGATTGGCCCCCAACCGAGCGAAACGGTCCCTCAATCAGACCATGCCAGGATCCAGAAACGAAACCGAAAGTTGTGATAGGGCTACCAAGGAGACCCCACTGCCGTTGTTGTTCAACTTCGTCCCGGATCCACAGGTCGCCCAGTCCCCGGCTCGCCTCCAGGTGGGCCCCAAAAGTTCAGAGCTATGTAGTTTTGGTTGCCCAAGTCCGATTTAAATTCTGGAAAGAGTTATGGACTCAGTCGAGGTTCATCTTCAAGAATCCGTCCAAGAATTCAGGATAGCATCAGGATAGATTGCGAAGAGTGTCGAGGGTCCGGGGAGCCCTGTGCTCACGCGACCATCTTGGATGTGCGCTAAGCTCCTCCTCTAAAACCTAGAATTGATTAAATAATTCTGACCCTAAGACGTTTTAGCCATCGCCTAGCCAGCCCCTCAACAGAACCTATGTTGACCGTACTTAGGGCAAAATTGATCCCCTCAATTACGTACGGCCACATAGCCTATCCAGGTGCATTTGAGAAAAAGATCAACGCGGCCCAGGTGAAAGCGTACAAACTCGTGACTCGTGCTACATGCCCCAAAACAGGCAAGGAACACCAGGTTAAGGCTAGAAATAGGCTTGCAACGCCCAGAGCTTATACTACAGGGGGACTTGTTAAAATACTACATCAGAGTGCTGAAAGCGCCCGAAAACAACCTTAAACACTTTCTTAAAAAAATGTTTGGTCAAGCGGGCTCCCCATGGCACGCTATGGTGGAAAAAGGTATCGCCTCATTGAAAATCGAGGGCAAGAGCCTACCCCTCCTTGAAATTCCCTATTCATCCAGGGCCCAAGCCATAAAGCGCCAAGTCCAGATCATCTCATTTGAGCTTGACTGCTCATCACTCCGGCACAACTCATTAATTTGGCCCTGGATAAGTCTTACATCCCAGGCAAACCTCAACCATACTTGCAAGACTCACTATCAATTCAAGCGAGGAAGAAAATTCTGTATTTGCGACTTTTGGCCCTCAGGATTGTGGACTTTAACCCAAAATGGGCACGTACGGATGGTGCCATTGCCTGCCGGCTATGCAGCTACCGCAGAGAATCCTGGTTGCACCTTCTGTGCTGCTGTACCAAGCTGGGCAGCAATCGACATTGTCTGCTGCGTCCGGCCCTACGGACCCTAAGCTACAGAACCTGTGCTTTTCGGTAACTACGACCTGCCTACTAGCAAGGGTCGGCAAGTTTGTCCACCAAGTCAGAATGGCACTTGAGCTACACCAAAAGGCCACAGTCTCCAACGGTCCTGATATTGCGTAAGGAACACCATCTGGAACCCCAACCATACCAGCTGAAGGTTAAATTAGCGTGTAAAGCAAGTGGAATCACCGGACTTAAAAAATCAAAGCAGGGTTGGTTTAGGGCCTCACGAAGTACATTCCGACTGAAAGCTGGTATTTTGCTCCCACGCAAGCTCTAAATTCTCGAAGGAGGGAAGATAAGGACTAAAATAAAAATATTTTCTTTAATGGACATAAAGTAGCGAAAATACAGGTCATGTTATTTTTAAAGTTGTATATAGGGTTTTATTGGGCGAAGGGCTCTTCGGGGGGGATGTTCATGTGTTTTATACTGTAAAGATTTTAATTAATCGCACAGTCAATAAAGATTCTACTACTAGAATATGTATATATTATCGCATTGTGCAGTCATGCACTGGCCTATCACAACTCGAAATGCGGTTGGCACAAAACTTGCCCAGAGTAATGTTTCTAAAATGGAAGTGTGCATTATCAAATCACCCATAATATTTGTTGGTTGGGACTAGACCTCGATAGAAATGCATTTGCAAAACGAATAAGTCTTAGCTTTAAATTGGCCAATGTGTTGGCTTTGCAGTGCTTGTTTGCACTAGCATGTGAAATTATGCATCAAATGCATACACACGCATGTTCGCCAGCCTTGGAATGAGTTTCCTATTAAAGGAAACCGGTTCCAAGAGGGCCAGTATGCATCATAACATTTTTTGATCTATTTATTATTCCAAAATGACGTATGCCAATCTGGGAGTGGAAAAAAAAGGAAATGTGTGTGAAAGCACAGTAAGCAAGCATTGCCGAAGCAAATTGGTCTGGCCTTTTCCATCCAACCAATGTTTTACTTTTTATATAATATGCAATAAGCCCTAAAAGTGTAAAAGTGATAGTGAAATTAAAAAAAACTGCAGTTTAAACATGCAGTACATGTGTATTCAACCAGAAGGTAAAAACGACCCATAACTAAACTAAATAAAAACAATGGAAAAAAGCTGACATTGAATTGGTTGACCAACCATCCCTGGCATTTTAGGCCGATGTGCACAAGCCTTTTTGCCATCAATAATACGGAAGAGAACAAATGGCTGAATTTTGACCCTTGTTCAAAGATGTGGTGGAGGAAGCAAAATGTCAATGACACTTGAACACACCAATGGAAAAAGAGGGATAACCAAAAGCCTATATTATTATTATTAATGTTTGGGGAGAACCTGAGGCTGCTTCTAGGACAGACCTAAACAAAAAGCAATAAGACACTTAAAATGTGGTAGCCCCATCCTAGTCATAAAAGAAATAATTGCAAACCAGTAATTCTCACCTTACCTTGGCAATGAAGTGTATCTCTTGAGGTGAATGTGCACAAATCAGAAGCCAAAATATCTTCACTCAGTACAAAAAGCCACTTTCTGGACTCACTGCCCCATGCTCATGGCGTGGTGAGCTGATGCAAACTCTCACTGTCCGGACCATAGAAGAAAACTATCAAAAGGAAAAGCAAGGGTGACCGATTGAAGAAAAGTAGCAGAAGGTTATGCAAGGAAATAAGGCAGCAGCCTAGAATGACACTGAAGACAAGCTGACCCATAACAAACAGTAATTGACAAGTGCAGCGGACAACAACGGAGCACCCACAAGATCAATTGCGTTTATGTTCCTGGAATATAAATGGCCAAGCATCCAAAATGCTTGACTCGGACTTCATAGCTTATATCCGATCCTTTGATCTAATTGCGCTACAAGAAACCTGGCTTGCCGAGCCCCCGCACCTTCAGGGGTACCTACGCTTTTTCTCCGGCGCAAAACGCTTAGCCAAGTACGGTCACTTAAGAGGAGGTTTGGTAATATATGTAGCTACAACTAGTTTTGCGATGGCTAAAGAAATCGGGCCCTCGGCGACAGCTGCACTTGCAGTTAACCTGACTCTGACAACAGGACAAGGCAAAACAATTAATAACTGCATCCTGGTCAATGCTTATATTCACCCCAAAGGAAAGAAAAAAGCAGCGGAGGAGTTATATGCATACATAGAAAAGTGCATCATGGGGGAAAAAACAGCGAACTTAATACTCACCTGGGATTTCAACCTCAATCTTATGGGAACAACACAAGAGGAGGGTATCATGGCACAAAATACATTCTGGGCCCTGCCACAACAAGGCAAGCCACGAACAGCCAATCAATCAAAACTGGGAAAGAAGGTACTCAAAGCACTAGAAAACTTCAACATCAGGGCATTAAATGGCAGGTTTGCAGGGGATAACCCGCCAGCCTCAATTTTTCACTCAAGAATAGCGAATAGTACGCTAGATTATACCTTCATGTCACTTTCACTCTTCCAATTTACAATATCTTATCAGATAGGGAGCCAAACAGATAGTGATCATTGTCCTCAGGAAATCACTATGGACCTTGCAAAACCAATTTACGAGTGTTCGACGGCTCCTAAGGAGACCATCTACACCGTAAATTTTAAAAAGATCAAGTATTCGGCCACAATGGGTGAATTTTTGATTGGACTGGCAAAGCAACATTATATGGAGCGCACAGGCCCCAATGAAGTAGCGAAATGGGTGCAGTTTACTACTACCCTGGGACAATATGCAACCAAGCCAAAAGGGCGCACAAGGACGAACAAGCTGGGCACCCTTCCCCAAGCATATAGAGGGAAAATAAAAGAAATGAAACACACAATCTCTAAGTTAACTAGAGCAGTACAGCAGGATCATAATAACAAAGGGAAGCTGCATCAACTCTCTAAATTAAAAGCTTCAGTAAAAAAACTAAAGTGGGAAGCAAACATAACTATAGAGGAACAACTCGGGGCAACACTTCATGAGGACATAAAAAAGAATGACGGTGCAAGTTTTTGGAAAACAATAAATTCATTAACGCACCCTGCAAAAATGGAGATTACATCAAATATCACAGAGGCAACTTGGGCAGTATATCTCGAAAATCACTTTAACCGTGATCTGGCGGCCAATCAGAATATGAGCAAACCTTTCCCTGTATGAGCCCATGACGTTGGTAATAGGTTACAAAGGTGCCCAATTGACCAGGACACGGCAGGGGACGTAGATCATATATTACTGGAACCCATAATAAAGCGGCAAATAAAGAAAGGAAGATGGGAAGGCGCGCCGGGTCCAAATGGGATTCCGCCCGTCCTCTTCAAACAAGACATGGACTATTGGGCAGTGGCACTTGAACCCCTTTTTCGGGAGATCAGGCACACTAACATCTTACCAGACACTTGGAAGGGTTCCATCATTGCCCCCATATATAAAGCAGGGGATAGAGGCCTTCCTCAAAGTTACCGGCTAGTTGCCCTAATCGATAATGATGCGAAGTATTTTGCAGGTCTAATACTGGAAGAACTAAAGGCATGGGCCATGAGGAAGTCTCTTATACCTGTTAATCAAACAGGCTTCGTTAAAGCAGTGGGGACAACAACAAACATACTGACTATGGGTATGCTTATAGATAAGGCAGAGGTGAAAAAAATGCCCCTGCACCTCTGCTACATTGACTATAAGGCGGCATTCGACAACATTAACCGCAATCTACTATGGGCAAAACTCAATGATTGGGGTATCCCAAAAGGGTTGTTGGAGCTGTTAATTAATTTACATACAGACACTTGGATTCAGATTAAGGTGGGGGACGGCTCAATGCTGTCAAGGCGGATACAAACAAACAACGGCCTTAAACAGGGCTGCGTGTTGGCCCCCACACTGTTCAACCTGTTCCTGGCGGACTTGGTGCCCCTATTAAACAACTGCAACTCACACTCGCCAAAATTAGGAGGCCTAAATCTACCATGCCTTTTATATGCAGACGACCTGGTGCTAATAAGCCATACAAGAGTAGGGCTCCAAAATCTCTTAAATACGACCCAGAGATATTCCGAGTTAAATGATTTAACAGTGAACCTCGAGAAAACACAAACAATGACAATCAGCAAGAACAAAAACAAGAAAGTCTTCTCGTGGTTCTGGAATAACACCCGCATTAAAGACACATCGTCGTACAAATATCTAGGTGTGAAAATTGACAGTGGTGGCCAATTCAGCGAACAAAGGGCCAGCATAAGAGGCAAAGGCCTCGCTCTGGCAATCGCCTTAAAAACACTAAATAACAACCTCTCCGGCCCTTCTTTGACCCCTTTACTACATGTGATACGTGCCAAACTGCTACCAACACTGACTTATGGGAGTGAGGCCCACCGAGCAGAGATGCCGTAACACTTGACAGTACAATCGTGTCGGCATATAGAATCATCTTCAGCCTACCAAAGCGAACCTCCCCAGTACAGATCAGATTGGAGTTTGGTATTCGGTCACAGTTTTTGGCACGACAGGGGGCATATATCTGCTCATGGGACAAAGTAAGGAAAACGACTGAAGGAACGTTGAACGAATATTTATGGAAAGAGCTAGAGCAGACCCAAAACTCACCAGCAGCAAAATATCTGGAAAAGAGCATAGTGAACACCGGGCTGGCAGAACTCTGGGCGTCCCCTGCAGATCACAAATCACTAAATAAATTGGTGAAGAAATCGATCAAGCTTCAGTCATGGGTCCAGGATAAAGCCACCTTATCAAAAAGATCTCACGCATGGATGGTATTAAACACATACATGACACAAGCCCCCCAGCCTTATCTCGGTCTAGGCTATACAAAAAAAAAAAACTGTCCTTTTTAAGATACAGACTGGGCCTGCTACCATGCATCCTACACCTCCCTCACTGGCTGAGATCGAAAGCAGGAATACTATGCAGGCTATGTGGCATTGGGGCTGAAGACATGATGCATCTGCTATGCTCGTGTAAAGAACTGCAAGAAGAAAGGAAGCTCCTGCTGAAACGCCATTTTATTCTACAGGGTGTACGCACACGAAGGAGTGCAGTGCTAACCTGCTTCTCAGCACAAGACCCTCAGCTGAGCTGTAGCTTCGTGAAATTTTTAAAAGCAGTGGAAAAAAAACTACCAAAAACTGACCCATGAACAATCTATAAACAGGACATATGATTTAATTTACATTGATGAACCATCTATGTTGTAAACTTTAATGAATTTTACGGGAAATACGAATAGACTAACAGGCCTACAAAGTGGATGAGAAGTACAGAACGGCCTATTGTGGGCGGCAGGCAAAATAATTTTTTATGCTGAATAGCTTATGCATATCGCACTATAGTATAGAATTGATCTTAAGCGCATGTTTTTTTATGAGCATTTTAACTTTCTTATTGTGTACTGTATTGCATTGGTTTTAATTAACTGCGCAATAAACTATAAACTGAAACTGAAACTGACAAGCTGACCCAGCCAGAAGCAGCATGGAGGGTAAGTAGGAGAACTGAGCAGAGCAATACATAGGGAGTTGCTGAAAAATGAAACAAATAAAAGTGTGAGACCAAATGGGGCAGACTGGCTGTAGCGGGCACCTGACGTTTTCCCGATGGGCCGACAGGGCGGGGACCGGTTTTTGGCCCATGGGGGGCAGTTTTGTTACTGGGGGCCGATTTTGCAGCAGTGATGCAATATCGGGCCCCTGTAACTAAGCGGCAGCGGGGCTTGACACTACCACTGCCCCCATCCAGCCTGCGCTTCCAACACCCCCTGGGGGCCGGTGAAGCCGAGTGGTCAGCAGCTGGTTTTTGTTCCCAGTCCGGCCATGGAGATTTTGAAGGAGAAAGGGGAAATCATGCACAGAGGGGACAAGAAGAGCAAGAGGATATTGAGGGGAGTGCCACTCTTTCTTATATATGGGGTTCATGGGCGGAGGCAAGAAGCAGCACTATTAACTGAAATACGCCCTATGAAGAATTGCAGTTACCATTAAAAGTATTTTATCTGACTTTTAAGAATGTTTTTTTAAATCATTTCATGAAATGTGTAGGTTTTATGCTATTGGTGTAATATTCTTTTAACTATTTTTATCTGTAATTGGATGAATTTTTGTATCGGTTTTTATGATGTTTAAAGACCAAAGTCAAAATAACCGTTGCCGTTGGCTGGCTGAGGGGAGTGATAAGGTAAGGATGGTACAGTCATTCCCACAGTTTAGAAAGAAGAAAAGAAGTACAAAGCAGTCGCTTTAAGTGCATTGAGAGGCAAGACAATAGCAAACAGGAGTTTAACACAAAAAACTTCCTTGATCTTTACGGTGAAATATGACAGCTTGCCATAGTCTATGTCCAACCTTTTGCTGGACTGTAAACACGTTTTTGGGTTGGACACCTTAAGAACTAGGCTCAGCTACCAACACAAACGGAATAAAGACAAGGAGTTTGAGTATCAGATATACACAGTTCATAGAAAAAATAGGTAGATCTGAACCCGTTTTGTGGTGCTGTCCAACACTTAAAGCAAACTTTTTGTCCAACTGTTATCCTCTTGCAGTGAGCTACGAGGTGATTAGGAAGCGCGGGATTCAAGATGAACCTGCAGTTATAATGTATGAGCATTTAGTTAAGCACCGTCACTATTGTAAGCTATGAAAACAGGGAGCTTGCTTCCCTTTTTACAAACACATTATCACTTAAACGGACTCCAAAATGTCTTTGAAAACAGATTGGGTTTTAAATAATTATGCACTAGCATGGATGCTTCATTCTTTCCGATTTAAATAACATGAACATTTCCTCGCGGTAAATCAATTCGCCTCATATCTTCCGAACCGGGAAAAAATGGACCTAGCAGCCGCACCTTAAAAAAAATGTATAATATTGTCAACAAGAAACATGTAATATAATTTTTTTGAGGCAGGGGAGGAGTGGAGATTGAAAAAAAATTCCAAGGTAAGCTAAGCAGCTCTGGACCTAACGCCACATCCTTTCCCCAAAAATGTGACAGCAAAAGAAGACAGACAAACGTAACGTTTTCTTAACTCGGCTGCCAATAAGTTAAAATTATCTTTGTTTGGTTGGGGGGGGGGGGGGTGAGGGGGGCGTGCTCCAACAAAATGCCATCACTCATAGTGAGGGTCGTCAAGGGCTAAAGCAGGGTAGCTTATGCTGAATGCTGTGGTAGGTGGAAATAAAGAGTGAATGACGCCTGAACTGACCAATGGGTGAAGAGGGTTGACAAACGTCCCTATATGTAAGTTTTATGTGTTCTTTTTCTTAAAACCAATAATCTGGGGTAAAAAAAGATTGCTCCTGCAGCAAATTGCTGCTGCTGGGCACTTCAAAAATAAATAAAAATATTAAAATAAAAGAGAGGGCTAAGGAGCAATGGTAGAGTGGGGGAAGTAAGTACTTCTGAGTCTTGAAATCCAGAGTGTGGGGGCGATAAATGAACTGGGTTGGTGATATTTATTCAAAAAGAAAATTAGGATAGGTGAAACAATTTATGAGCTGTGGGGAATATGATTTGGAAAGCAGTAGACCTGGATGAGAGCAAGAAAATACCTACAATCTCATGGAGTGCTGAAAGTACAATTTAAAAAAAGTACCAAAAAAAAGAGTTCCCTCAACTATGCAGTGAAAGGGTACAACTCATGTAACCAGAACAATGTGAGATCAAAATGCACCTGGGTGGAACAAACACAAGAATAGCGAGAAAAGCCACTGAATCAAGAATAGAGAAGTGAGATAGATAACAAAGCCATTCAGTCCAGCTCTCTCCATCTATATTGGAAACCACAGGTTTGGCCAATAGACTGTGAAAGCTGTCTGCTTAGTCTGTAGCGCAGACCTAAAAAAGGATTATGTTCCGTTTGTGACTCTACATTATTTAGTAGATCTTCCTTATGTTATTGTGCACCACAAATCCGTGGAGTCTGCAGTTCACTATAATCAAGTGAATAGTGTAGTGTCTGTTTTTAATGCCTCTGCCTGCAGTTAAACAATGCCTGTGACTTACGACGCGTTTCATCATGGAAACAACACCAAAAAAGGACTAGCCTAAAGCTAAACCAACAGCATAGCCCTTCCTCTGTGGACTGTAAGCTTTAGGATAATTCCTAATCATGCACATACATCTTCAAAATTCAATTTTGTAAGCAGGGCTGGCATTTGTCCCACTTGTGTGCCTCCCTTCTCCATCTGCATTTCACTAAAAATGTTTCCCCCTACTGGTGTTATTGAGGGTGAGACTGTCATACAACTCCTTTACTCCTAGACAATTTAGTGCAGATCTGCAGAGTTAACATGTACCGAAGGCTGCAGAAAAAGCATTTAAACACACTTTTATGTGGAGCCAGGCTGGAGAGAGACTACTGGTCGACTTGTATGCACCCCTTTGTACATCAACGCCCTGGGCCTAGATCGCCAATGCTAAAGCTGGGCCCTGTTTGTAAGTGTGACACCTTTCTTTCACACATGATTATTCCAAAGAGAGTTATTCCAGCGTTAAACTATTCACATAGCTGCAGTCTTCTCTTGTGTGGAGCACCTGACTCCAAACTGAGATGGAGCTTGAGGAACTACAGTGGGACTGAGAAGGCGCCATGTTCTGCCTTCCAGATATTGCCCAGTTGCTGTATCAGTTCGAGATGCCAGTTATCTCATTTAGAATGCAGCAGTAAACCTACATATGATGTTTTGAAGCAGGATTGACGTTACTGCAGTCCGGTGGGGCCACAATACCCTTGGATTTGGAATGTTGCCTGCTAAGCGAGGAGCAACTCACCTTTTGCTGGTGGAAACCTGCCATGCAGTATTCTTTCTTAAACGCACTACCCCAGCATTGATGCTTTAGTCCAAATCTGAGGAAACAGTAGGCGTGTTGACTATGGCAGGCTCCATTTGGGCAGCCCTCTTAATGAGACCAAGGGTAGAGCACATGCCATGGTCAGGAACAAGGCCAGAGATTTTCAGAGACAGGATGCCTTCTACACCACTTGGTTCCATTGTTACAATTTCTGGGCCAAATTTATCATCAGGACAATGGCCGCATTTATTTTAAAAGGTACCCGGGGGTCTTGACTACAAACGATAGAAGCAGCGCATGAACCTAGGTTATCCCTGTATGCCTGTTCTCATGCATGCTGTGTCTCCTGCTCAAAGGCCTTGTCAAGAGCATCCCTTGCTGTCATGATTGACTGTTGTTAATACTTCGGTATCACCCGAAATGATGAACACGAATCTTTCGGTGTTAATGGCGAAGCTCTGGAATACTCTACCTTCTCAAATTCGCGGACTCAACGACTTGCTGTCATTCAGAAAGGCCATAAAAACCCACCTTTTCTGCTAAATTTTTCTAGGTCTGCATTCCATGTTCTCCCTCCGCTGTTGCCTACTCCCCTTCTTTTCTGCAAGCGCCGGGACGCCCCTTGGCTGGGGCAGCCGCGCGCTATATAAGATCCCATAACATTAACATGTATGACTAGCACACATCCATCATATTTCCCTTATTGGACACTTTGTTTCGGGGACTTTCCTCTAATGTCCAGGCCCCAACTCAGGAGATATCTAATGCAAAGTTCATTACTATATGTTTATGCGCGATGGCTATCAGTACAGCTGTCACATATTGCATTTCACCGACACTTCAGAAGCAAGTGCTTATTTCAATCAGATATTACAAAAACCCAGCCGCTAATCCCGAATTCAGGTACACTTGGACTCTGGCGCGGGAGATTGCCGCTTGATCACGCTAAGATGCTCGCTTATCCGTTATTGGATCAGAAAAAGAGGGGGATTAAGGAATATCTGACTTCTTCGTTAATGTGCAAATAAATCATCTCAGAAGCGCGCGCCTTGGAAAGACCCGCCAAGGCTGCGTTCCATCAAAATAATAATAGCGTGCTAGACTTTTTAATAGCCCAAAATAATATCACATCTTAAAGTCAAAAGTGTTGTTGTCCTCCTTTCAAACCCACCAATGTGTGATTTACAGTGAAGTGTTTAATGATTGCTTTTAGGCGTGTTGTGCTGTAATTCTGTATTACATTACAATTGCCGAGTGCTGCTGAAGGCGAGATCTCAAAATGCGCCGGATGCCTTTAATATCAGTCTCGGGCGCCTTTAATATCAGTCTCGGGCGCCTTTAATATCAATCTTGTGTCGTTGAATAGACCGTGTCCCTCCCCTCTGACGAGAATTCGCGGGTTTGCCGCCATATTAGGTAACAGTTTGATAAATACTTACGCGTGAAGTGCGTTAGAAATTATACATTGCATTTTTTTTGAGTATATGCAAAGTGCGCCTGACGAAGTTAAGTTGTATAAATGCAAATCACTCCATTTGCCGTTTCTGAATTTTTGCAAAGGGAAATAGTGCCGGGCTCGGTCTCAGCAGCCGTGTACTGAAATCGGAGATAATTCCTTTTCATGTTTCCGGGCGAGAAGATAAAATAGGAGACCCCCGCTTATACCTAATCTTTCCATTTTTTTTATGATGGGCTCGCTGTTTGTGTTGGTGGAATTGCGTTAGAAGTGCCTGCCGCCAATCTGATATGTACACTTGCCTTTTCAGACCGAGGGGAAAAGTATTTTAAAAGGCGGTGGGCAGAGCGAAGTCGTCAGTGTTTCCGAAGCCCATTGTATTGTGTTTACAGCGCAGTTTATGTCGGGCACATCTTTGTTAAAATTAAACCAAGGATTGGTTTTGAGCGAATAGCCCGTATCCTTACAGACGCCGTGGATGGGTGCTTCTAAGCTGCTTATTATATTGATGGCTTTTCCTGCTCTGCAGAAAATGAAAACAGGCAGCTGCTTCCTCCATCAAAGCAAAAAGCAGTCTTATTTTTTTTTATGAAACGAGTGTTCATTTCTTCTGTTGCCAAAATTCTTGCACAAAACAAAAGAGCAGTTTTCGCACATTATTTCTTAACTAGACGCGAACAACTGACAGCAAGTGATAAGCGTGTCTCCTTTTCACAACTCGTTATCATTTGTGAAAAGCGATGTTTTAATACATTTGTATCTAGAAGGTTTTAATTTGCATTTGCAATTGCATGCAGGTTACCACATCTGGTTAGTTTCAGGCGCGACCGCGCTGGAGTCTCGAGACTTTGAACCTGGGGAAGACTCAGTCAGATTCACTCACTTCAAATGGGTGAATATTGCAGCCCCGTCCCCTGCGCTGCCATAGTTTTGTAGCTTATTGCCAAAAAACAAATTAACAGCGTTTACTTCTGACTATTTTTTTCACCTCCATATTATAGACTTTCCCATGATTGGACAGTGCAATCAATTTTTTGGCAATTGTCCTTTGCATTTTTTGGAGAAAAAAAAACTTACTAAGAAATATGGTGTGTGTGTTTTCGAAAGAGACGGCAGAAAGTTTTGATTGAAAAAATGTGCAGAACAAATCATTTATACAATTCCTCTTCTTGAATGTTGGGCTCATGCTCCCAAGAGAATGTTCCTAGATTTGTTTGTTAAAGATCCGCCCACAAGAAAAGCTGGAACCAAAAAAAATCTACAATTAAAAATTAAATTAAGTCAACTGTTTGTATAGGTAGACCCTTCTTGACAACTAGGGCGGGAAACACATTTCACAGTGTTTGTTCCCACCTTGGCACAGTAGAGCACAAGTCTAAAGGTGTAGGCACCTTGGCACTACTTCACCACGGAGGGCCTGGTTTGTAAACAGAAGGAATTGGACAACACTCTCAACCAAACATAAACTGATGTATAGGTAGGACAGGTCCTGCATTCGAGTATATCCATATTTACCATTATCTTTCCTTTCGAATACTACAAAGATGTTCTGAATACCAACCTTATGTATTTTAATTGGCCTTTTCAGCAGTGAGCACACACTAGGTACATCCAGGTTTCCAGATGTTTTAATATAGCATAATTACCTGTGGAATGTACAGTGTAAAGCAGTTGTTTCCAGTTCAATCTATATGTAGATAAACAATCCCTGCCTCCCACCATCCCGAAACATTAGCATACAAAATAATCATCACAGTCTTCCTGGAATGTTGACCAACATATGCACACTACATTATGCCTCATTGTGAACAAAAAACTACAAAGGCAGGAGGGTCACGTGGAATAATTCTTAATTTTGATCTATCTGTGGCATGCAGGTGCTGTTGTGGGGAGGTCCCAGCAGGGACAGGGAAGGGGACTTGGGCAAAAATTGAAAAAGGGCAATGAACAAAGGGTTTGATTCTGGTTCATTTGTGTTTCCTTTCATTCTCTTAATGGTGAGATAGCTGTAGGGGTCGGTCGCTCGTCAGTCCGCGTTGTGTCTGCCTAATTTGGGTAAGGAGCACATGATGTGGGGGATATGTATGAGGGAATTCACCAAATGGATGCGTTCGCATGTATTGCAGTGGGGTCCAATGCTCAGAAGAGACTATCACTTTTGCCTGACTGTGTGAACAAGAGCATCAACTCATGGAAACTTTGCGCAATCGAGTATTCCCTGATGCCACATGCTTCCTTTCTGTGTAGCGCAAACAAATGATGGACGTAATGCTGAATGAATCATACAGTCACCCCCAGTCAAGAGATCTGGGTCAAATCTATCTCTTTTGCTCACCACACCACCCCAGTTTGGACCCAGCCATATGCAAATCAGTCTTGACCCTGTGCCTCATGGGAATAGTCCAGCCCGAACTACCAAGCCAGGTCCTCCCTGGACCGGAAACATGCATCCTGGCACCTGTTTCAGGGTATTACCCCATATCAGCCAGGCTAACTTGAATCCAGTGGCACAGTGAGCAAGGGACTCACGTCTGGGCATACCCATCCCACTTAGGGTGAAAAGTGTTACGCAAACAAATGATGGATGAAATGCTGAATGAATCATACATTCACCCCAGTCAAGAGATCTGGATTAAATCCATTGTTCTTTTGCTCACAGTTCCATTCTGTGTAGGGCCTGATTCTCACTTAGTGTCCAATGTGTGAGTGCACCGATTCCATTGTACCATAGAGGGGCCAGTGCTCGCCTGCCTATTCATAATAATAGTTATTTTATCTGTATTTAACCAAAGATCTGCAAAACGTGGTTCTCTCTTGCTTATTTTAAGGTAGGGGGTCAGTCCCATAATACAGTTTTCAATGTTGTTGTAGCAGTCTCATCCCATGATGGTCACAAATAAGGAACCCCCTTCCATCCAGAATTGAACTGTATAAGGTCTCACGTAGGTGCATACATCTGAGCATTTTCTACTGTTGTTGTAAAGAGGAAACTAGGTCATGAGGCATCACAGCACTTTACATGCATTACAAATTGAAGCACAGTGTGAGGGTCCTTTAAACATCACTATCATAATCATAATAAGAATTTGACAATAATTGAGGAATTTCACATTTTGATGGTAATTGGGGATGTGGAGCTGTTGTCAGTGGAAGTCTAAGTCTGATTAAAGGGGGGGCGTTGATAACAATGGATGCTTATGGGATGTATTCATTTAGAAATGTTACACTGTCATGAATAAGGCCTAAAGAGTATCACAGCAGCTCAAAAGAATCACTGGTGTTTCCAATACAATAAATGTATGTTTGGAAGCTACAAAGACTCATTAGGATATTAGTTTGCAAGAGTAGTTACAAAGGGAAAGAAGCAATGGTGAACATCTGTTCAAGCCAAGAACACACTCTCCTTGTTCTTCTTTAACAAACTCCATTCCCAGACCTCAAGTTTTTCCACTTAAGCAACAATCTGACAACGTAAAAGGATGAGTGATATGACAAATCAAATATCGTTTCAGATACTCATGTAACATTAGAGGAGCACCCTCTATTATTTGAGGGATGGAGGTATTTTTCAAGAAGGTAGTATTTCAGGCAAATTTTAAAATTGTTGAAAGAGTTGGTTCATCTCAAGAATACAAGCAAACATGTCCATTACTTTGATTCATGGCCTTAGAAACAAATGAGTCGCTCTTGAAGAGTTGGATCTGGAGGCAATAATTTACTTTGCTTTCAGTTTATTTAAGTCTCAACATCTTGAAATTCTGGGATAGACATCCTAGTTTCAGCTCTCTGGCTGCTGTGCTTGAATCTCATTTTGATCAGGATTGAAATGTAAGGAATTCTGTGAAATTATATCCTTAATGAATTCTAAGACGGTATTGTGAATGCTGTCTACTGTAGTTCAGAGTTTGTTGTCCACTTCTGTTCATTTCAGACCTCATTAGACCTGACGTGGTGTCTATGCAAGTGAAAAAATGGTTGTTGTGATCTGTTGTGTCCTTCAGGTCATGTGTGTGCATCTGTATAAATGTGAGCTCAAGAATAACGCTCAACTGTGCTCATGCATGGTTTACCATGTACAACTCATAAATAAGTAGGGGTTGTCCATGAATATTAAAACATGGATTAGGCCAACTCTTCCCTCTTTCATTCTTCCTAGATGGATACAATGCAGAGCATTCAATTGGGTAATAATAGCTCCTATTACAGTCAGTGCTTAGAAGTGACACGCCCTTTAGTACTAGGAATTGTAAAGAAATGGGTCACCACTGCAATACCAAAGACTGGGCATACAACAGTTTGCACTACATCTATGTTTTAAAGACCATATTTGCTTCTCCACAAATGTAAAAAAAAAGTACTTGTAGTAAACCAAGCACATTGGCGTTTGGAATAGCAGAACC